>NC_022029.1:45503997-45547109 GCF_000317375.1 Microtus ochrogaster
AGCTGGCCTTGGTGAGCTCCCAATAGATCAGCTCCATTGTCACAGTGGATGGGTGCACCCCTCGTGGTCCTGACTTTCTTGCTCATGTTCTTAGAACCAGGATTTTTAAAATGTTGTTTCATACCTAGTCTCTTACTTCATCTTGTTAATGTCAAAATAGAAACTAGATCTCACTTGGATTTCTCAGTTACACACAGTTAGAACTGTCTGCAACAGGAAGGTGTCAATAATAAAGGGTAATGAAAATATTTCTAAACTAGATCCTTTGAACATCACCCTACTTTTGGTCTCTTTTTTAGTGGTGGTAGGGATTGAATCCAGGGCTCCCGTGTGCTCTATCCCTAACCTTTGAGTTTTTGAGGTAGGATCTCAGTATGTAGAGCAGGTTGGTCTTAAACGCAGAAGCCCCCTCCTTTAGCCTCTCATGTACCTTTTAATTAGGGCTACTTTTTAAGTATTTTGACTTAGAATTTCCAGGAATTCAACCTTTTAAGTGGTGAAAAAGAATTTTAAATAAGAGGTAATATGTATTTTTATGTTTTCTGACATGGTGACCAAAAGCAAGTACCTTGAGAATTTTAGAATATTTTACTATATGGAAGAATCAGAGTGTGGAAGGGAAGGGTGGAGAGTGGAAGGAGAGTGGGAAAAAATATATAATACATTCCTATCCAAACAATTAGAATGAGAAGGATTTTTTTTAAAAAAAAGAAAGAAATCAGGTTAATACAATTTAGATATATTAAGCCCAGAAAAAGAGCAATTGAAAGTTACTATGTAAAGCAATTTGATTACAGCTTTGGTTTATAAAATTGTTTCTATTTAATGGATACCATGGCACTTAAAACTAAGTGAGATAGTATAGTTCAAGAGACTTCTAATAATGCTATAAAATACCAGAAAAGTAGTCTGTGTCAGAATTTGCTCAGTGATTAAGTGTTCTCTTACTAGATGAATAAAAAAAGAAATGATAAAAAGCTTCAGAGGCTGGGATATAGTTCAATAGATAAAATACTTGCCAGGCAAGTCTCAGGATCAGAGTTCAGATCCCAGTACCCATTTAGACACTAGGTGTGGTGGTGCAGCCCTAGGAGATGGGTATTGAAGATGGTAGCCCATCTAGCTCTGTCATCGAGTTGCCGGTTCATTGAGAGACCCCTTAAAAAACAAGGTGAAGAAGCAATTGAAGGAGATATATTCCTGAACTCTGGCTTCCACACACATTTACATGTGCACACACATAAACACACAGACACACAAATGCAGAAGATACTGTTTGTATATAAAATCATTTTGTTTAAACTGGCTAGTGCTGTAGACAGTGTTAATAAGTTTTTGGTGTGTATAACATTGATGAAGCAAGACAGTAGTTACTTTGTAACTGTTGAAAAGATAAAAGTCATAAATGCATTTCTAGGAAAATGTCTTTAAAATAATTGTTTATAAGCATCTCAGACCACTTAAGACTGTCTTTCTAGATAGTGGAGAAGAGAAACTCATAAATCTTGAGATGGAATATTTATTTTGCGAGTCTGATTTTATGATTTAATGAGAAAAGGGCTTAAACTGAGGGAAATGAAAGTTGGTAAGAGTTTTTAAAACATTTTGAGAAATAGTGATAATTTGAAACTTTGATGGCAAACTTTAGTAACTGGTTATTAGAATCCCTTCTACATCTCCAATTAGAATGTCACAGTTCTAAGCCAGGCCTGGAACCTAAGCTGTAACCTAAGCACTACGAACTGAGATGGAGCATCATGGCGGTCAGGGTCAGCCTGCTCTGCACAGTAAGTTCAGAAGCTCCCTTGCTGCACAGTCTGCTTCTGACTTTCAGGTGTAGCTTCCTGCTCTTGTCCATCTTCAATCTTGCCTTGCTCAGGGAGCAGCCCTTTCAGTCGCAGTCCTGGTTTGGTGCTTCTGTGAAGCTTTGATCTCTTCCTAAGACTACTGGCCCAGGCTAAACCTTGCCACAGAACTTCTTCTTTGTAACTTGGGATATACTTGTGTTCAAGTATATTAAGCAGTGTAACTTCTGTTGCATTAAAATGCTAGTAAAGTATGCAGCTGGTTGGTCCATGTGCCTGCTGGTGGCTGCCTTTGCAGTCTGAGTGCAAGTTCCTACTTCCTACTGCTTCCACCTCACGTTAGAGCGTTCCCACTCCGACCCCCTAGAGTCTTTCCTCCTAACCCTCGAACATTCGAGATCATTTCTGCCTTAGGACCTTTGACTAGTTCTTTGGGATGTTTGGCTGAAATTTGACTAGGAAGAAGGTACCCATTTACACCCTTTCTTCTTCCAGATTGTTCTGTATCCAGTACCTTTTCAATATTCAGATCTCAAGTAATTTTTTTACAGAGAAGCCTCCCAAAGTACTCTGAAGTAGCCTTGTCCCCCATTAGCCTGCTTACTGGCTCCACTATTTTTATTTGCATTTTTCTGCTATTTCAAATTTGTTTTTCTACACAGAGGGAAGAACCGGTATCTATTATGTTTGCCATTGATCTCCCAGTGCCTAAAATGATGGCTTGCACAGTATAGGTGCTAGATACATTGTAGTTACATTCATGGGTGAATGAACGGATGACTTGAAAAGTTTTAGGGCGAGCAATTTGTCCGTCTTTTCTAATTGTTTTATTGCTGTATGAAAGCTGATTTGTGGGGTAGTGTTTGCTCATCTGCAGTGCTGTCAGTTGTTAGAGTTTTCCTTGTATTCTCTCACACGTGCATATGTTTTCATCATTTACCTCACTTCAATGTTTAGCACTTTGGTTTTGTTTAATTAACATTTCAAATGTTTCTCCAAATTCTCCTGGTAACTTTATTACAGTTATTTTAATGGCTACATAATATATATTCTGCCTTGAGTTGTTAACTTGTCATTTATTCACCTGTGTCCATGTAGCGAATAAGTTGCTTCTAATTTCTCCTGTTATAAATAATCCTTTAAGGTACACCCTAGTACATATATAGAGGATGTTTCTCCATTTGATAGAATAAAATATGATCATTAAAAGGCAGTATTAAAGAATAAGAATTGCTCATGCACCTTCTACCATTTTGTACACGTATGCAGACGGAGCTGCATTATGGTAACTTGTAGAGGATGCACGTGGCTGTCTTCGGAATCTAAAGCTGTTTTCACAATTACTGTCAGAGCTATGTGATGCAGCCCTTCAGCTGTTCTAGGCTGTAGTCTGTTATTTCACAGAGAGGTTTCAGGAGCTTCATACCATACTTTAGCTCATAAGTTTGAGTACAAAGATATGTAAATTCTCTTAATAGTTAAATTGTTTTTCTTAAAATTGTCACCTTTAGTAAACAGAACAGCCAGAAGGCAAGTAAGAACAGAACCTAGATGATTTCATGAGTGCAGATAGAATAGATACTTGGATTTATGAAATTATGTTTGTGAGAAATCAGTTTTAGTAATGGTCATAATTCACTTCACCTTTTTTCCCCTCAAAAATCAGAAGAAATATTTAGGGTGAAATTATTTGAGTTACGTTTGAGGAGAAAATTGGAATTATCTATTAAAAGTGGACATGGCCAAGCATGGTCTGTAGCTCCAGCTGCTCAAGAGGCTGAGGTGGGGGAATCAGAAGTTTGAGGCCAGACTGGGCTATCCAACAAAAATCCATATTAAAGTAGACACTGACAAAGGATAGCATAGATATTCTTAAATTTTAAATGTTTATAAAGCGTGTGTGTTTGTGTGAATGTGTGTGTGTGTCTCTGTCTGTGTGTGTGTGTGTGGAGGGAAGTAGGGACTTGCGTGCACATGAGGGGGTCTGAGAACAACTTTGTGGAGCTCGCTCTCCCTTCCACCCTCACATGGGTTTGGAGTTTCAAACTCAGGTTGTCAGGTTTACATGGTGAGTGCCTTTACCCACTGCATCTTGTAACCCTGAGTAAGTACTCTTTAACTCTTTATCTCCATAGGTGAGAAGTTCTATGTACCTAGAAGTTATGAAATAGTCGCAGAGAATTTTCTTTTTGGTATTTCAATTTTTTAATTATTTGAAGTGAAATTAAATATTTCAAAAATTTATACCCAACAAGGTTTTAAATTAATTGTAATTCCTTTTGCATACATTTTTAAATTCCAAAGAAAAGCAACTCTTTGGTTATCTAATTATTATTCCCTTAAACATCTTCTATATAATTTTCTTACAGAAAGATTTAATTACCTCTCTTTAGTTATATATGTCATTTTTTGGATAACAATAAAAATGAACTGGCTTATAAAATATTTTTGGTGTTATTAGGCATTATAATAAACCTACATTTAGAAATTCCTACTTCATTTTTCTCAAACAAAGAACTTTTGCTCTTTGCCACCTAAAAATTTTTATTATCTTAAGCTGTGTATTACTTGACTGAATAAAAAAATAGCATTTTCCAAGCTTACCTTTTTTATATCTTCTGCATTTTCATCTTTACTTATTTAAATAATAATTTTATCTTGCAATAGAGATTTGTTCAGTTCATTTAAAAAATAACTTTTCAGGCTCTCG
Organism: Microtus ochrogaster; assembly: GCF_000317375.1. NCBI lineage: Eukaryota > Metazoa > Chordata > Mammalia > Rodentia > Cricetidae > Microtus > Microtus ochrogaster. Next base: position 45,508,513 of record NC_022029.1, read on the forward strand.
GGAGATGAATCAGTGGTTTGGAGGACTGGCTGCTCTTCCAAGGGACCCAGGTTCAATTCCCAGCATCCACATAGATGCTCACAACCATTCCTAACTCCAGTTTCAGTGGACTAGAAGCTCTCTTCTGGTCCACAGAGCACTATGCAAAAAAGTAGTGCATATACACACACGCAGGCAAAATAACTACACATATAGAATAAGCATTTTTTAAAAAAAATTAAAGAAAAAATAACCAAAAAGATTTATTGTCTACTATATACAAGTTACTTTCCCAGTATTAGGTACTTAGCAGTGGCCAGACAAAAATCAGTGTCACTGTGGAATATACAACTAGGTAGACAAGGTGATTGTAGCTTGTTATAAGTAGTTTTCTAAAAGAAACAGAATCGGGGAGAGGCCTTATGGAATATGAGGATGTTGAGATAGGAAAGTCTGCATTGGAAAGTCTTCTGAAGAAGTAAGGTGTGCCCCTCAACTGTTGGGGAAATCCAGGGCCAGTCCCACAGCTCTGGGGAACGAGGGACTCAGTGACAGAGTTATACAGTGGAAAATGCCAACGACATTAAAGAAGGGATCATGTAATAAATGCTTGGGCCTTTCATCATCTTTCTTTTCTATCTAATTTCCCTAAAAATAATCTTGCCTTTCTTGCTTCTTCCAGAATAACAGGCTCTTCTTTTTATGGATTTAATGAGTAGTTAAGACACTCTGGTTACCTTTAGAGCAACCACTTGTATTATTTAACCTGCATTCATTGTTATGGGAAAGCGCTCGATCCCCTTTTCAATCCCATTTAATTTCATGATTTTACATCTGCTCAGCCCCTGCCTGCTGTCCTGATAGTGGCTAATGGTTCAGTTGCCAGTGCTGCTTTATTAATGCTCTTCTCACCACTTCTAGTTTCCCTGCGGATTTCCACCAGGGAATCGCCATTATTAAACCTTAACTTCCATCAGCATATTTTCACAAATAAAACCAATTAAAAACAAAAGTAAACTGACCCGAGTTTATTAATTCCTTGTGTATTCATCTAGAGTGTATTTGCTGTGGCTCTTTGTTCAGCCAAAGTAAATTATTTGCCTTCTTTGAAATGACCAAGATTCTAAACAAATAAATTAAACATTGTTGGGAGATGGCAGAGAACATTCAATCAAGTTGACCTAACAAGTTGAGTTAGAATTCACCATATGTGTGAACAGACGATTGAAAACGGAAGTCTCAATTCTTAGCCTCTTTCTTTAAACAGTTGTTTAAACTTTCTAAACTTCAGTTTCCTCTTATGCAAACGGGGATTGAAAGGCCTACTTCAGAGTCTCAGTGCCATATTGTTTTGAGAATATAATAGAGTAATATCTGAGAATGTGTTAAAAAAAAATAGTGCCATTGAGTGTCCCTTATTCTATAAGAATGCCTATGTGTAACTTTTAAAGTTTTATAAAACTTAAATATTACTTCTTGTTGTTGTTTTTTTATAACTGAGTAACTGCCAACATTTTTGCTTTACTTTTTGGAGTGGAAGTCTCTGTAATGTTTCTTTTTGAAGTGGTTTCTACAAACGCAAAAGAACAAGTCTTGGCTGCCACCCAAGAGTGCCGTGGTGATTTTACTCTGTGTTGCCATGACCTCTGGCATGTACTTCAATAGGAATTGATTGCCCTTACTTTTGATTATAGCTGTTAGCAACTGGGGACAGGCTTGGTTAGAGAATTTACACATAGGAGCAGCAGGGCCCTAGAGCGTCACATCCTTCAGCCTGCCTGAGAATGAGAAACTTGGTGTGGAGAAGCTGTGGCCACAGGTGTGTAAGCAACAGTGAAGAGAAATGATTGTATCAGCTCATGCTCGTGGCCGCAGGACAGCAGGCACTTTGAGGAGACGGGCGGAAGTGTTCCCTGTGTGAGGTGCGATAGTCAAAGTCATTTTCCAAATACGAAGGAAGCAGGGCATTGATTTCCAAACTCAGCTGCACATTTGTCCCCCCGGAGCTGCAGACATGCAGTGCCCATCCTCCTCATCCTACTGTGAATCAGGGTGGAAACGGGCACTGGGAATGCTCAAAGATGCCCGGGTGTTCTTGACGCAGCAAAGCTAGGCCTCAGGCATGTGCAGCTGTGGCCTCTGTTCCTTTACTATCTATTCTGCTTCAGATGTTACACAGTAGTAAGGGGTTGATAAGTCTGTCTCTGAAAACATTTTGAAAGCACCAAGTCATTTTTCTCAAACAGATTTGTGTGCTACATTTTTTTAAGAGTATAAACTGTTTTTGTTTTTTGTTTTGGTTGTGTTGTCTTATGTTTCTATGGAGTTTAAACTTCACCACTTGTCCAATTTTTTACATATTTATTTTATTTTTACCACTTATTGCAAATATTTCCTTGAGCTTTAAACCTTTTGGATTTAAGGCACAAAATAAAGTCATCTTTATAGGTATTTACAAACTGTGAGTTTTGTTCATTTGTTTGAATTACAAGGATATTTTCAGAATTATTGAGAACCAATTTGTTTTTCCCTATCTATTTTCATTTTTCTCCATTGTAGTAGTGGACTGTTACAAGCTGACCAAAATGCGTGGACTCAGTTTGAACCTGAAGAAATAGACTGTTTAATTCTACCTTATGCACATGAATGTTTGCTGAGTGCGGGAGACAACAGCTAGAGCTGTAGGATTACTGACCATGATGCCGTGGTTGAATAAGCATTTCACTAAGTACCATGGTTAAGTCACGCTTAATGTAGCCTAATTAAAAATAAGATGTGGCGTGTACAAAGGGGACTTTCTGTGTGCTTTGGTTACCATTGGTGACAAGAGCCAGAGTTGTTGCCTGTATAATTTGGGACATCTACCTAAAGTTTGCATATGTTCAGTTGGTCACAATGTTTCTTTGTCAAGGAATTCTATTATTGTTTATTAAAAACCGGGTTTCATAATTTATGTGACAAATGTGTGAAAAATACAGGCAATGAACTGATGCTCTGCAGACTTTTAAAGAGCCTGAACCTGTTGTCTTCTGTGCTATCACGGGATTGTAAATCATGGAATCACAGTGTCAGTGTTTGGCTTACGTCATAACATTCAATCATCGAGTTTTGTGGGTTTTGTTTTGTTTTGCATTTTCTTTTGTTCTGTCTTCAGCCATCATTTTGTCTTATCATCTTCAATTCTAGAGCAACCTGACAGCAATAATGATGCTACTGAAGTGGGCATCCTTGTCATTCCTGAGATTAGTGTCACAAGTGTGTCCGGAGAAAGAACCGGGAATGGGGAAAAAGGCAGAGCACTAGGAGACATTGATGCCCAGCATATGCAGGGTGTGCAGGAGACAGCCACAGACCCTAGAAGTGAGAGCAAAGGCTTGCCTGAGCTCAGGAGGCAGAAATCTGTAAGAAAAATGATGGAGGATGGAATGGCCACAGCTGGCAGAGTGCAGTTTTAGCAGAGCACTTTATAGCCACACCCAAGGTATCCTGAGGCAAGGGCACTGGTGCATGCTATGCCACAGTTACACAGCCACAGACGATTTGCATGTCATCTAATAAAGTGCATGAATTGTGCATCATAATTTCTCAATGACTTTTAATGCTCTTTGGAATGATTACCCCTAGATGGTCTTTGAGGAATCTGTTAGAGAAACTGAGGCAGAAAACTGCTTCTGAAGTAATTTTCTGCTTAAGTTTGGAACTAAAATGATTTTCTCATCTTATATATAAAGGTTAATGTATATAGAATTTAACCATATATATATATATATTTTTTAATTCTTTGAGTATTTGGAATAGAGAATACAGCCTTCTTTTAAAAAGAAACCTCTTCAAATATTCTTCTGTTTTAAGTTCCTTGGTAGGAGCTGTGATAGAGAGGTCACCCCCCCCCAGTGTATAATGTCTGATGGTTTTTCTAATTGCTTCTGCTCTTTGCATGCATAATAGGAGAACCCTTTCTAAAAACGTAGTGGGGGATAGTTTACAGCATGCTGTTGGATTAATATATTCTAAATCACTGTCATTTAATTACAATGAACTTTTTTGACATTTATAGAATGTTTCAATTTATCCTCTGATTTCATTTTAAAATCTATTGCTTTAAGAAATTCTGCGAAGGTATTGATTTAAATGTAATTGATTTGGTATTACTCTTTTAAATGTTGCTTAAGATACTTAATGTTAATTAATCTTTGTCATTTCTTTGTTTAGGAGATACAGAATTAACAGGTCAAGAAGAACTGATGGAGATAACTGAAGTTGACGAGGGATTTTATTCCAGGGCTGCGTCTAGCACCAGCCAGTCGGGTCTCTCAAACAGTAGTCACAATTGTAGTAACAAGACAGGTGTAGGAAAAAACCAGAGACGGTCAGGAGGAAGCAGAGCTGGAGCAAAAGAGAGAGAACCTGCAGGGGAGTCTTGCAGAGATCACTTTGCTCGCAAACAAACCCAGAGAGCCCAGAGCGAGAACCTTGAGCTTCTCTCTCTGAAGAGACTGACCTTGACCTCCAGCCAGTCCCTGCCCAAGCCCAGCAGCCAAGGCTTGGCTAAGACTGCAGCCACTGTGTTTAGTAAATCCTTTGAACAGGTCAGTGGTGTCTCAGTCCCACGCAGCCCCTCTCCTGCCGTTGGCTGTGTTGCTGGGGCAGATGCCCATAGGTTTTCTGCTTGTAGTCTCCAAGAAGAGAAGCTCGCTTATGTGTCAGAAAGGACTGAGCTTGCCATGAAGTATCAAGCAAGTCCGCAGGGACCTCCCAGTATTAGCATCACTTTGTCCGCAGATTAACTTGTAACTTATTTTTCTCATAACCAGTGAGGCTGAAAGATGGCTTTCTCCTATATGAAAGTACCGAGTCCTTCATGTCTGGTCCTGGCAGGAGGCCTGTGTCTTGAATTTGGAAGGCTCCTTTGACTGTGAAGGGAAGAATTAGTAGTTTGCAGAAAACTGAGATATGCTCTTGTAATTTCTTGGGTACCCTTCTCCCCTTGGCTTGAGTTCTTTACTCTTCCTTCCTCCTTACCATCCCTTGTTATTGTTTCTCTAAGACTGTCAATGTGACAATAAAGTTTTGCAGTTGTCTGAGTTGGTACATCCTCAGTGAGGTTGTTTTTAATACCTCGTATTGTAGTTTCTGTGTGTTTGCCCTGAGAAGTCAAAGAGAGACTCTGTATGAGGGACTTGGCTGTGGAGCCTGGACAGAGGAGCGAATCCATGAAGCCATGACGACAAACAGGCCTGTGGAAAAGAAGAGAGCAGTGAGGATGCCAAGTGCCGTCAAAGCTCTGTGACCACAACATCCTTAAGATGAGGACAGTTGCAAAGGGAAGGCGGGAGGATTTCTGTTGGTGTCCTTAGAATATTAAATTGCAAAACTGAGATTGCTGGTAGATAATATTTTCGAGTGTCTGATCTGGATTCCACAGGCGAAAGTCCCTTTCGGTTTCTAAAGTGTAACCAGCCATAAAGCTGAATGACTCTGCTGCTCAACTCTGGAATCTTAGTTAGGTTGTATTTTAGAGTTCAGAGCTCACATCACTGAAGACTTCCTGGAAACCACTGTAAATCTTTCAACATAGCTCCCAAGATACCAGTATCAAGCATTTAATAGTGAACTGTCTGCAAATGAAGGAAATAGATAATTTTTCATCTACAAAATGTGATAAAAGAAAATGAAGCCAGTGACTCTGGACAAAGGACACTACATTATCTTAGGACTGCTTGTGTTTGTCTTCCTCAATTTAATATAAGAAAAGAAGAATGTTCTTCTCGTTTGTGAGCTTTAAGTGTTCTTGTTATGATGTAGAAAGAATAAATCAGTTACACACCCACCCCTGCCAATCAAACACTTAAACTAAGAAAGGCGGTAAGGCAGAAGCAAAACAGCTGTGTCTGTAGCTCCGGGGAGCTCTGTGACCTCTTGGAGGACTCGCAGGCTCGGTGCCTGTGCTGATCTGCTCTGTTGGCTAAAGCACTGAGGAAGCCAGTGTGTTCTAGTAGTGATTGGAGTGAGGAAGCAAGGGCAGTGGGGAAGACCTGGGAAGCTGACCACTTCCTGATTTCCTTGACTCTTAGTACACCAAGGTCTCCTTATTCATGGTCCCTAGCTGTGGTCACAAGAACATGCTTGTGTTTCTGTTTTGAACCTGCGTGGGTCCAGCTCATATTGACAACAAAACTGCATTGTTGTAGAGTGCAAAACATTGACAGCTGAGATCCAGTTCTAAATGCTTACCTACAGGCTAAGACCTGTGCTTCTCAGCATCAGTGAGTTTAACATTTTAGTTTCAGTAATGAATGAACTGTCGGCTTAAGTTGTCCTCAAAAGTTATAAGGTAGCTAGAGAGTAAAATTGATATTGGAATGATTTAATAGTAATCTTGTGTACCATTGAAAATGCCTGTAAAATGTCACTGTGAAGTTCCTATTGTCTTTTTGTAATTCTTTAACAAAGAGCTTTTCTTACACATAGTCACTAACAGTATTGATAAATATTAAGAAGAAATTGAAAAGATTGTCGTTAGGCAAGTTAAGGTGCTTGCTTAAGCATAGAATAAGTTTAAAGCAACATTATCTGGCATAAATGAGAGATCAGGATAATGTTCAACTACTACAAGGAAGCCTCATTTTTATATTGTTCAAGACATTTGCTACTCATGTGGTTCAAAGACCATTGGTGTGACCTGGTATCTTAATAAAACTTCACAGTTTTAGGGGCAGACCTAGTAAATCAAAACTAGCATTTTAGCAAGGTCCCCAATGATGCTTGTGTGCATTCATCTTTGTGCAGGCAGTTTCAGAGTGCTAATTACTTGTCTAATATGCAGGAGTCTCCGTGGTCTCACAGCCTGCAAGCGCAGATATTGGATACTAGATCTTCATACCGTCATTAGTTTTGACAGCTCATTAACTTTCTAATGACATAGACACGTGACTTGTTACACCCTCTCATTTTAATTTCCTAGTTCGCACTTATTTCTGTAGTAAAAATGAGGCATCGTCTGCTTCTCTTGTTGATTGTGAATGAAACCAGAGCCTCGGATGCTGCAGCTTTTCAGAGGAAAGGCACTGCCTTTGTTTTTGAACTGTTTCGTGAGGCACAGCTTGTTGTTTGCATGTGTTCATGCTCCTTTACGGCTCTGTAACAGCTTACACCATGGAGTGAGCCTGAATTTTGGCTCCAAATGATTTACAACAATTGATTCTCTGGAATGTGGAATTATGTTAACAATAGATTCTTTTGTACTACTTTTGATACTATTTCAAATACGATTGTGTACATTGAAGGCTTTTTATAACAGTTGTAAAAGTCAGATGATGTTAACTACGGTAACAATTGTTATTATACTCACAAGTCTTTCCCTACTCACCTTTCAAATGTGAAAGGTTGGGTAGATTTGTGGGTCACTTTTCTATAAAGTTGTTAAGTGGATCCAGAGTAATAGCTCTTGCCAAGAGGATTCCACACAGAACTGGGGTCTGGCACCCCACAGTTCAGCTATAAGATAGGGTTCTTGAATTGGCCTGACTCTTGCATTCTTAGAGCTGTGCCGCCTGGGCACCCCTGTGAAGCAGTGCCCAGCACTAACCTCTGAAGTGCAGGTCAGGAGAGAAACAAAGTGGACTTTTCCAGGGGTCCCTCTGCCTGGGTGCCTCCCCTCCTCCCTGGAGCCTCGATCCGGAGGGGGTCACTGAAAGGCTTCCTGAACCGTTCATCTCTGTAACACCAAGAGCAAGGATTCCCTAACAACTTACTTGTTTTGAAAAAGCAATTTTTCATTGCCCTTTCAATTGTAAAGCAACCACTCTGCAAATAATACCCAGTTGTTAAAAGTTGAATTAAAGGGAAGTATTTCTTCAAATCAAAATAGAAAGGATCCCAGTTTAAAGGGATTTTTGCCCATTTTGGAAAGTCATAACTAAAATGTTGAACAGTAAATTACGGGGTAAATATTTACTCTGAAACATGATTTTAAGCAAGAGCTGAAGTAAGGTAGTTTAATGTCTAGGTCTACAGGCACATTAAACATCTATAATAAGGAAAGCACAATAAGGAAGCATATGTTAAGTATTATAACAGAAAAATAGAAAAACACAGTGTTAGGTACTAAGGCGTTGTAGATAGAAACTAATGTACAATAGTGTCTTCGCAGTCCCTAAGTGAAGCTGACACCCTCGTGTGTCCTCTAGCGAGCATGTGTTAGTGCTGACACAGCGGGTCACTGAGCTGTGTGCTTAGTACCGGTGAAGAGGGCAACAGCGTGCTAGCTTCTGTACTCTGTAACTTGCACATATCCAAAAAGACTTTGAAGATGGTTTTGTAACTTATAGTGGAGTGCTAGCGGACATGGGTCTCAATTGTGGGTTTTTTCCTCTCCTGTCCCCCATACTGTCTCTTGTTGGAGCTGACTTTGTGCCTCTGACCTTTACTTCTGATCATGTGGTAATGCTAAACTCTTCTCACAGATAAACTTGTCATTGTTTTTCTAGAGTTTACATTCCTAAGAATAAACGTGACTTTGGATTTTTTATGTGCTTTCTATGTTTTTAAGATGTTGAAATAAACTGGAGTTGAGTTTTTTGAAGTTTTGTACATTTGTATACATGTTATCCATATGCAGTACTTTATACATTGTGTTTCCTCTTGTTTCATTGAAATAAAAACTAAAAAGTAATTTTCCAGATCATTTTAGTCATTAAAAGCTGCTATAAGAGTTTGTGAGCTTCGCAATGGGGGGGGCAGAAGTCAGCGTGGGGGAGCCCAGCTGCTGGGAGCTGCTGGGAGCTGTGTCCATTAGCCGGCCAGTGACTTTCACTCCTGCCTTTATAGCTCAGGATGAGGAACTGGGAGACCCCATTAGTGTCCATCCAAGGATGAGCTCCGAGTGCAGGAGGGGTTCTTGAAGCATGGCCAAAGTGAATAGAATTGCCTTTAACTTCAATGAGTTTGTCTCTTGAGTGCAGAGGCCTTTAGGTGTGGTGGACAGAGCAGAGTTGGGCTGCTGCTGGCTTTTGGATGGTAAGATACACCCCAATATTTCATTTATTGGTGGCAGGAGATCCCAGTGGCATTCCTGATTTGCATTGTGTATACTGAAACAAGCCCCATTAAAGAGAAATCATTCTAGTGGGCAGTTGATTGCGTATGTGACTAATTCCTGCTAACCTAAGCAAATACTTCCTTAGCTACTCTTAGAAGATGGCTTGTGGAACCAGTGCCTGACAGTTTAAAGACTTGTAACTGGATCTTGTGACATGAGCAGTCTTCTGGTGACGGCAGAGTCCCTGGCTCACAGCCGGCTCCCCTAGTAGAGTCGGATTTTGTTAATACCTGCATGCCCACTCTATAGTCATTCATAAGGACTGAAATCATTCCATAATTTCTCTTGGGTTATTGTGGCTGTAATAGCTGATTCATCACTTGAGTACTCAAAACTGTCTTTAAAAGTGAGCAGCACCCCATTTTGCAAAAGAGGAAACTGAAGTTTTCAGGGAGCAGGTGCCTTCCTCAAGGTCACCAAGTGGTGGGTGGCCATGCCCAACCTTGAATATAGGCTGGCCTTACAGCTCTGTTATTGCTCAGTAAAAGGATCCTAAGTCCTGTCAAATGGACATGTATTTAAACTTATTTAATCCATCTTAAAGTAAAATTTTAATGAAACTAAATGATGCCATATTTTGTGGAATATGAGATAATTGTGCTTCATTGGTAATTAGAATGCTAGTTATTGCTGTATTTAAAATATACTAATTCAAATTAAAATAAATGGTTCCTTAGCTTTTTAGATTGGTAAAGATTGGAACTAGTATTTGTATTTATCTGGAGAAATCCTTAGTGCCTGAGACAATTGGTGGTAATGTAAGTTGCTACAAATGGATTAATGAGCAATTCAGCAGACTCATTACCCATGCCTTTGACCTAGTAATCCTACCCTATAACTGTTCTACTCTGTTTTGCATTAAATTTTGTTGTTTGTAATAGGAAAAAAGTCAGGACTTTAAATGTCTCAATTAGTACATATAATGAGATATGATATAGCCATTAAAAATGTGAGCCCATTTCATTATATTTATGTTGAATGTCTATGTATATATTACATATTATGTATATTATATGTAATATACACACTTACATACAAGATTCATGTGTGTTTTTTGATACCAAGGAAGAACACTGTTTATCAAAATGTGGTCTAAAGACAGGCTTGGGACTCAAGAAATGGACCAGCAGCTAAGAGTGCTTGCTGGTCTTCAAGAGGACCTGAGTTCAGTTGCCAGTACCTACATCCAGTGGCTCAACCAACTCCAGTTCCAAGGGATCCAATGCCCTTTTCTGGTCTTGGTGGACACCCAGACACACACAGCATATACTTATACAGACGACCACACACACAAACATGCACGCACGCACACACATACATACGCCACAACCTATGTTGTGAAAAACTGATGCTTTGAAAATGGAGATTCTTGGGTTTGTGCTAGGATTCCCAAGAATCCTAATCACTGTGTGTGAAACTTGGAAACCTGTATTTCTAGTAAGTTTCTCAATTTAACATCAAGTTTGGCCCAACATCAACAGCAGTGGATTAGGTATTCGGTGCCGGGTTGTTATTAGAAAAGACTTCTCAAAGAGATTGGTATTTTCAGTGGGGTTTCTCAGTTGTCAGTGACATTGTTGACAGAGACCTGTAGTGAAAGACAAACTGTTCTGGCATTAAAAAAAATAGACTATTTCCTGTATGTGAGTGCATACCCATTAAGTCAACAGTCTCCTTTAAAACATCTTTGCTGCTGTTTAACTTCAGATGACTTGTCAACAAAGCAAAACTAAATAGAACTCACTTCGTGAAGGGTCACCTTGGCGTCTCTGGCTGCCCCAAGGAGTAAGGTACTTGCAGAACTGAGGATCTCTGTGAAAATGAGCATCTCTGTCATGAGGGAGGGATTGGGTCTGGAAGAGTTCATAGTTAGGATTCATGGTGGCTGCAGGAGGGATGGGCGGGGGCTGGGGTGTCTTAAAGAGCCTTGCTAAGTCAACCACTGAGAAGCTACCTCTAGGATTGCAGATTATTATTTCCAATTCGTTTAGTGCAAAGAGGGAAATGGAGATGCTTCGTGCATTTGCTTCACTTGTTTATATTCTCCTCTTTCCCGGACACAGAGTTCCTGGAATCAGTAATGAAGCCAGGCTGATACGGGCAGGCCCGTCCTCTCTTAGCCATTCTGACACTGCCCATTAGCTGGGGCTCATGGGCTGGAATTATTGCCCTTTTACAGGGGTGGTAAGTCAGTGTGTTTACTGACTTCTCAGGGCTACCCTCAAGATCCCCACAGTTTCTTCTGAAGTGCCTTGACCCTAACAGCCCTTGGGCCTAACTGTTTCCTCTAGGACGGTCACTACGTTGTGCTGTGTTTGTGTTTTCCCTAGTGAGGCTTTAGTACGTTCTGCACGATAGAGTAAAATGTGCTCCACTCGATGGACTCTGACTCTAGTCCAGGAAGGCAGCAAACCCACAGCGGACGGTATTGCTTCTCATGCACTCAAGGGAGGTTGGGAAGCCTGTTCCCTCCCATTCCCCTGCATGGAGCAGAGTAAAGTGTGGTTACTGTGATTCTTAGACATGTAGCTGCATAAATATGTTGCAAATATAGACATCATGTTTTCTTTTCCTCAGAGCGATAATGGAGCAGAATGATTTTTCTATGCTAGCGTTTGGCATTAACTTTGTTGCTGTTGTCGTTTTCTGGCCTATCATTCTCTCCTGTGTCTGCTACACTTAATGATGAGACTCAAAACAGATGACGAAGTAGGCAAGACCCATCTTCTGTATTTCACATTCTCCTTGCCGCACCAGCTGTGACTGGGCTGGATGCGCTGCTGTAGAGTGCCGAGCAGTCCGGGCGCTCATCGGAAGCCTTGCTCATTGTTTACCCTGCAACTTTCTACCCCTGACCTCCGCGTAACTGCCAGTTGCAGTTTCTTCTCTCCTTTAAAACTACTCTCCCCTCTTTTATTGCAATCCCTCGCTAGTTCAGAATCCTGTTGCAGTAATTACTTCTTTCTTGGTGTTTGATTGTTTGTTTTAGAGACAGAGTTTCTCTGTGTAGTTTTGGAATCTCTGCCTCCCAAGTGGTAGGATTAAAGGTGTGCACCACCAACACCTGACTCAGTAATTAGTTCTTTCCCTAAGCCTTTTAATTTATTTACATCAATCAAGCTGAAATGTATAAGACCTTCAAAAGGAGAAAATCAGCCAGAAAGAAAGCCATGAACCACCTGCAATGGGAAATAATACACTCTGAGCTCACTGAAGAAGAAAAACCACTCAAGCGATACTGCTCAATGTGCCAGAGTAGGTTGGAGCTGTGGTATTAAATCCCCTGTGGAGGTGGCGCTATAGGCCAGCAGGGCGGGATGAGGAATACAAGCTGTGCTCTTGTCTGCTCAGGGAGCCATCTCGAGGTGCAGCTCGGCACCCTTTATACCCATCCAGGTGCTTGGGGACATGGATGTAATAGTGATGGAAATTTTAGAGCTACAGGTATGATTGGATTCTTAAAATGGGCTCATATGAGAATAGTTGTTTGCCACATAAATGCTAGGCACAGGCCCCATTGTGAAGGAGACCCTTAATAAGCACATAATCAAGATGGGGAGGGGGGTTCCCTGTTCAGTCAGCCAACGACTGCGAGGAAGGCTATTGGCTATACTGGATCAAGGCTGTACACAGATGTCAGCAAGCTGGACCTCAATTCCACCCTCTCAAGGAGAGGCAGCTAGCTGTCTGTCTTCCCACACAAGTACCTGAGTCCGGATTCAGCTTTGCCTTCCCCAAGTACCTTGACTTCTATGTACAATACTAGATACCCTGTTTACCATCTTGATTCTCTCCAAAGGGTCCTGAAGAGCCTCACCTTAAAACGTCCAAAGAGAAAATTGGAGTTCTCTTTCTAGGAACAGCACACTTCTCACTGCTGGACAAAATGCCCGGCCAAAGCAGCTTGAGGGAAGCAGGGCTCGTGTTGGCTCCAGAGTCAAGGCCTAGGCAGTCGGTCAAGGCAGAGAAGCTGTGCAGCCCGAATGTGCGCTCACACGGCAGGCATCTGCAGCCAGGAAGGAGAAAGGGGAGTGCTGGTGCTCGGCTCACTTCTCCCTTTTATTCAGTCTGATACCCCAGCCGAAGGCACGGTGCCACACACATTCAGGGTGGGCCTTCCCTCATCCATTACATCTTTGTAGAAATACCTTCTCAGACACACTCAGAAGTGTGTTTTCATGGTGATCCTTAATCCTGTCAAGTTGACAATGGAAATCAGAATAATTAACATCAAATCCCACATTAGATAATAAATAAGAACTCAGGGAAAGCTTCCTACATTTATTTATTAATTGTGTGTGCGCGCACACACACGTGCAGCACACACACACATGCACACCCATGCGTGTCACACACACACATGCACACCCATGCGTGTCGCACACTCCTGTGGAGGTCAGAAAACAGTGTTCAGGTGTTGCCTCTCTTCTACCCAGTGAGTCCTGAGGATCAAATCCAGTTCAGACCTGGCAGCAGGTGCCTTGTCCCACTAACATCCCATTGGCCCAACAAAAACTTTTAAAACCAGCTTATTTCCTGACGATGCTGGCTGATTATAGAAGAAACAAGAAGAAACACCTAAGACGTGAGCTTACTTTCTGCTCATCTTACTGCTTCAGGAAGCTAAAAACGGATGGCAGTGACTGCCAAGTCATGAGAGAGGGTTCAGACAGCGCCTGTGCCTGGGGTTAGGGCTTTAAATCTCTACCACAGGAGAGAAAGTGAAGTGAAGGGATAGCTCTCCCACAGACACATGGGCAGAGAGCTCAGCACTTGAGAGGCTGAGGCAGGAGGATGGTGAGCTCAGAATAGCCATGTCTGGTTAGCAGGACTGTCTCAACCCCTCCCCAGATCATGTTCAAGTACTCTTCTGGCTTCCTGACAATAAGCATCTACTCCAGAGGAACAAACAGCCCATCATCTTGAACTTACAGCTTTACGATTTCTCAAAGTCAATGCATAGACAACCTGAAATTTTACAACAATGCAACCCTTAGAAAAATAAACAACACTGGATAAAATTGCTTGGAAGCCAAGTCTGAAGCTATTGAAGAACTTTAAGTTGGACTTTGGCTCTGGTCTGGGAACTTAACTTTCTAAAACGCTCCACCTTCCCTACTCTGGAAGCTGCTTATTCTCAGCAATGTGGTTTATACTGAATGCCTTCTTTGGGGAGTATGGAATTGTGATATGTGCATTAGCTGTAACACAAACTTTGGCCAGTAAGTGTCTAATGAGCATCCATAAAGGGCATATTTCAGAGCTGGCTGAATCAAGCACAGCAGGTGTCGCCCCCTAGAGTAAGGAAGCTCAGACCTTGTTGCCTCCAGATCTCATCCTGTGCAGTTTTCTTCCCTTTGTTGACTTGGCTTCCCAGTGTTTTGCTGTAATAAACCGTAGCCATGAACACAATTGTATGGTGAGCCCTTGGAATCCTTCTGTGAGTCACTGACTGGGGAGCAGGGGTGAGATGTGGAGTCTCCCTGTATAGTCTGAGGAAGGGACTATATTCCACAGCTATTTCTTTCTTTCTTTTTATTAAAGATTTCTGCCTCCTCCCTGCCACCACCTCCCATTTCCCTACCCCTCCCCCAATCAAGTCCCCCTCCCTCGTCTGCCCAAAGAGCAATCAGGGTTCCCTGCCCTGTGAGAAGTCCAAGGACCACCCACCTCCATCCAGGTCTAGTAAGGTGAGCATCCAAACTGCCTAGGCTCCCACAAAGCCAGTATCGTAGGATCAAAACCCAGTGGTATTGTTCTTGAGTTCTCAGTAGTCCTCATTGTCCACTATGTTCAGCGAGTCCGGTTTTATCCCATGCCTCTTCAGACCCAGGCCAGCTGGCCTTGGTGAGTTCCCGATAGAACATCCCCATTGTCTCAGTGTGTGGGTGCACCCCTTGCGGTCCTGAGTTCCTTGCTCATGCTCTCTCTCCTTCTGCTCCTGATTTGGACCTTGGGATTTCAGTCTGGTGCTCCAATGTGGGACTCCGTCTCTGTCTCCTTTCATTGCCTGATGAAGGTTAATATCCAGGAGGATGCCTATATGTTTTTCTTTGGGTTCACCTTCTTATTTAGCTTCTCTAGGATCACAAATTATAGGCTCAATGTCCTTTATTTATGGCTAGAAACCAATTGTGAGTGAGTACATCCCATGTTCCTCTTTCTGGGTCTGGCTTACCCACAGCTATTTCTTCCATTTGGAGTTTGCCAATTTTTGACACAAATTAGAGCAAAAGACCCCTGAAAAATTCACTGCTAAGTATCAGAGAAACAAGCATACTATGGCAACAGCACACAGAACTAGAAACCAATGGAAGGCCACCAAACCAGCCAGCATTGGAGAGAGCAAAGCCAGGTAAGGGGGAGCCTCAGAGAAGCAAGTCTGGCCCTGATGGCTGTCTGCTTAAGGGGATGGGTTGCCGTATTCATCAACTGCTCAGAGCAGAAAGACTGATGAGAGAGATACAGGGAGATACAGAGAAAGAGAGGCTGAAAACTAGAGCCAAGTTGTGGTTTTGATATTTTCATTGTTTGTAATATTGAACAAGCAAAAAAGAAAAGTATTGATTTAAGAGGAAAATGCAAGTTACATCTCAGAAGCTGACTCATGATCGGACCAGGGGATGTAGCATGGTGCTAAGGTGTAGGTTCTGCATGTGTACACCCTTGGGTTCGATGCCCAGCACCAACAGAACACAACAAAACAACAGAAAAGCCCACAGAATGCCAAAGAGCTTTACCCTAGAAACAGGTGGGTCAGAGTAAATTAAGCCTTATAAAGTCACAACCTGGATCAAGTCAACTGAATTATTGATTAGATGAATGTGATCTACACATCCCCACTCTCCTCCCACTAGGATGATCCCTCTTTGTAGGAAACTGGTATAAAATGTGTCACACGCAATTCTAGAATTATGTACATGAGAATTACAAATTCTGAGAATCGTTGAGGGGAAAATGAAACTAAAATAGATTCTCAAAGCCAGGCGTGATGATACATGTCTGTAATCCCAGGATTAGGGTAGTTGAGGCAGGAGAATCAAGATTCTAGACCAGCATACGCATAGGCATGCACACATCTTAAGGAAATAAGTCATTTGGAGCCAGGCATGTTGATGCACAGCTGTAATTCCTGCACTGGGGAGATATAGAGCTGAGGCTGGCCTAGGCTACATAGTGAGTTCTATTTTAGCCTGGATTATATGTGGGGACTCTGTCACAAAATTAAAACAAAACTAGTACAACCACAATGGAAATCAGTTCAATGGTTCCTTAAAATGCTAAAACAGCCAACATGCACCAATATGCCCTGAGCATATTCCCATATCCCTACTTCAGAGATGCCTGCATATACATGTTCCCTGTGGCTCTCTTCACAGCCTAGGAAATGGAACTAGCCTAGCTGCCCATCAACTGATATTGAAATATGTACCATGGAATTGTTTTCAATAAACAAGAATAGAACTGTGAAATTTGAAGGAAAATAAATGGGTCTGGAAAACATTATACTGAGTGTAGTAACCCAGCTCCAGAAAGACAAATGCTGCCTGCTCTTCACAGGCAGATCCTAACTACAGGTATTAGAGTGCTGAGCTTAACACTGAATAAAGACCAGAAAGATAGACAGGGGCCACTAGATGGGGAGGGATGTCGTAGAGCACATAAGGCATGAGACAGGGGTAGAACGCTTCAGGCAGGAGAGTCTAAGTAGGGAAGGAGTGGGAGGACAGGAAGGAGGGGACAGTAACAAGCTAAGAATATGTGGAAAGGCAGCAGTAGTGCACACCTTTAATCCCAGCACTCGGGAGGCAGAGGCAGGTGCATCTCTG
The DNA here is from genome assembly GCF_000317375.1 of Microtus ochrogaster. Taxonomy (NCBI): domain Eukaryota; kingdom Metazoa; phylum Chordata; class Mammalia; order Rodentia; family Cricetidae; genus Microtus; species Microtus ochrogaster. The sequence continues at coordinate 45,525,421 of NC_022029.1, forward strand.
TGAGTTCCGGGTCAGCCTGGTATACAGAGTGAGTTCCAGAGCAGCCAGGACTACACAGAGAAACCCTATCTTGGAAGAAAAAAAAAGAATATGTGGGAAAGCCATACAGAAACATGCTATTTTATACATTTATTGCAAATATAAAAACAAAATTTGGGTCCACAGATAAGCCAATTATTAGTGCTATCAGAGATGGACTTAAAACTGGGTTTGATTAGTGAGGCATGAGACTCAGAATGATGCATGTATGTTACTCATGCATGCATATTCACGAGTATGCATGTGTGCTATGGAGACCAGAGGTTGGCATCAGGTGTCTCTGCAGTCTTTTGTTACTCTCCAACTTATGTTTTGGAGCAGAGTCTCTCACTGAACCTAGAGCTCATGAATTGGCTAGACTAACTGGCTAGCAAGCTCCAGTCCCCCTTTATCCTACCACCCATACCTCAAACTGTATCTGCCAGGAAATCATAAAGGAGTCAGTGAGCTATACTGACATCATAGGGCCAGTGAGATGGCACAGCAGGGAAAGGCTCCTGTTGCCAGCCAATCAATCCTGATGATTCTGGTCCCTGAGCCCCACATGACAAAAGGAGAGAAGCAACTGTCAGACTGTCCCCTGCTCTCCACACATACACCATGGTGTGTGCATATGTGCACATACACCCTAACTGCAATGTGAAATTTTATTACAGAGAAAGGCATTTTATAATGATAAAGATCAAGGTGAATCTGTTATGAAGAAAGGGCAATTATAAAACAAGTGACCTAACCGAAAAGTCTCAGACTATATGAGGAAAGGCTGGCGGAGCTGACAGGAGGAAGTGACAACTCTATGGTAACAATAGCTGCGTCAAGAGCTCCCTCTCGGGGAGGCAATAACTCCACAGGAGACAAACTTCAGGAGGTGGGGCTTTAGTTCCCTGGAGCGCTTGTAGCAAGTCTTACAACTCTGGCTTAAAACAACACAGTGTGTGTTCTTGCAGCTCTTGCAGCCTGAAATCTAAGTGTGATAAGCACCATGTGTCTGAGGAAGGCTCTAAAATCCTTTCTTGATTCTTGATATCTAGTGGCATTGGCATGGTGCTCTTTTTTGTTTTTTTGTTTTCTGAGACAGGGTTTCTCTGTAGCTTTGCAGCTTGTCCTGGAACTAGCTATTATAGACCAGACTGGCCTCAAACTCACAGAGATCCACCTGCCTCTGCCTCCTGAGTGCTGGGATTAAAGGCGTGTGCCACCACCGCCCGGCTTGTTGCTTTTTGTGGCCAACTGTTGCTGCCTCTAGTGCTCTGTTATTTTAAAGGCTGTTTGGCTTGCCATTGGTGTAGGGTGCAGATTCCCATGCTTGCTGTCTATATGACATTTCTTTTCCTACCCCTCTGCTTTCACTTGATTTTTTGGTCTTTCAATCTGAAATGCTTAACACATTGAGATCATGTAGTTGGATGTTTCTACATTTCTAGACTGCCAGTCTCTGCCTCTGGGTGAATTAATAATTCATATTTAATGTTATATTAATACAGTTAGACTTACCATTGCCAGGCTGAGTCTCTGCCTCTGTCTTTTTGTTTTATTTGTCTCTCACTACGTCTATGTTCAAATGAACATTGTCTATGACTGGAGAGATGGCCTTGCTCTTCCAGAGGACCTGAGTTCAATTCCCAGCACCCACATGGAAGCCCACAACTGTGTAATTCTGGTTCCAGGAGATCCAGTGTTCTTTTCTAGCCTCTGTGGGCACTACAAGCACATGGCACACAGACACACATGCCAGCAAAACACACACACACACACACACACACACACACACACACACACACACACACACATATATATATATATATATATATATATAAAACAGAAAAATAATAAATCTCAAAAAAGGGGAAAGGAAAACATAGCCTATTATCATGTTTAAACTTAATGATTGTTTCCACAGTGGCCTCTGTCTTTGTCTCAGTACTTGCCTTCTAGTTCATCTTAAACATTTTAACCGGTCAGAGCCACCGTCAGATGTGTGCCAGCCTAACCTCATGGGAAGGGAAAACTGCTCCCTTATTTTGTCTTCTCCGTGTTGTTGCTGTTATACATGCTATGTCTTTTATGCTCTACAAAGCCATGAAAATGTCATAATTGTTAGTTATGTAGCTGTATATGTGTTACTGATAAAAATAATGTCTATAAGGTATGAATTTACATTTAGTGCTTCTTATATTTAGCTTTCCTGTTTGTAATATTTGTGCTTTTTGCTTGTTCTCATGAGTTTGAGTTTCTTTCTCTTTTTTTGTGGTTTGTTGAGATAGGGTTTCTCTGTATAATAGTCGTAGTTGTCCTGGACCTTGCAATGTAGCACAGGCTGGCCTCGAACTCACAGAGATCCACCTGCCTCTGCCTCCTGAGTGCTGGGATTAAAGGCGTGCGCCACCACCGCCCGGCTCACTGTGTCATTTCTTTATGGCCATACTCTAGCCCAAGATGTCCTCTTTGTGCACGTTGCTCAATGTTACTGGCTCAGAAACACGTACATATGTGCATGTATAAAGTTTATACACTTGGTAAGTCAGATGAAAGAACAAAGTAGAGTTCTATATCTACACAGGAATATAGTTCTAATTTTACCCACACTTTCTTTGCTTTCAGATACATTCAAATTTAATGAGTTTATTTTATTTTAGCCTGATGAACTTCATTTAATATTTTTCTGCTCTTGCTCTCTCAATTCTTTGAGAATTCCATACAACAACACAATATATTTTGATCACGCTCACCCTCTATTTCTTCCTTTAACTTCTCCAAGATCCACCCTCGCTACACCCTCTGTCCCAATAGTGAGAGCGCTTTTTTAAAAGCTATTTATTTTACTTTTAATTATGTGTATCTTAGTTAGGGCTTTTATTGCTGTGAAGAGACTCATGATCACAACGACTCTTATAAAGGAGAGCATTTAATGGGGACTATCTTACAGGTTCAGAGGTATAGTCCATTATCATCATAGCAGCAGGTAGGCAGTCATGGTGCTGGAGAGGTAGCCAAGAGTTCTACATCCAGATCACCAGACAGCAGGAAGAGAGAAAGACAGGGCCTGGATTGAGCATTTGAAACCAAAAACTCCACCCCACAGTGACAGGCTTTCTCCAATAAGGCCACACCTCCTAATCCTATCAAATAATGTCACTTCCTATGAGCTGATAGGGGTCACTTTCATTTAAACCACCACAGTGTAGGAGCATGTGTAGTTCGTGGAGGCTAGAGGTGTTGGAGCCCCTGGAGCTGGAGTTATAAGCTGTTGTGAGCTGTCCAGTGTGGGTTATGGGAAACAGACTCAGGGTCTCTGTGAAAGCATTAAGGGCTCTTAACTGCTGAGCCATCTCTTGAGTCCCAACTAGGGGGGCAGTTTTTAACTCTCACTTTGCTTGTTTTCTGAGAGTTCCCCATGCTGTCACCCTAGAAGAAGCATCATTTGTTTGAGTTTAGAAGAAGAACTGGCATCATCTCTTGGGTTTGAAAGTGGCCGGTGGTCAGTGGCCTCCCATAAGATTAAAGGACATACCTTTGTGACACTGTCACTGGCCAGTTCTCAAATGTTGAGCATCTGAGCATCCTTTTTGGAAAGAACAAATAAAACAAAAGCGACGTAGATGTGACTGCTCTGCTGAGATGGGCTATGGAGCCAGAAACATTCGGTTATGGTAGACTTAAGGGTACAGAGCTGGAACCAGAAACGTTACAGGAACTTGCACTTGAAGGTAAACATGAGAACAGCAGTACATGGGCTCATAAATGGTTTTCATAGTAAACTATCTTGCTGCCAAAGACACTGCTAAAGTTTATGTCTAAAGTGCAGAGACCTTAGAATAAAAACAAAACAAAACCAGTCCCAGCATAATGACTCCTAACTAACAGTAAACAATTGAAAAACGAGTCCTAGCATAACGACTCATAGCTAACAAATAGTAAACAATTGATCCAAAACATAAACAAAACCCTGCTCACTCAGCGATGCTTTCTATCACAAGATCTCTGGATGCCTTCTAGGGCTAAGGCCTCTGAGCAGCCGCCGATTTGCTGGTGATCTCTAAGATGTGGGCTCTGTAATTGCTTATGAAGGCTGTCATCCAGGAGTGTGTCGTGGATGTCTTCCTCTCTGCTCTCGAGATCAAATAAATAGGCACTTTCTACACTGGTTACTTTACTCCATCATGAAATGTTGTTGACCGTAGGCATCATTAGGATAAAATTTCAGAAAGACAAACCCCAGCTATGTAGCTACATCAACACAATAAACACACACATTTGCATGAAAGAACAAAAGCATCATCATTTCTGTAAATTTTGTCTCTTGGTTGGTGGCCAGTGCTTTAGAAAGAAAAAAGGACATTTAAGTCAGTCATGGGACATTTTTTTAAAATAAATGATTTATTTGTTAATTATGTGTACAGGGTTCTGCTTGCATGTACACCAGGTCTCATTACAGATGGTTGTGAGTCACCATGTGGTTGCTAGGAATTGAACTCAGGACCTTTGGAAAAGCAGGCAGTGCTCTTAACTGTTGAGCCATCTCTCCAGACCATCTCTCCAGCCCAGTCATGGGACATTCTTATGTGTAACTTCAACATTTAAAATGCTGGGGCAGGTGTGGTGACGTGAGTTTGCGGCCAGCCTGTGCTACATGGTAAGTTCCAGGCCAGCCTAGGCTACAGTGTGAGACTGTCTCAGCAGAAAAAAAAGAGAGAGAAGCCCAGTCATGAAGTATTTTTTACAGTAACTCGCAACTAGAAGTTAACTAAAATTAATTGGCTGAGAAGAAAAGGGAAACTGTAATGATGTATTTTCTTGTTAAAATTAGATTGCTCCGAGAAATCTGCATATGAATTTAAATATGGAAATTTAACTCATTTCAGTTACACTTTTAACATCACGTGTTTAAATTCCTAACCTTTGCAGTTACAAATGTGACTCTCTGATAATTAATTTTTAGTACCTGTCTGTTCAAATATTTCATATAAAAAGAAAGCTTACTTTTTCAGGTGAAAGAAAGCAACACTAACTGGGTGTTTTGTTGTTGTTGGGTTTTGTTTTTGTTGCTGTTTTGAGACAGCATCTCTCTATATTTTTTGGCAAGCCTAGAACTTGCTATGTAGATCAGGCCAGCATTGAGTAGTGATTTTTTTAAAAGGCATGGAAGAAGGGGCAGGAGCATCATGGAGAAGTTGTAGGTGGAGGATCTATAGGAGTGAAGGTCTGTGGGTGTGAAAGACCTTGATGTTAGAGAGTCTCGGTGCACGGGGAGAGAGTCTCAAGACCAGATTCAGGATCAGTAATTCGCTAGGTCACACAGTACTCACAGGAAGCGGGTCACACCGCAGTTGTGGGTTATTCCAGCAAAAGGGTGCACTAAAAACCAGCCCATGGGGGGGGGTGCAGGGTGCAGAGTCCAGGAGCCCTTGTGTAGCCTCCTCTCTTCTGGTGGACTCGGCACACTGCTGACCTCTCCTGGCTATGGTGTAAGACAAGATGAAGAATTGCCCAACTGTACATACAGTTTCCATCCAAGTCAGTTGCATAGCTATGGTTGACTGCCTGCCTAGCTGACCCTAGCTGGCATGTCTGGAGGGTAAGCTGTCACTGCATGGTCAAAGGCCCCACTATAAACCACATAGTCTACGGCTTAGGGATCACCTTTCAGGTGCTAAGGACAAGGGCCTGACCTCTCTTTGGGGGTGATTAATGAACTCTCCACACCTGTGTCCAGAGGCTCTCACTAGCTGGAGTGTAGGGTAGTAGAGGCTGGGAGTAGGGAAGCGGGGAGGGCCGGATGGAAACACTGATGGGCTGGCAAATGAGAAGCAGATAAATGCCACCAAGCGAAGACACTCTCAAAGGCATGCATGGAATTAGCAGGTGGATGGGAGCAATGAGGTTTTCACAATTGTAGCTGACAACACAATTGTTGGTCTTGAGGTTCTCTCAACCTGTTCCTTCAACCAGAATCCTAAGAGTTGGTGGGGTTGAAGGAGGAGGAGAAAGGCTCAACCGAGTTGTACTGTGTGGGGAACAGGAGGCTGTGTGTCACACCGGTGCCAGGCCAGAAAAGCTAACCGAGGCATATTTCTTAAGTTGAGGAAATAATAGAAGTTGGGATCTCAATCAAACTACAGAGCCAGGAGTGTGGTACATTCCTGTAATCCTAGCACTCAGGAGACTAAGACAAGAGGGTTCCAGGTTTGAGACCATAGCTATAGGATACATAGTAAGACTGCTGCAAACAGTAATGTAGCATGTATACATTATTCTATTTTTCCTAATTTTATAAGAATAATTTGTTGGAGAAAGGCTGCTTGTTTGTTCCCAGCTGCCCAGCTAGCTTAGGCCTGAAATAATCACACAGAAACTATATTAATTAAATCACTGCTTGGTCCATTAGCTCTAGCTTCTTATTGGCTAATCTCTTACATATTAATTTAACCCATTTCTATTAATCTGTGTATCACCACGAGACAGTGGCTTACCAGCTAAAGTTCCCAGCGTCTGTCTCCAGTGGCTTCATTGCTTCTCTCTGACTCTGCCCTTCTTTCTCCCAGCATTCAGTTTAGTTTTCCCCACCTAGTTCTGTTCTTCCCTGCCATAGGCTCAAAGCATTTTTTTATTCATTAACCAATAAAAGCAACACATAGACACCAATAATTTTTAATGTTTAATGTTTCCTGTTTAAGGCTCCTTTGAGAATCTTTCTTTCTTCCTTCCTTCCTTTCTTTCTTAATTTCTCTCTCTTTCTCTTTCTCTCCCCCCACCCTTGAGCAGGATCTCATAGGGTAGTCCAGACTGGCCTGGAACTTTATTATGTAGCCCAAGACGACCTTAAGCTTAATCTTCCTGCCCCAGCCTCCCAAGTACCAAGACTGCAGGGGTGAACCGCATACCTGGCTTAAACCACAGGATTTTGATTCATTAGCGCATACTCCATCCTTCCTCTTGAACATGTCCTGCTTTCTCCTCATCAGCAAGGGAAGCAAAGGCAGGCAGCACTTTTAGGCAACAACTGAAGCAGAGGCCATGGAAGAATACCACTTACTGCTTGCTTTCAAGGCTTTCTCAGCCTACTCTCTTATACAACCCTGGACTGCTTACACAGTGGGCTGGGCCCTTCCACAGCCACACCCACAGGGCAATCCAGTCCCCGAGTTGAGGGTTCCTCTTCCCAGGTGTCCAGTGTGTGTCAAGCTGACAAAAACTAGTGGCACACTTTCTGATGATCTCACTCATGTTGTTAATCTTGGGGTGGGGATGTAGCTCAGTGGTGTTCACTCATGTTGTTAATCTTGGGGTGGGGATGTAGCTCAGTGGTGGAGCACTTGCCCCACATGTGGAAGACTCAGCCCCAGGACCAAAGAGAAGTTTTTAAGAAATGAACCCCATATAAAGGCACATGTGGTGGTTTGAATGAAAATGGTCCCCATAGGCCCATAGGTTAAGAGCACTGACTGCTCTTCCAGAAGACCTGGGTTCAATTCCTAGCTCCAACATGGCTGGTCACAACTGCCTGTAACTCCAAGATCTGACAACACCCTCACACAGACACCCTCACACAGACATATATATGTATATATATACAGGCAAAGCACCAATGCACATAAAATGAGAATCACCTATTTAAATGTTTTCCTTTATAGGAGTTACTGTGCTCATGGTGTCTCTCCATCCATAGAAACCCTAGCAATGACTGAAGTTGGTACCAGGGACTGAGGTATTGATGTGATAGGCCTGACCATATGATTTTTTTTTTTAGAAGAATGTGAACTTTGGGGTTTGGGATTAAAGCAATTGAATGCTTTAAGCAGGGTTTAATGGGCCATACTAGTCGGAGTATGGAAGACAGCGGTGCTGAGGTGATTTAAACTGTGGGGGCCTGGCTAGGATGTTTCAGAGGAGACGAATATTTTATGTGGTCTAAAAACCATTCTTATGATATGTTGGTGAAGAATGTGGCTACTTTTGTTCTTGTCAAAAAAATCTGCCTGCCTGAGGTCGAATTGAAGAATTAGAGATTAACATCTTTGGCAGAGGAGATTTCAAAGCAGTCTAGTGTTGATGGTATTCTGTTGCTATTAGTGGCCAGTCTTATGCAGATCTATAAGCTGAACAGGGAAAATGCAAATGTACAAAAGAGGAGAAAAGAAGCCCTAGGGGTTTAATGGAGTCAAGTTCAGTGCTCAAGGAGATAAAAAGTTTAAAGAAAAACCGGCTGCTAAACGGAATAAAGGGAAAAGTGACCTCAGGTCAAGACCCCACCCAACTAAGCTTCCAACTTGTGAAAAGGAATTAATGAAACATTTAGGGCCAGATATAGTGGCTCACACCCTCAATTCCAGCACTCCGGAGGCAAAGGCAGGTGGATCTCTGAGCCAGCCTTGTCTATACAGCATGATCTAGGACAGCCAAGCTCTGGACACCATCAAAAATAGCAAGCTGGTCACAATGTATTTGAACAAGGGGGTATGTGTCAGCCTCAGCCAGCAGTGGAACTTGACAGCTTCAGCCTCGTGGTTCTGGCTTTAGAGACAAGGATACAAGACAGGGGTTGTGGAATCTCCCTCTGTAACTAAGGAAAGCTGCTGAGACCAAGAATGTGCCAGGGGTGTCCCTGAACGGAGACCCAGAGAGGCCACTGTGCAAAGCTGTGAAGGTGAACCCTGGATTGCCTTGAGACCCCAGCACAAGAGAAGGAAGTGTGATGCAGCCAAGAAATTGAAAGAAGTTGGAGATCTGAAGAGGGCTTTGACATCAAACTTTGGGGTTCGCCCAGCTGGTTTTTGGTCCTGCTTTGGTCCAGTATTTCCTCACTGTGCTCCCTTTCCTCCCTTGTGGAATGGTAATGTAAATCCTTTGCCATTGTATTTTAGAAGTATGTGGTCTGCTTTTTTATCTTGATTTTACAAAGGATTACAGTTAAGAGATTGCCATGAGTCTCCAAAGAGACTTGGAACTTTAAACATCATTGAGACTTTGACAGGCTATGGGTACTTTTGAAGTTGGACTAAATGCAGTTCTGCATTATGATATGGTTACAAGGCTATAGGAGCCAGGAAGTGGAATGTGGTGGCTTGAAAGAAAATGGCCCCATAGGCTCGTAGGGAGTGGCACCATTGGGGGTTGTGTCCTTGTTGGAGTGAGTGTGGCTTTGTTGGAGGAAGTGTGCCCCTGGGAGTGAGCTTTGAGTTTTCAAAGGCTCAAGTCAGGCCCAGAGTCTCCTCTCTGTCTTCCTGCTGCCTGGGGATCAAAGATCCAGATGTGGAACTCTCAACTGTTCCCCACCGCCATGTCTGCCTGAGTGCGGCCATGTTTCCTTCCAGGATGACAGTGGACTAAACCTCAACCTCTGGCTGTAAGCCAGCCCCAGTTAAATGTTTTCTTTAGAAGAGATGCTGTGGTCAGGGTGTCTTCCCAGCAATGGAACTCTAGGATAAAATAGACCTGTGATTTCCCACTGTGGAGCCTGCAGAAGGAAGAGCATGTGTTTGGGGCCAGGATAGGCTACAATGAAACCTTGCTTCAACATAAACAAGCAAATGACAAGTAAATGAAGAGGAGGACAAGGTAACGATGGTGACAAAAACTGCCTTTTAAAATGAGGTCATTACACCTGAAACCGCAGTGTGTGCTTGCCCTTTGCTTTTCAGACACAGGCTCTTGAAGGGGAACTTTAAGGTGGTAACCACTACCTTTCCACTGGTGTGACAGTTTCTATACATCCTATCTTCCTGGCCTTATTTGTTTTGTCAGCTTTAATATTATGCTCATGGTGTTTTTATAGCTGTCTACATCGAGATTAAAAATCTAGGGGCTGGAGAGATAGCTCAGAGATTAAGAGCACTGACTGCTCTTCCAAAGGGCCCAGATTCAGCTCCCAGCACCCACAGCTCACAACTGTCTGTAATTCTAGTTCCGGGGGATCCAATGCCTCAGACATATATGCAGGCAAAACACCAATGCAAATTAAATAAAAATAAATAGATTTAAAAAAAAATTGTTAGGACTAAGTGGTGGTGGTGCACACCTTTAATCTCAGCGCTCGGGAGGCAGATGCAGGTGGATCTCTGTGAGTTCAAGGCCAGCCTGGTCTACAGCGTGAGTTCCAGGATATCCAGGGCTGTTAAACAGAAGAACCCTGGCTCAAAAAAGCAAAAAGATAAATGAATAAATAAATCAATAAATCTAAGAAAAGTATAATCCTCTACTTGTTTTCCTTCAGTGTTCTGTAATAAGAAAAACCTTTAAAACATTGCAGAAATGTGGTCCCTAGTGGCTGTACCTTCACTCAGTCTGGTTCCCTCCCTGTCCAGTCAAGATACTAAAAAGCCCTTCGCACGCTGCAAAGCATCCTCCTCTGTGGCAGCGGTGGGAGTGGAAGCCGTGGCGGATGTCACTATGGATGCCTTGTAGGAACCTGCTGGAGTTATAGTCTCTCTAGTACTAAAAATTGGAGTTTCTGCATTTACTTTCTGAAAAATCTCACAAGCAATCAGTATTCTTTGTCCCTTGATTGGCGAACCCCCCATTGAAACCAAGTGGCCTTGAGTTCATTCTGTGGGACAGCAGATAGGAGGAAACAGTCAATTCTTTGAACTGTCCTGCAGACACTTGGATATTTTGCTTCTTCTATGAGTTTTGGTAAATTGTGGGTTTTCCAGGAATTTGGTCAGTTCATCTCAACTGTCCAGTTCCCTTTTTCTTTTTTGTCTGACATTCTCATAAAGCTTTCCACAATCGTTTAATTTCTGTTGTATGTGGCTTTAACCCGGGTCTTTTTACTCTTGGTATCAGTTATTCATGTTTTCTCTCCCTATCATGTTTGATACCAAGAAATCACATTTTCTTGATTACCCTGCCATGAGTTCATCCATTCTGAGTTGTTTCTGTTTGGGGGCAGCTACAAATGCTACGGGCATTTCTGTGCCTTTTATAAAAACGTGGATTTGCATTTTATTTGTCCTTAGCACACGCCTGGGAGTGGACTGTCCGTGTCTGTGGTAAGACTTTGCTTTTCCTTCCGGGGAGCCGCAGGCCGCTCTCTAGTGTCCATGAACTCTGCACTGGCCCCAGGGCCACTATAGCTGTCCCTACATCTGCTTGCTAACCTGCCAGCCCTGACGTTTCTGCCCCTGCTGCCCCAGCATATTGGGAGTGTGATCCTGCTGTGATTTGGATCTGTGCCTCGTGGCCATTGCCCTGAACATCTTTCCGTCCTTACATGCTTACTGTCCTTTGGCTGGAAAACCTGACACTGTATTTCTCTCATTCATTTTGCGTATTTTTGTGTTCTTATCTAAAAACATGTTTATTCTGCGGCAACTGCATTGTCCTCTAGGGCTTTTATAGTTTAGGTCCTACAGTTGTCTTGTTGTATAAAATTCAGCTTAGTTTTGTAGATGATTTGAGAAATCAGTGATTCCTTTCCCTATAAATAATCAGAACCGTCTATTAGCAAGGTTATTTTAATCCCAGCCCTCTGAAGCCAGAGGCAGGCAGATCTGTGAGTTTGAGGCCATCCTGGTCTACAGAATAAGTTCCAGGACTGTTACACAGAGAAACCCTCAAAAGAAAAAAAAAGTTACTTTATCTCCTGACTTTTAAGTGGCTTGGGATTAAAAACTTTTTTAATTTAATTGACCGTATGTGTGGCCTGTCTCTGGGCTCTTTGCTCTAGTGGTGTGTGTATCCACCTTTTGCCAGTACTAACCTGTCTTTGTTACTGATGCTCAGGGAGTCTCCGCTTTGGTTCTATTTAAAGTTTTGGCTCCAGTAACCCTTGGTGATTGCTGTGCTGGCTTTGTCTCATTTTGTCTCTTTGCTGTCTTGCTGACCTCTGTTCTAGTTGACTTTATCTGCTTCCTTCTGCTTGCTTTGGACTTACTTTCCTGATTCTTTTTAAGCTTACGGTAGAATGCATGGCCTTAGAGCTTTCCTATCATGAGCATCTGAAGCTCTCTGCCCTGGCTAGTGTTATGTCAACTTGACTGAAGCTAGGATCATCCGAGAGAAGGGATCCTCAGTTGAAAAAATGCCCCCATCAGATTGGGCTGTAGGCAGGCATAGACAGGGCATTTTCTTGATTGGTGATTGACAGGGGAGGGCCTAACCCATGGTGGGTGGTACTATTCCTGAGATGGTGGTCCTGGGTTCTATAAGAAAGCAGGCTGAACAAGCCATTGGGAGCAAACCAATAAGCAGCTCCCTCCCACGAGTTTTTCATCAACTCCTGCTCCCTGGTTCCTGACCTGTTTGAGTTCCTGCCCTTTGATGATGAATTACGGAACGATGAGTGAAATAAGCCCATTCCTCCTCAAGTTGCTTTGGGTCATGGTGCTCCATCCCAGCAATAGTGACCTGGCTGGGATGCTCTCCATCCCTCTTCAGACATTGCCTGGTCGGCATCGATATATGCTGTGTCAGATGATTCGCTGTTTTTCAGCTTCTTCTCATTTCTCCTTAATTTCTAAATATTTGAGATTTTCTGGATAGCATTTTAAAAATTGATTTCTAATTTAAACTTTTGCCTATGTGGTTGCTGAATGTAATACTAAATACTGATTGTCTTAGTGTAGTTTTCAGTATTATTCAAGTCCTCCGTCTTCCTGAGAGTTTTCTGCCTCCCGAGCCCCTCCCGCATTTATGTTGCTATGCCGACTGACCTGCGCATGTTCAGACCGCTGCAGCTGCTGTGGGCCGGCGTGGGCAATGACTTTGTCAAACGCTCCAACCACAGCGTCTATATTTCACTTTTATTACTTATTTTATTAACTAAGAGTACTATCTTCCTCGAAGAATTAGAGTCCAGACTTGAGTATATTTTGCTCAGATGCTCCCAAATTGCATCATTTTTTATTTGTGGTAGAGTATCATTTTAAATTTTTAAAATTTATGTGTGCCCGCCCTCATGTGTGTGTACTTGTATATGTATGTGATTGTGGGGGAGATTGTGTGTGTATATATGAGGGGCAAGGGTTGTGTGTTTATGTGTGTGTGTGTGTGTGTGTGTGTGTGTGTGTATGGGAGGCTTTGTTTGTGTGTACGTGTACAGGTAGTGTTCTGTGTGTGGAGGTCAGACAGCAATGTGGGTATCTTTCTTAATCTTACTCCACCTTATTTTTTTTTTTCTGGAGGAGTGTTGTTGTTGAGACAGGGCTCCACGTGTCAGTACGTCAGTGGCCTTGAACTCTCAGAGATCTCCTCGCCTTTGCCTCCCAAACACTGGGATTAAAGGTGTGTGCCACCATTTCTCTATTTTCTTTCTTGCTTTTTTTTTTAATGTAATATTTTTGTCAATTATTTGGGAATTTCAGATGATGAACCCTGATCGAACTTCCTTCCCATGTTCCCCACTCCCGCCAACTATGACCGCCCTGCACAAAAAAAGAAGGAGAAGTCCAATTTGTGTTGCCCATGTTCTCCCTGGAGCACGGTTAAACTCCCAGGGGTCAGCCCCTTAAAGAAAACTGAGTCTTTTCCCACCCACATCCACACCGGAAGCCGAGACACAGTTTCCTACTGGACTCTTTTCATTTCAACCAGACCGGCTATCCAGCAAGCTCTGGGGCTCTCCCTGTCTCAGCCTCCCAGCACTGGGGTGCTACCATGTTAACCTTTCTGTGAGTGTGGGAGTGGGGTGGGGGATATTGAGCACAGTCCTCACACAGCCTTTACTGCCCGAGATACCTACCCAGACGCCATTATTTTCTGTGAACAAATGAATTTTGGGGGGCTAGAGGGCTTGCTGTTCTTGAAGAAGACCTAGCTGTGGTTCCCAGCACCCACATGGCAGCCTACAGCCATCTGTAACTCCAGGTTGAGGGGCTCTAACACCTCCTCCTGAACCCCTCAGGCAGCATGTGGTGCACATACATACATGCATGCTGGCAAAACAATCAAATCCATAAAATAAAATAAATAAACCTAAAAATGTTTCCCCATGATATTTTGTTAGGAATTGGTTCAGTTTTGTTTTAACAGATCATATTTTTTCTCAATGAAACTAATTTGCTGTATAAGAAATAATAGTATTCTCAACGAAAGAAGAAAAATAAAGGGAAGAAAGTGACATAAACAGTAGCACCTAAAAACCAAGTAGTATTTTAGATACCTTTGAGTTAATGCATGTTAGTATAGAATGGATATGCTTTGGAAAATATCCTTTGCCAGAAAAAAAAATCAAATTGACATTAGTAAATTTAATTAAATATAAGATGTTTGGTCTGTGAAGACAGTCCTGTAATTTTGAAAGCATATTTCCTACTCTGTCATCTAATAAAAGCTTGTAGCTCTTTAATTCTGTTGATTGAATTACAAATTCTCTGGGGCATAGGCTGCATTTTTATCTTGTTAACAGCTTGTGTGTGCAGAGAGGTAAGCTGTTTAGCCGGATGATTTACAATGTAATAAAAGCATACACAGTCCGCATCTTAATCTATTTCTCTAGCTTTCCGCGGAGCTGGTGAGAGAAAGGGTTTCCTGTTTTCTGGGTAAAGACAAACTGATAGCGACAGTGAAATAGCTCAGGTCCCAACTCTGTTACTGTTAGGGTTGAGTCTGGGGCTCAGTGCTGTTTCCTCCAGGGCCCAGGCTTCATGGGTTCCCTAGAGCTAGACTACATGTAGGACTTCCTCATGCAGGACTTCCTGCCGCCTGCGTGTTTCTCAGAGGGATGATGTGGGAAGTTGGGGTGGGAAAATCATTTATTTTGTGTCAGTTCCAAAGGAGACCCCCTTTCCCCAAATCCCAGCTATTACACAAAGCCAGCTTTTCTTGGGAATTTGTGAAGTCAGTTTCCCTCTATCAAAGGAGCCATTTCTCTTTATCGCTGGCAGAAGGGAGAAATGGCTATCTGCGGTGCCTATTACGTACCCAATGCACACTGGCCTCCCAGGCTTCCTCAGCATCCAAGTATATATTTCAGAGCACATGCTGGCATCCTGGCCCTCCCCTCCCCTAAACTTCTCCAGCTCATGGGCTTCCCACCCGGGTCCCCCAGCTACTCCTTTCTCCTCAGAACCCTACTGTTTTGGCTATGAGCTCTCTTGTTCTCTCTCTTTTGCCCTTTCTTGGTCCCTGTCCCTCCACCCCCACCTCTGTCCCCTCTTTCTGCTGAGCACATCCAGGCTATTACGTTACTGTTCTTCTCACTCTGCTCAGAACTCCCCCAGGCGCCTCCGGCTGTGCTCCCCCACTTCTACAGTTAAAAGCCTTCCCCTTAACCGTAGCCCCGTGTCCTCAGTGTCTACACTGTGCAGGGCTATCTCATCCAGCAGCTCCAGCTCTCAACCACTGAGTACCAGCACTATCCCCATCCTGCGCCATGGTCCAGACATTCCCCTTTCTGTTGTCAGACGCCCCCTGGAGGCAGGGCTGAACCGTGCTGCCATGCTGCTTCTGTGTCCTCTGTGGCAGGATTTTTTCACCCCGTGCTTAGGACAGTATGCTGTTTTGCTTTTTGTTTGTTTAAGATGAGGTTTTCCCCATGTCGTTCCAAGCTGGCCTGGATTGGAATTGACTGATGTAGCCCAAGAAGGCCACCAACTCTCAATCCTCCTGTCTCAGTCTCCCAAGTATTGGGGTTACAGCTGTGCACCCCTGTGCTGTTGCTCAGTACATTCTCTGCATTCTTGAGCAAACAAACTCCTTTATGTAAGGATGCTCTGAGGCCCTTGAGGAAATGTTTGGAGGTCAGCGAGGAGCTTTTGGAATTCCGCTGACACGCGTGGAGTGCAGGGACAGGCCCTTTTTTTCTACCTAGTAAGAATTAAAAGGCAGGAAAAGTTTGAAAGTCAAGCCAGGCCCAAGTTTACTCAAAGGTGGCAGTTTTATTGAAAAACTCCAGCAAGCCAAGCTGTCGATCCCAGCATCTGCCTTCCTCACGGGTGGTCCCTTGGTCAGCTGACTGGCCCACCCAGCTGGATTTATTCTGTTTACAGTAGGTCTCCACCAAGGTCAGAGATTTCATCTTCTTGACCAGTTTTCCTGTAGTGAGCTTTACTTCAGCATGTCACTTTGGGCGATGGGAATGGCAAAGACCAGGGCAGAAGAATCGCCTTTAAATAATGACCCCAAGGGCGAAAATGCTCCCAGAGTCCTTGCTAGACAGAGCAAGCCTCTCTGCCATTGTATCCAGCTTCACAAAAGCACCATGACACTTCCTCCGCTAAAACTCTGTTGTCAGAGACTGCTCAGCGGTTAAGAGCACTGGCTGTTTTTCCAGAAGACGCAGGTTCAATTCCCGGCACCCAAATGTCCAGCACCCACATGGCCAGAAGATTTGATACCCTCACACAGAATATATACAGGCAAAACACCCATGTCCATTAAATAAATAGATCTTTTTTTAAAAGTCTCCCATTGTTTGGGCCTGGAGACTATTACATGTCCTCTTCTAGAAGACCTGAGTTAATTTCCCAGCACCCATAGTGGGCAGCTCACAACCACCTGTGACTCCAGCTCCAGGGGTCCCACACCTTCTTTTGGCCTCCTCAGGCATTGGCACATAGGTCACACACACTAAATGTAAACAAACAAATGTAAAACTCATCTGTTGTTCCCTGTCCTTGAATATACTCCGTAGACCCACGGCACAGGAGGACATACATGGCCCCTTAGATACATCTGACCTCATCTACCGTACCTACACATGTGTCACATGAGCCACGCTGTCTCGTTGTCTTCATGGGGACAGGCCAAGCTTGCTCTCACCTGGAAGACTGCAGTTGCTGCTCCTCCCGCAGACATAGCTCTCTCTTCATCTGGTGTCTGACCGAACCTCTTCTCCTAGAGAGCTCTGCCTTTCCAACCAAACCTAACGGAAGCCTTCCGTCCCATCCTCTTCTCTCGGTTCTCCCTTCCCCGTCACAGCCCTTTGGTGCCGTCCACTGTAACAGAGGTCACTTTATCATGCTGTGTTTTGTTTCTCTCTGGCGAGAAGTCAGCGCCTAGAGGAGCTATGCAAACTGCTTGGCAAACACAAGCTTGATAAGTATTGGTTGAACACACGTGGCTTAGAGAAGTGGGACTTCTGCCCGGAGTTCAGAGCTGACGAGGCATGGATTATACTTGGAGCTCCCAGCTTGTGAGAGAAGACCCCCCTTTGGGAAAAGAAAAATTAAAAAATAGAAAGAAAAGAAAAGAAAAGGCTAAGGCCCTTTTTCTGTGTCGGGAAATGCCCAGTAGACCTGCTTCCCCCCTTCCCCGCTTTTCCTTCTCACCCTCCCCTCCCTTCCCCACTCCTGTTGGGTTCCTGTTGTCTGTGCAATATTCCCACAGATGATTGTATGTAGAGAACTCTAAGACACAGAAGCCTGGACAGGGTGGGAGACTGTGGGGAAACTGGGTCCAGAGTCCACTTCTCTCCAGGGCTTTGTAGTTGCCAACCAGCTCTGCGGGGCAGTCCTTGCTGCCCGATGCTCCAGGAAAGGGCTTCATGCCGCCAGGTGTCCCCTGCTGACTTCCACAGCCCTGTGATGTTCAAAGGCTAACCACCCAAGGTTAGCTGAGAAAGAACCACTAGAGTAGCTGAGTCGCGGCCCACGGTTAAAGCCCGCTTTGCTCCGTTGCTTTAGTCCTATTAGTCTCTCTTGAACTCTGCCTGAAGTCATATTGTCTGTCCTTTTCCCTTCTGTGCTGTGGTTCCCAAGGAACCTAGCTAGCTGTATGCTTTACAAGGAAAGTTATGATTATAAAAAATGACTTATCTTTTGGCTAGGAGGAAACAAGGGAAGTCGACAGAGTCAAGCCAGCATCGATTCAGACACAATCTTCTGCTGGAATTTGCAAAGCCGATTTAAATATGATCATAGCATCCAGAAGTCTGTTTCTAAAATATAGAAAGGCAAGATGACAGCTCTGAGAATGCCAAATTTAAAGAACTTGGAATATCTTCATTTTGCAGTAATATAAACTTTGGGGCTCATCTAGCCGGATCTCACAGTGTGCATGACAGAAGAAATGGTAATAAAAACGGCTTCCCCTCCTTGCTGGCGTTTAGTGCTGTCTGTGACCTACACTAGGTTTTGCATGTTGTGGGCTAAAGAAGCAGCATGGTCTGCGAGAGTTCTAAAGAGAGGAAATTAAGTTATGACAAAAAGCCAGGCAGCAGTGAGGGCTTCAGCAGCTGGAAGGATGAGCTTTTGTCTGGAAACAACGCTTCTAAAAACCTCAAGGCTGTTTGCCTCACTCCTGGGGCAAAGTAAGGTTTATGTAAGGGAAAAAATGAGGAGAGGTTGAAAGCCATGTAGGGTGTAAGAACCACAGCTTACACTAAGCTGTAAGGAAGGCTTTTAGCACACAGTGGCCTGGATCCCGCTGTGAAGTCTGGAGGACCACCCAAGTTCTCAGTACGTGCTGGTCCCTCCCCAGGACTGTGTGTAACATCCACGGCTCTGGAACTTCCGCTCATCCGTGTGGAAATATTTGAGGGAGGGCGGGGATAACATTTATATATAAGTACCTGAAACAGAACTAAATTTTAACAAAGCCTGATCCTGCCTGAAAGTTAAGAAGATAGAAAATGACACCTTCATTGGTCCATCTCTCTGCCATTTCTAAGAACGCTCTTGGCTACTGTGTACACTTGTTATTGTAACAAAATACCTGACAGAAACCATTACCCGGAAAAATGATAAGTTCATGGCTTCCAAGGTCTCAGTCCATCATGATGGGGAGAGTATGGCAGAGCCAAGCAACCCGCATCACAGTGGCCAGGAAGCAGACAGACTCCTGAATTGGCAGGTTTTCTTCTTCTCACTCCATCTGGGCCCTTACCTAGGAGATGGTTTTGCTCACATTTAGGGTGAATCTCACACTAATTTGTCCTCTCTGGAAACTCACAGAAGCACCCAACGTTGTGCTTTTCTGACCCCCAGGCCCCTTTCAGTTCAATCAAGGTGACTGTCAAGGTAAACATCATATCTACCTTGTGTCAACATGATGCACAAACCATCTCTGTAAACCATAACATTGCACCCTGACACCTCAACGATTCGTGTCTGTCTTGTAACGCAAAATACATTCTGTCTGACTCCAAGAGGCCCCGTAGCTTAACAGTTCCAACACTGTTCAAAAGTCCAAGTTCAAAGTGTCCTCTGAGGCTTAGCCTTGACACCTATGAAATAAGAAAAGAAAGTTACGTACTTCTAATATACCACGTCTCAAAGTAAGCATCCCCATTCTAAAACGGAGAAGTGGGGCATGGGAAGGTGAGACGGGACCAAAGCTAGGTTGGAACTGGGTAGGACAGGTGCTCGGTTCTTGTCTGACATTGACCGCTACAGCATGATATGTGTGCGGGGGAGGGGGGGCAGTTCCCCAGCGAGCCTCACGTTTGCCCATTGCCTGGCAGATGTCCCACTTTCCAGGCCTCTAAAGTTAACACTGTTCTTCTACTTCAGGTGTCACTTCTCAAGGGCTACCTCAAGGGCTCCGGACCCAGCCACACATCGCCTCTAAGGGCTTCCTTTTTAAATCTGATAGACGCCTCCATGACTATAAAGCCAGCAGCACTTGGATGCCAAGTTCTGCCATCAGCACGAGCAGTCGTCAGGCAGTGTCTGCAGGGGTCTCTGGGTGGCTGGTGGGGTACGGAGGTGGGGACGACAATGCTTCCATAAGGGGTCCTCAGAGCTCTTTCCCCAGTGTAGCCTTCCAAAGGAGCCAAAACTTTTATACCCCTGAGCCAGACATGCTGGCACACACCTCCAATCTCATTGTCAGTGGCGTGCTGATGCAGGAGAATTGCCATGAATTTGAGGTCAGCCTACACAGTGAGTCCTGAGCCAACCTGGACTACATAGCGAAATCTTGTCTCCATCTCCTGCACAGAAACAAAATAAAGCAAGCCCAACAACAGCAGACACCTTCTACCCCTTGAGCCTGTGATGAGCAGGGTCCCCTGACCCGGAGGGCGCCTTCAGGCCTCTTTCCTACCGTCCTGCCAGTGTTTTAAGTTCTTGATTCCTCAGCAGCCACGCTTTCCTTGGCCCTAACTTTCCCTTCCTCCCTTTCTTGGAAAACTCTAAGTTTTCACACCTTTCATTTTGCTCACTGTTCTCACTGTCAAGCTGACTAAAAGCAATCAGCAAAATCCATACAAAGTCTGAACACTAGGCCAACTTAAATACCAGGCCGCCTTAAACGCCAGGCCACCTTAAATGTTTCTTAAACTCAAAGACTCCAACCATCTCAAGTCACAGACAAAATGTAGACAAATTCTTTGCCAGAATCACTGGCCTCTAAATCCAATTCCTAACGGAGTCTTCATTTCTATCCGAAACCTCATGAGCATAGACTTTACTACTGCCTGTTGGTCCTCTGAACTCCCACCATGATAAACAATGGAAGCCCGTGTACAGCATTCTCCATGGCTTCTCTAGCCTGCTTCTCTGGATCTTTTCAAAGTTCTCTCACAAATCAGTATCAAGGGCTTCCAAACTGTAGTCAGGTTTAGTCACGCAGTGACAGTACTTCTCTGGAACGAATGTCCTTTGTAAGTTACACTTTTTCCCCACTGTGACAGAGCAATTACCAGAGGAAGAAAGATGTTTTCTGGCTCCTGGTTTCGGAGGTGTCGGTCCATCATGGCTGGGAGGGTGTGGAGGACTAGAACAGCTCACCTTACAGTGGCTGGGAGGTAGAGCGGAAAGACGGGTGGGAAGCGGGAGAGATGCTACACAAACAGACTTCTTCATTCCCCTTTTGTTCAGTCTAGGTCCCCCAATTTATAGGATGGTTCTGATTTTCCCTCTCTTGGTTAATCTTCTCTGGAAGCACATTCCTGGGAAAATGTCCCTCACAGACATACCCAGAGGTGTTTTTTTTCCCATTCTCTAGGTGTTCCTCAGTCCGTGAACATCAACAATCATCATTAATAAAAATATAATGAAATTACTTCATTAAATATGTACATGTGCAAAAAAATTGGGGTTTTAATTTAATCAAAACTAAGCCAGGTGGTGTTGGCAGACGCCCTTAAGGTGAGGGCATAGCACTTAAAAGACAGAGGCAGTTGGACCTCTGTAAATTCAAGGCCAACCTGGTCTACAGAGCTAGTTCCAGATAGCCAGGGCTACACAGAGAACCCTCTAGTGGTATCTTGTTTGTGTTTTAACAAATAAAGCTTGCATGAAGATCAGAGTTCAGAGCTAAGCCACTAAAGACCAGGCAGTGGTAGCCCACACCTTTAATCTTACTCAGGACTTGGAGGGGGGGGGGGAATAGATGGATCTCTATTAGTTCAAGGCCACCCTGGGCTACACGAGACTGATCCAGTCTAAAAGAGAAACAGAGATCACACAAAGGTGACCTGGAGTCACGTGCCTTTAATCCCAGCACTAGGGACTTAAAGACAGGAGTGTTGTGGCTGGGCGAAGAGAGGAATGCAAGGTGGGAGGAGACAGGAGCTGAAGGCAGTCTGAGGGGCAGCAAAGCCTGAGGAGCAGTGCAGCCTCAGGGGCAGCACAGCCTGAGGGGCAGCGCAGTCTGAGGGGCAGCACAGCCTGAGGGGCAGCGCAGCCTGAGGGGCAGCACAGCCTGAGGGGCAGCGCAGCCTGAGGGGCAGCACAGCCTGAGCGGCATTGCAGTCTGAGGGGCAGCGCAGCCTGAGCGGCATTGCAGTCTGAGGGGCAGCGCAGCCTGAGCGGCATTGCAGTCTGAGG
>NC_022029.1:45547314-45564824 GCF_000317375.1 Microtus ochrogaster
AAAAAAAGAAAAAGAAAGAAAATCAATTCAGATAACTCAGATCTTTCCATTTCAACAGAACAAATTTAAATTAGTCCACTGTTATTTCTAACATAAGGTTAATATAAAGATAACGATTTATCAGAAAATGAACATATGTATACTAGGCAATCTACATAGAACAGCTTTAAGAATTTAACCCAACACAGATTTGGGGCTTAGAGTACTTTTGCCAAAGTATACAAATATTCTGGTTTTAATTCACGGTTGAGTTTGTTTCAGTTTGCATTAAAAATAACTCACAGCCTGTATCTGTTCCATCTTGATGAGTCACGGGCATATGGCAACTTTATTCCACTCTTCTTCCTCTCGTTTTAAGGATGAAAGAGAACTAGGCAAAGCCATGGCGCTGCTGTTCTTAGCAAGGCACTTTGGGGAGATCTGGTGGGCTTCAGACAAAGCCAAACTAAACCTTGTGAATTAAAACAACTCAGCATGCCATTAAAACTACCATTTCTCCAGGTCTGATACTCACTTGGAATCTAGCACTAGGGAGACAGGGACAGGAAGATAGGGGCAGCATAGACAATGCAACCAGACCCTGTCTCAAAAACAAAACTATTCATGTTTTTAACCCAAGCAGAATTCTGTCTCCTACTCAGGAGACAGAAACAGGCAAATCTCTGTGAGCTCAAGGTCAGCCTGGTCTGTGAAGCAAGTTCCAAGCCAGTCAAAGCTGTGTAGTGAAGCTGTATCTCCAAAACCAAACCAAACACGGTTTCCTCCAAGGACTCTCTTGAACAAACAAGGTTACTCCACTAGGGACCAGGAAGGAAAGAGCTGGGCAGGAGTGGCCACTACAGTTAAGAGTCCAGA
Source organism: Microtus ochrogaster (assembly GCF_000317375.1). Taxonomy (NCBI): domain Eukaryota; kingdom Metazoa; phylum Chordata; class Mammalia; order Rodentia; family Cricetidae; genus Microtus; species Microtus ochrogaster. The sequence continues at coordinate 45,548,170 of NC_022029.1, forward strand.
ACACAGCTGGGGGTGTGGACATGAGTCTTAGAATGTGAGGCAGGACAAAGGGGCTCCAAAGGCTCTAGCAGGCCTGAGCATGACAAACATGGCTCTGGCAGACCTCACCCTTCTCCATTCCCCCCTCCAGCTAAACCATTAGAGAACATTCTTAAAGCTAGCGACCTTGGTTGCTAAGCTAGTCCCTTATTTGGCCACTTCCTGAGGCTGATCACCAAGGTCCAGCTATCAAAGTATAAAAGTCAAGCAATCAAAAGCCCCTTTTGGCTATCCTAATTAATATCTCCAATCAAAATTAGCCGATTCATGCTAACATGGGGTTTCCCCCTTTCTCTTTATAAACTGCCATTTGCCTATGGGCCATGTCTGTCTCCTCTCTATCGAGAGGCAGTCCTTGGTCCCCCTGGGACAAACAGCCTTTCCCTTTCTCTTGCATCCTTTCCCTTCTCCTCATTCTCTGTCTCCTGTCTTTGTCTTTTGTTCCCTGCTCTCTGTCCCTCTGGGGCAAATAAAAGTGCTTTGTGCTGAGTGTTCAGTTGGAACCCTGGCTCCTCCTTGCCCAAGCTGGAAAACCCCATCTGCCCTACTTCCCCCAACCCTGCCCACACTGAGAAAACTCTGAACAAAGGAATGGCTCCTAAGTGTCTGCCTAGTGTGACTTGGGCACAGTCCCAGCTCCTGGCTGCCACATCATCACCACTCACCTAGAGTCTATAAAACCTCCCTGTTTTAGCCTGGATGTGTAGCCCTCTGGCCCTATTCTTTGGGACCAGTGAGCCCAGGAACCAAGCCTAATAAACCTGCATTTATCTATTTTTAATCTGGTCTGATCTGGCCTTTTGCATTGGCAGAAACATATCACCAAGAACTTGGTCTTGATGTATCCAGTGCCAATGCCAGTCTCTTCAGGGTTGACCTTAGCTTCCCCAAGGGCTTAGCACCAAAGTTTTTGTGAAGACAGAGGAGGCTGTGAATTCTCCAAGTCTTACAACCAATTGCAGTTCAAATGGGGGAGCTGGTTTGTATCCAAAATGTTTCCCTCTGCTCTGGCCTGGAAGACTTGATCCCCAGTGTGGCAGTGCTAAGGGGTATGGTGGTTGGGAGGTGACTACTTCACGAGAGGTCTGAAATGATGCTGAAGTCACAGTTTTACAGACTAAGGGAAAGTAGGGGGATCTTTAAGGGCTGGATCTTTTTGGAACAAGTTTGTGGCTGGGAATGTGCCCTTGGCCGGTATGACTGATACCTTTATTCTCTCTTTGCTTCTCAGCTGTCATGAAGTGATCAGTTTTCTTCCACCTTGAGGTATTACCTCACCACAGGCCAAAGGTCACCAGGTAGATCTCTATGAATTCGAGGCCATCCTGGTCTACAGAGATAGTTCCAGGAAAGTCAAGGTTATGCATAGAAACCCTGTCTCGACAAACCAAAAATCAAGCTGACAAGCAACTTTCCAAGTCTTCATCAGGATTCTTCAACAGCACAAGGACACCTTGGCGATGGGCTGGGCAGTGAGCGATATCTCTATAACGTACACACCCCACGGGTGGACACCAGTGATGACTAAGACTTCAGAGGCACAAAGGTTAATGCTCTTACACCTCTTATTTCAACATCTCCACCGCTGCATAGTAGATGCTCAATAAACACTGAACAAAAGAGTGATACCCCTTTGGGGGCATGCAGATCCCTTCTCTTTGTCACGTACTTCTCAGATCTGTCCTCTAGCACCCCGCAACAAACACTCCAACTACTTTGCTCAGTTTGGGAATACATTCAAGTTCCTTGACTCCTGGAACGTAGAGTAAGGCTCACATCCTGTTGAGTACTCTGCATACCTTAGGAGAACCAAGTTAGGTGGGCTTTCGGAACAAGCTTCACTTTGTGGGAGTCGTGTCCTGTTAGTGTGAAGAATGTCACAGGGGCCATCAGCTTGTGCCCACCCACGTAACTTCCTTCATTCTGACTTTTAGAAGAGACTGGCTTTTCTCTGTCACAAAACCCAAAACACGGATTAGCATAGGTGTATGGGGATCTTGAAACACACCCTCTCCTCCGTGGATCAGGAAGTTGAAGCTCAGAAGAGCTTAACAACGAGCTCATGGTCTCTATTTAGAATGGCGAGGACCGAAGAACAGTAGCTAGCCGTCTCTTAGGCTAGTGGCATTTCTCCCATGAAGCCATGACTTCTGGAGCAGACAGAGGGGAGCAAGCAATGGATGCGCACCCGCTATTGACGCCGTCCATCATGATTAGTAGGAATAGACACAAATGGAGAAGAATCAGTGAGAAGGAACTGCTTATACACGGCAACATGGAAACATTTCCAGACGGTGCTAATAGAATTACAGAGCAGTGGGGAAGCTGAATCCGTTTATGAGACTCACAGTAAATCATGTGTGCTTTCCCCTTACAGGACATGGAAGAATGGACCTAGGTCAGCAGTGGTGGGCAAGAGAGTATTTCCTCATGTATGTTATTTGAGAATTCGTAAGGCAAGCCTATGCATTTACAGCATGAGTATTAAGTTCAAACGCTAAAACAATCTTGTTTGTGTTCCCTGCCACACTAGAGGCTTTGTTCCTGCCACTGTGGTCCTGCTCTGTGGAACTCGTCCTGTTGGCTTTGTCTCAGTGGGATGTCTATATTAATCCTTCATCTTTGGGGCCTGACAGGCAGGGAAGGAGCAAAGGGTGCTTTTATAAGCTTATGTTTCTCAGAGCACTCAGTGCCCCTCCTCTGCACTGACGACCCACTCATAGTGGTGACAGTGGTGATGATGTTAACAGCCGAATGTGAATACGGCTCCCAATACACACCATTCCCTAAGCTCTCAAGCGCTGCCTCCGACAGACACCGTCTCACGCACCTTGTACAGTATCATTCCCATCGGTTCTAGCACCTTTCTCGAGGTAAGTACCATCATCATATTCGTCTTAGAGTTAAAAGACCAAGGTGAGAAGAAGCCAGCATGGCTTTGATCCTTGTGGGTGGGTTCAGACCCATCCGGAGTGGGCTCGGAAGTGGGCATTGCTTAGAGGAACGCCGACTGCCCGTGTCCATAGGAGTGCACAGACTAGAGACTAGGATGTGGTGTAAACCGAGATGAATAGGACTTTGAAGACATGAAGATAGTCTAATCCACATCCCACTGCCTCCTCCTTGATCTCCTTCAAGCCTTTTACTTCAGTCCCCGTTAGCCCTGAGTTTCTAAGTCAGCAGCATCTTCGTATCAGGCAATGCATGGTGGGAGGAAAATCTTAGCAGGAGAATAAAAGCCTGTCTGCCTACTGTCACATACAAACTCAAACTCACAGCAGTTTCTCCGTCATCGGTTTTCCTTCTGTTAACCAATGGCACTAAATAAATATAGCAAGAAGCGTCCTTTAGGGGCGATCTGGGCCAGTGACCAGTGCCCTCGTCCTTCTTTTGATTTTAGTTTGGATGTCAGTTTTGCTCCTTGGTGACATGGAAAGCATAAACCAGCATGCCTTGCACTAATTCCTGTGTCTTCCTGTTTCCGGGAAGCTGTCCATCTTACACTGCTACATTTTCCCCTTTGTTCTAGCTCCATCCATATTTGGGGAATTTATTATTTCTGTAGTCATAGTCAAAGCATCCATGATTTATGGCTAAAATTTTGAGTTAGATGACAGGAATCTGTATTTAAGTGTATTTGCATACATGTATGTATACCTGCACATAATAAATTCATTTTATCTATGGATGTTTTGACAATGTATCTATTGATAAAACGAAATCTCCAGATGTCTTCAGCTGTCAGAGCTAGAGGAAAACCTGTGAGAACAGATAAAAGGAAATCAATCAGTTTCCTAAGTGGGAAAATGCACACCAGAGCTACATGATAACACATATTATAGCCACATGATAACACATAGCATAGCCACATGATAACACATAGCATAGCCACATGATAACACATAGCATAGCCACATGATAACACTCTGCAACTCTGTCATCGCCCCAACACTTGTTTATTGGCCACTTGTATTTTTTCTTTCATAAACTGGCTTTTTCTGACACCTGTCTACTGCTGCGTGGGAAACTCCTGTTGTTTCCCTGGATGAAGCCATTCCACTTCCTCTTTTTTTCCTTCCGGGTGATGGAACATGTGTGCTCCTCAAAGATGAAACTGGGACATGGCCTATTCCTTCTTAGCTGCTTCTCCCCCAAGTCACTCTTGTAAATACAACAAATGGGGATCCTTGCACAAACGTCTGTTCTGTTTCCACCTTTTGATGGAGGCCCAAGCTGGGAAGACGACCTAGTGACTAAAAGCCCCACCATGATGGAAGTCATGCACCCCGCTCCCTTGTCAGCTCACAAGCGTCTCCCTTCCACTGAGCCCCCCAGTTGCCAGGACTACAGCACTTCTAACTAGGAGAGTTTTGACAAAATCATACTACTTATTTCTAAAAATAAAACCATTTATGTTAGGCTGAAATGTTTGCAGCAGAAGTTAAATACTGTGTCTATAACATGTTAGGTTAAATACTGTGTCTATAACATGTTAAGTTAAATACTGTGTCTATAACATGTTAAGTTAAATACTGTGTCTATAACATGTTAAGTTAAATACCGTGTCTATAGCATGTTAAAAGTTAAATACCGTGTCTATAACATGTTAAGCACAGGCTTTTGCAAATCTTATTTCTTTGTAAAAACATTTATGCTCTGAAAACTTGGTTATTTTAGATTTCTCAGTTAACTGCAAATAAGATGTACAGACCGAGCATTCCTGAGTGTGTTGGGAACGTGCACTTGCATGAAGGGACTGTCTTAGGAATTACTGAAGATAATCAAGGCATTCCGTTACTCAGCACTGAATGTTTGGGATAGTGAAGACATGCTCATTGGACCACAACTGCCACACAATACTATTCATTGTATTATGACCCAAAGACCTAGAGATGGCGCTCTGGTGTGAATCCAAAATGCCCTGCAGGCTTGGGCTTTGACTGCTTTTCTCCTGGTGACTTGGAAGCCCAGGAGGCACAGATGGTGGGAGGAGGTTAAGGGCAGGCCTTTGAATGGTCTGCCCACCTCCTGCCTCAGGTCTCCTCCTCTGCTTCCGGGCCTCTGTGATGTGAACAGTCTCCTGCACACTCTGATGCCATCCTCTGAGTGTCCCTGCCCGCTTCCATGGCATGTTGGACAGAAACACCCCGAAAGCAGGGACTCAAACAAAGGCCCCTCCCCAAAGTTCTCTCTGGCAGGTCCCAGAAATGTAAAAGTAAACAATACGTTCTCTAGTCCTACTGTCTTCCCAAAATACTGTGCCAGAAAAACACAAACAAACAAACAAAAACCTCCTGAAATTCCATTTCTAAACCGGAGCTCTTTAGGTTAGGCTCTTGAAGAAGGTCCGGCCCCAGGGAGACCAGCTCAAAGCCTGTGGCTAGTACTGCCTTGTAGTGAGGTCCTCGGCCCAGGGGCTAGCCCGTGTAGTTGTCTTAGGAATGAATCGCAGCATTTGAGAGTCTGTCTTTTCGGAAGTGGTGCAGGGGGAGGGTGCTGGGTAACCTCGTTCTGGAAACCCTGGGGAGCTGTAGCCCTTGTGGGTGGCGGGGGATATAGACGTCTGGTGACATGTTGTCCTCTTGACTCTACCAAGGACCAGCTACTGCTTCTAAGCAATGTCTGACATATTTCAAAGTATCAACAGGCTTTTTTCCTTTACGAATCTTAATGGATGTTCCTGAATGTGCCCAGGTTTTTGTAGGACAAGAACATTTGAGCATATCCTTGTCCAGGCCCGTGGGAGTGACCAAGCCCCAGGTACCCTTCTAGTGCACTGAACTGTAGGCCCAGAAGGACCCCTGTTGGACCATATTGTACTGACCTCTTTGCACAGCACCCAGGACACGGTCACCCCTCCAGCGCTTTCCACACAAAGCCGTGCACGGTAACAAGACCTGTGTGTGCTTCAGGAGCTGCTCAGCTGCACCTCTCTGTCCTTTGCATGTGGCCTTCCCGTGAAGGACCCGAACCCTGCTGCTGTCTGTGTTTGGTAAGCAAAGTGGTTAATGCCCCAGTTTTCACCTTATTTAGAAATAAAATAGTCCTTAGCAGAAATAAGCATTTTCTTCTGTGGATAAATGTTTAGGTTTTTTTTTTTGTTTTGTTTTGTTTTTTTTCCTAGACAGGGTTTCTCTGTGGTTTTGGAGCCTGTCCTGGAACTCCTTTTGTAGACCAGGCTGGTCTCAAACTCACAGAGATCCGCCTGCCTCTGCCTCCCGAGTGCTGGGATTACAGGCATGCGCCACCACCGCCCGGCTGGATAAATGTTTAGAAGAGAAGCTTGTGTTTATAACTCTCATCAATTATGACTTGCCAGCTGTAATAAATTTACCCTGCTGGAAATTCAAAGTTGGAAGAAAGAACATGTCCAGAAAGGATAAATTGCATAGACTGTGGATCCAGGTTGAATGGTCACACAGAGAACTTGGTCAAACCTATCTTTAACCTTTGCTGTGTGTATGATTGATCTCTTGAGTCTTTCACTGCAGCTGGATGATTGTTCCCCTGAATAATTGGTTTTGAGCATCAGTAGTGGGCCTGCATATGCTCTGAGTGCATCCGTGTGTGATGAAGCCCTTACGATGGATCACACAGTTAACTCTTCAGGGGCATGAGGGGGATACTGACTGCTGGAATGGGATCCAATCAGAACTAAGTTGACTAAACAGGTTGGAATGTACTTCTTGTTGTTTGAAACCTGTTTCCTCTTAGCTGCTAATTATGGTTGGAAAATTCTGGAAATGAGGAGTAACATCCTAAAGCCTCAGACAACAGGGGCATGAAGAGAAAGATGAGCACCGAAGATAAGTCCTTTTTAGCCTTGACTTCCATACCTGTGTCCTGCAATGGGGGTGGGGACAGCACCGTTGCACTCACTCTGGTCCAGATTATAGTCGCTCTGAACATAACATCCCTGACTGCGCAAAACAAGAAGTTAAAAAATAGCTGAGGAAAGTCAAGTAACATTTGTCTCTTTAATGCTGTTTTGTAATAATTTGTAATACTATTCTAGATAAGTCATAATTGATTTTACTAATTTAAATGTCCTAACACGGCTTTGTTTTCCCATCTCTTTCTTCCAAAGTTGGAGCTGAGTCTACTTTTTAGTTATACTCAGAAGTAGTGTTGACTGATGTGCTCAATTAGCAGGGTGATTGCCCAACGCTGCAAAAGCGTCGTCTCCTGGACCTTTGCGCATGTGAACTGTGGAGTGTGACCACATAGTCATCAGAAGAAAGCCTGTCCCCGGCTCTGCAGTAGGCATTCAGGCATTTTCCACGGCTGTCCGGGGTGTCCTTCTGAGACAAGCGCACACTCCCCAGGAGATCCGCTCCACACACACAGTCTCCCAAGTACTCCAAGACTTTCTCATATTGTCACGGGGGCTCTGTGGCCTCATAAATTGTCTTGCACTGGGAAGTGACTTTAACCTCACAAGATGAAGAAGCAGTGAATCTTTCTTTCTCATTAAAAGAAAAAGTGAAAACTTCCCAAGTCCCATCAGGCTCATTAAATGACAAATCTCTCCAGCCACAGAGAACAGGAGAGGAAACTGAGGCCGGGCAGGTTCTCTAAGGGTACCAGAGAATGAACGTGATGTCGGGAAGAGATACACACATTGGGGGTATGAGGGAAAATGTTCATTTGAGGAGATGAGCACTGAAGAAATAAAGCACCTACAACTTATTCCCCAGATTAAAATGCAAAGTCGGTGCTGGTGAGAGGGCTCTGCAGGGAAAGGCACTTGGTGTCCCGAGTCCAATTGCTCACACTGGTGTGAAGGGGGAGGAAGAGAGCTGGCTCTCCAGAGTTGTCCTCTGCTCTCCGTATGCACTACAGGACATAACATCCCCCCACTCCCGACATCTCTCCCCTCCCCCAACACTAGTAATAATAATATAACTAAAATGCAAATATACACACAAACAAAGCCAATACAGGAAATATTAGCAAGAGTGAAATCTGGATATTGGCTATGGGCCGTCACTGAAGTGGTAATTAAAGATCTGTGTCACAGGGGAGAGCACTGTGACCACACACAGGACACAGCTGACAGCGGCTTAAACTTGAAGACCATTTGTCCTTTGCAAACCAAGAATTTCAATAGTCAGTTTGGGCCAGGTGGTGTATGCATGTCTGAAAGCTTAGAGCACAGTCAGTCTAAATCCATCGCGGTTACAAGGTGAGATCCTGACTCAGAAAGAGAGAGGGAAGCCGGGCGGTGGTGGCGCACGCCTTTAATCCCAGCACTCGGGAGGCAGAGGCAGGCGGATCTCTGGGAGTTCGAGACCAGCCTGGTCTACAAGAGCGAGTTCCAGGACAGGCTCCAAAACCACAGAGAAACCCTGTCTCGAAAAACCAAAAAAAAAAAGAGAGAGAGAGAGGGAGGGAGGGAGGGAGGGAAGGAGGGAGAGAAGCAGAGACAGACGGGAAGGGTCAGTTGGTTCAGCAGCTCAGGGATGCCATCCAGATCCACAGCCAGTTCTGCCCATCTGTCTGGGTACCCTCAGCAGACCGGCATTTGCCCGTTAGTCATTTCTGCGCGGCAGCTGTTGCAGCTAGAGGCATGGGCCACAGCCGAGGACCAGATGTGGTGGGGTAGAGCAAAGAAAGCACTCACTCGTCTTGCTCCCGAAAACCACATCTTTCCCCGGCATCCCCAGTCTGCTGAATGCCCAGTGGCTAGAGCGATCCTGTGGCCAATCTTAGCTCTGCGGCAGTCCGAAATTAGACTCACCCTAGAGGACTGACGTCCATTGTCCAGTGCCTCCGACTGCGCCGTCAATGTGGCACATACTCAACCCTCTGTTGCCCAGGGAATAAAAAGGGAAATGATGGCAGTTTGTCACTTCCTGAGCTGAACAGGTGTCCCTTAGAAAAGAAATGGTGCTTATCTCTCTAGATAGTGAAATGTTTCCAACGCAGCTGAACCCCACACTCATGGTGCATGGTGTCCTGTTGATGTCTGACTGCAGATAGCTGGTGCGCAGAGGAGACGCTGGGTTTTCTAACTGCATGGTCTCTTGAACATAATGCAACGGATTCTCTCACCCTCCACAAAGCTACTTTCTGTCACTTCAGTTGGCCATCCATTTCAGTAGACAATCTGCCCGGTCAGAATGGCAACCATCATCTCATCAGTAGCCACAGCTGACCAAGTGTCTTCTAGTGCCGGGCGCGGTAAGAGGTGGGAGCATGCGCTTTCATTATGCAAGAAGCATGTTCCTGGCTGTTGCACTAAGCCCTAAACCAAAGCTGAGTCATTTCTTTTAAAAAGAAAGAGAAAACTGAAAGTTTCGATAACCCGCTTAATCTCCCTTCCCCGACAGCCTGAGTGAGTTTACAGCTGGAAACTCCATGCCTGGATTCTTTTTGAAATTAATGGTGTGTGTGTGCTTGTGTGAGTTCATATGTAACACGTGTGTGTGGAAGTCCTCGGAGGCCACATAAGAATGCTGGATCCTCAGGAACTGCAGTTGCAGCAGTTGTGAGCGGCCATGTAGGTGCTGGAAATTGACCTAGGTTCTCTGCAAGAGCAGCCAGTGCTCTTAACGACTGAGCCAGTTCTCCACCCCCATCTGGGCTCTATCTATTGACCGCAGCAAGAGTCACAACTAGACTTTTCTAGATCTGTCCAGTGTCCCCTTCCCTTGACTTTTTTTGACAAAAGGTGCAATACACCCATTGTACAGGTGTGGGGTGAATAATAACCAATAGTAACCCCAGAACCACCAGGGGAGGAGGCATGACTGTGGGTCTTGGGAGGGTGCAGTAGAAACAAGAACTGCTGAGGGTGTATGGCCCTTGTCACCCAGCTTTTACCTGATGATCAAGTATGTGGGGTCTGCCTGAGGTCCACAGTTGAGTGCTACTGTGGAGGGCTGCGCTCCTCTCTGGAAGCAGCACAGAAAAGCAGTAGCTGACAGGACTTCGGGCTCCGCGTTCCTTTTGGACATGTTGCCTGAGTTACATGTAAGAAACTTGGTAAACTGAGGCTAGTTGCATGAGTCTCTGATGAGCCAAGCCCAGTGGGCCAGAGTAGTACGTGAAGTTCAGACAGTGAGTTCATCACGGAGGAACTAGAAAGGAGGGGTGTGTCACAGCCAGGGACTGGAGGAATGTAAAACAGCCGTGCAGGAGAAAGAGCTTCAGAGCTCGTTAGCCAAGGGCAGACTTAGGCCAGCACAAAGCTTGCGGGTTCTATCAGATTTGTTCGTTCACTAAACAAATTCTCCTTAAAGTGTAGGCCATGCACCAGAAACTGTCCCAGGTGCTGAGAACTTGGCTGGGAACTCTTTTCTTGTGGAGCTTACCTTCTAGAAGGAAGAGCAAGTTATAAATAAGAGGCAGAATTAAATTACATAAAATATAGTATAGTGTAGTGTAGTATAGTATATATAGAATTGTGTAGTATATTAGGTCAGATTTTAAGGAAATACTAACAAAGAAGATGGGCAAGTGTGTAGGTGCTACAGTTAGAACATAGAGGTTGCAAAACTTCTGTGGCTGTATTTGAATCCGTTAAAATGAAAAATTCATGGTGGTGGTACATGCCTTTAACCCCAACACTCGAGAGGCAGAGGCAGGAGGATCTTGAGTTTGAGGACAGCCTAGTCTGCAGAGTTCCAGGACAGCCAGGGCTACACAGAGAAACCTTGTCTCAGAAAAAACAAAGAAATGAAAAGGAGAAAGGTATGAGGCTGGCGAGGGCTCTCGGTGGCACAAAGGCATTTGCCCCTGAAGCCCGGTGACCTGAGCTGGATCTCTGAATCCACATCAAAGCAGAAGAACAAAACTGACTCCGCAGGTTGTCCTCTGACCCCCACGTGAGCTCTGTGCCAGTTCCCCCTCAATAATGTTAAAATGAAACGTTCATGTCCTTATCACACCTACCTCATTTCCTGTCCCCAGTAGCCATGCTGTGCTATCCTAGCAGACTGTGAGGCTACATTTACCCCACCACCATTCCAGAAAGTTCCACTGGTTGGTATTCGTCTATAAAATATTAATCCCTAAACTGTCCTGTTCTTTTGATGACTAGTCAGCAAGGCTATTTTTTACCACACCCAGCAGATTTGGAGAGACATCATAGAAAAGTCAGTTGCTTCAAGACCTGGAGTGTTACTCCTTAGGCCCAATTGATAAGTGTGCATTAGAGATGGATCCAGCAGAGTCTGAGGTAGCTATAGAATTGCAAGTTATTTGAATTAGCTGGAACCCGGTGTTGTGTTTTATTTGGTTTTGGTTTTGTTTTTATTTTTGTTTTTGTCATCTTTCATGCCAAGCACACTTTCCTTCACTTGCAAAGTTCAGCTCTGGTTTCGCCTGGTTGGTTTTTTAAAAATTTCTGTTTTTTTTTTTTTTTTTAAATTTTGCTGCATAGGTCTTGGTGATCACAGACCCTGCCTTTTAAGTCCTGCCTAAGCCTGGGACTGCAGCTGGAAAATAATGACCGTGGTGGACACAAGCACATGGGCCAACAATGACCCTGCATGAGGTAGTGATGCAGCTGTGATTCGCCTCTTAAAGCCAAAAGTAAATCCCAAGCCCCGGGCATTTCTGTTTGCAGTTGCTCAGGCCTCCCTCTCCAATCACTGCCTGCCGGGTGGTCCTGCTGCTGGTGTTCTCCTACAAGAGGGAAATGGAGCCAATCTGGCATGGCTGGCCACTGTGAGTGTCTCCCCTCTCACATCTGCATCAGAACAGCGCATGTCATCGGCACACCCAAGAGTCCGTTGGGAGGCACTCTCTACCCAGCTGCCTCATTGTGCCCTTTCATCACTGCCCCCTTGACCCCTAACTCCTGAACTGGAGCCCAGATCCCAAAGAGAGTGTGGCAGTGGACCGGCAGCAGCTGTCTGCAAGGTACAAATTAGCATTGCATCTGGTGCTGGCGGGGTGAGAGGAAGAAAGTGCATTTGGCTTAGACTTAACTCAGAGCCTTTTCCTCTCAAAGGTCACTGTGTTCATTTATAGGTCCCGCAAGCTGTCAGACAAATAACCGTGTCCTACCCTGGGCGGAAAGGTCTATTCTCGGCCTCCTTCCAACCTCTCCTTCTCTCCTTTGGTAGGCAATCTGCTATGCTGTGATTACCCTAGTAGCGGTGACAAACCTGGGGGCCACTGCACTTACTGTCACTGTTCAGAGGGACTGGATTGTAAGTCTCATGGGGGACAAGAGAGGCCAGCTGGCTGGTGAGCAGGGCCACCCTCACCAGTCCTCTGATGGGCAGACAAGCCATCCAGGACTCAAGGAGAGGCAATATCCTAGCCTGGAGAGGAAAGGAATTTGGAACCAACCAGATTTGGGATTGAATTCACCTGAAACCTGCTATCTCGCCAGCTGCATTTCCTGGGGCAAGTTACTTAATCTCCCTGAGCTTGACTTCCCTCATCTGTCACACGGGGCAAACACACACAGACACGGACAGACAGACAGACAGACACACACACAAGTGCATAAGCACACTTTCATGCATGCATGTCCACATACACATTCATTCTCTCTGAGTTCACGTTGGGGAACGAAGGATTTCATGAAATTTAGGTGTTGTAAGTGCTTAGCATAAATCTACACAGAAGGAAACCCCAAGAAATGCCCATCACTGTTCTCAGCTAATGCACAGGTCAGGTGGGTCAGCAGGCAGTGGCTTTCCATTTACATCCATTTGTAGATGCTCTGCAGCCATTGTGGACCTAGGCAGGGAGTGAACAAAGGATTTCTAAATTCTCACCAGTGATACCTTCCACATCCCCCCACCCAGTTATCCCCAGTGTGACTATTGATCACTGCTGACAGGGGAAGCAGAAGCTCGCTTTCTAGTAAAGGAGTGCAGCGGAGTGGCCTGACATCCTGTCTTTTTCTCCCACTTGCAAAGCGTGAACAGGCCTCATTGCAGTGTGTTCTAATTGCCCACTGAGAGCTGAGGATCTCACCGTACCCTATACTTGAGCAGTTGAAGTGCCTGAGTGTTGATGGCCGAGATAAAGGAAGCTATTAGGGAGTCTAAAATGCATGCCTTGCGGAGTAGCAGCCCTATCATCACGTTCTCTTTTAAACCGCACTTATTTGGATGTGCTGTGGCTTCAAAAACATCGCCCGGAATAAGAGGCGTGGGGATAAAAGCCGGGCGACACTTCAGCATGTCCTCTCTGCTGGCATCAAGAAAACCTTCCCGTTCTCTGTTAATTCATTTTAAAAGATGTCAAGGGAAAACAGATTTGGGCCGAGTTTATTACAAGTTTGAAGATGAACTTGTGAACATTTTCTTCAGTGGTGGTAGAATCCATAAGCTTTGGAGTCAGACTGGCTGGATTTGGAGTCTCAGCTCCACAGTGTTCTTTTTCTGCAATCCTGAGGAAAGTTTCCCTCTGTACACCTCCGTTTCCTAACTTGTAAAATGGAAGTGCCATTGTCGTCTTAGACTTGTGAGGATGAACAGAGATAAGTGTAGGTGTATGGTTCGGGACTGTGTGCCTGGCACAAAGTAAGAACCCAACCCATTCTCCTCTACCCTCCCATTGCCTTCCTCCCCACACCACTGTGCTGGCGGTTAGTTATGGCCATTAGTATTATTAGCATAGTGCGGCCATGGGTAGCGCAGTCAGTTCACTGATCTAATCGCTCACGTTCTAATAAGGCTGCTCTTGCAGTTGTCCAGGTTGACAAGGCCACCGCTCATCTGCAGGCAAACCTGCTGTCCCCTTCATTGACCCTGGGTGGGCTGTCAAACCCAGCAAACATACAGTGTCGAGTTTACCAGGAGGAAGGAGGCATCCATCCACTGAATCTCCATGTCTCTTCCTCTCCTTTGCAGGGATGAAGGCTGGACCAGGTCATTATTATATTTGCTCCCCTGACAATGGGCCAGGTGATGATATGGGCATCTCATGTGATTGGTTGTGGTTTCATTCTTGGATGGAACTTGGTTTCACTTCTTGTAGAGTTTCTATTTCTGTTCAGCTTATCAACTAGTTCCTCAATTGGCTGTAAAACCCCAACACCATAGAGTGGGTGCTTCCTAGAGAGGCAGCGGGAGGCTGTGCACATCCGAGGTAATGCAAACTCAGAGGAGCTCTTGTTCTTTCTGCTCCTTCTATGCTAGTGTTTCATTTCTTCTTTCCAGACTGTGTGTCTAACCACAATCTTAATATTTTGTCTGCAAGTGTCCCTAGAATAGTAATAAACGAGAGGGCTGCAGCTGTGTCGACGGTCACGAAGCTTGTGTGACTTGACCACATTGGTGGGGGCAGGCAGGGTTACTTTGTCCAGTTAAATGGATTGTACATAACTCCAGGGACTCCATTCAGAGAAGTTTCAGTGTAAGTAGCACCCCCCTGTGGAAATGCAGGGTACCACCTGCGTAGACTATCCCACCATCTTGCTCATGAACACCTACCCCAAAGCTCCTAAACTTAAGAGAGGTGAATGTGTCAAAGAGTGTGGGCTACCCTTTGATCAAGATAATATAGTGCATTCCTGCAGGGTTCAAAGTTAGACATTTTCTAAGCGTGTGGGGATGAACAGGAACAGAGACATGTCAGCAGATATGACCTCATTCTGCTCAAGTAAGAGCCTTCTTCACCTTTGACAATGTTGCCCATCTGCCTGGTTACCTCAGTTCTCTTTATGGGCCTATGATTAGCACTCATTTTTCTCATTATTTTTTAGATAAATACCACAAGATTGAACTCATGAACAAAATGCATGTATTTGGAGAGATAAATATATAGAGTACATATCTCGATGATGGATGAAGGGCTAGATGGATACATAAATAGCATGCGTCCTTCTCATCTACTGTGAGCTGCCTGTGTGAGCTATCATGGTTACTGTATTCCACATCCTCTGTCTCTCTGCAAAGTAAGAAGAATTACAGAACTAATTTCACCAGGACACTGTGAGAATTAAGTAGGATGGTCAATGAGAAGCCTAGTTTTATCCCCACCCACACAGTAAGGCTGAAGTCAACGTTAGCTGCGTTTCCATTGTCATGGGTTTATCATCTTGGTTTCTGGTTGCCTGGCAGTAAGCTCATTTTTATAATGGAAAACTCCCACCTCTTGTCCTGTGATCTGGTCCCCCTGCCCCTCTGGTTCCTCCAGAGCCCCACTTGGCTCCTCTGGTCCTTTGAGGACTTGTCTTCTTTGTGCTGAGTATGTCTAAATCGTTATCTATTTCTAATCCGCCTCCTCAAGCATCCACTTCTTTAGAAAGCAAACACCCATCATGACGACTTCCTGGAGCTCACACTCATACTTCAAGCATGTGACATTGTGTCTTCCCATTCCCTGCGCCAGCCCTTTACCTGGCATACCTGTCCTCTGTGTCTTAGCTTAGAATGTGGTCCAGGGCGGAGGAAGGGAAGTGGGACGGGAGAGGGCAGGGAGAAAAGCTGATAAAGGGAGCCTGAAGAATACGTGACTGTAGAGAGAGTCAGGGGCCTTGAGACTCCATGTAGGATGTAGCTCAGCGTTGTCCCACTAAAGGCCAAGAAGATGGGAATGTTACAGCCAACAACTTCTATCATTCACTGGTGAGATTGTTCCCTAGGGAACTTACAGAATACCACTCTCCTTCCAGCACCCACAGCAAGTGTCAGGTCCCTGAGAAAGGGAAGCTAGGGGCATACATAAGAACTGTCCAACATGGGAACAGAGGAGTCTGTGAGGGGCAACTGAGGGAGATGGTTGTGTATTGAGTTTAAGCTTATCTGAATTTATTTTAGGTGAAACAGAGTTTTGAGAAAACATGAATAGATTCATCAACAAACCCAGAACTCTGGGAAAACCAAAGGACCCCAATTCTAGCCTTGAAGAACAGCAAGCCACAACCAAAGGGCTTCTCCACTGTCTTCAAAGCACACATAGGCTGTTCCACACATGCTGGGAGGAATGGGAAAGGTACTCTACATGACCATTCTGGGGTTTGACTGCATTACCACAGGCTATGCCTATACCTAGGGCACTGGGGGCTCCCTCCTCAGCATCCTCACAGCTCTTTTGACTGTCTCTGCCCTAATGGGAACAAGTTTCTTTACCTGGATCCAGAAGTATTGTGGCTTGGTCACCACAGGGATCATTTCCAGTTGGCTCCACAGAGGTAGCCTAACACCATGTGTTTTCTATCTGTGCTCCAGGAAGTCCTTTTGATATGGCTACCTTCTCCCTCCCATTAAGCAAGATTTCCTCTTTAAATCATGAGATGCTAAAGGGTGACCAGGTACATGTTTACACCTTCAAAAGAAACCTAAAGTAGTCCATCTTCCCTGACCGTTCAGCTATGCACTGGACCAATAGCAAGTCCTGTTTGATGGCCAGCAGGACCTTGAGCAGCCAGAGTCTTACATTTTTATCATCTTGTTCTTCCCAGGTGTGATCCTGGCAAGAATCGGTGCGCAGTGAGTCACGTGGGGTGTGGGGTTCTAGAGCATGTGGTGTTAGTAGGTAATCTTAGAAACATTGGTCTACACATTAAGCCACTGTATATGTCAAAGACTTGTTATGTGTCAAGAACTGCCCTGGATGGCTGGGTGGTGGTAGCGCACGCCTTTAATCCCAGCACTCTGGAGGCAGAGGCAGGCGGATCTCTGTGAGTTCAAGGCCAGCCTGGT
>NC_022029.1:45565030-45582004 GCF_000317375.1 Microtus ochrogaster
TTACAAATAGCGTGGCCAAGGAACTAAATTAGGGAGGCCAGGTGGCTTGAGAACACACAGGAAGGACATCGGGTCTGGTTTCTGGGGCCAGAGAAGCCTCCTTCTAGGAAGGCACAGCCTGAGATCTTCCAAGGACGAAGAGAGGGATGCTGCTCCAGACAGTGCACAGTGAGGCAAAGATGCGTTTGAAAAATAAAAGCTTGAAGATCTGGGGAGGTGGAAATGCTGTCGTTATTGCCTGGGAGCTGGGTATGTGCATGCTACAGACAGATACGGGAAAGCTAGGTTTTCATCCAGCCTCTTCTCTGTAGAACAGGGATGAGGCAGGAGGAGTAACCTCACGGGGGAGAAGTCAGGGCACTCCTTCTCCAGAGATGGGTGGGGCTAACCATGAGGCTCCAACCTTCTTGTCCCTCACAGTTGTTATCTGCACATTGCCATCACACCAGGCCAGTCGTACTTACAGTAAGAACATACCTGTTTCTGTTGGGGAGTTTATTAAAAATAAAAATAGCTGGGCTGGACAGATGGCTCAGTGGTTAAAAACACTGACTGTTCTTCCAGAGGTCCTGAGTTTAGTTCTCAGCAACCACATGGTGGCTCACAGTCATCTATAATGAGGTCAGGCACCCTTTTCTAGCATGCAGGCATACATGCAGGTAGAACACTATTCATAATAAGTAGTCTTTTAAAAAATAATAAAATAAAATGAAAATAACTAAACTTTGTTTCTTTGATGCTTAACAACCCTAAAATGTCATTGTAGAACAATGGTCACAGAAACCAACCAGCAACACCCTGATCTTCTGATTGGACCTACAGATTCCCAGTTGGAAAGACCTGGGACATGGATCCCTCTGAATGGGCTTTCAAGCAGGGAGTACCTTTTTGTTGCCAAATTCAAAAGTTCCCAAAATTAAAGTCATCACGTTCAAAGCCCAGACCAGTCCTGTCAGGTCAGAAACTAGGGGGATAGGATGTATGGTGGTGAGTGGGAGGTGCGAGTCAAAAACCAAGTTCCCTGAGCCTTTGCACAGACCTTCCCTGGGTACCACATTTTTCAAGGACTGAACTGAAGCAAAGTCTCCACAAAGCATCACATCATCTCCAGGGCCTTGGTGGGATAGGAACAGGGGCTGGGCTGTTGGCTGCTGACCTCTGTCTGGATCCCAGGAACGCCTTGTTCTGATAAAGCGTGGGGACATTGAGAGAGAAGAAATGCTTTTTACAGGTTGCTTCAAGGGGCTGTAGATTGGCTGGCTTTGGAAGCTCACTCTTCTAATGTAATGTATTTGCAGAAGGAAAGTATGCTTCTGCTCCAAACAGCTGATTTAGTAATCAGCTCTTGCCAGGCGTGGCGGTGCATACCCAGCAATGGGTGGCAAAAGGAAGCAGGTTTTTGTGAGTTCAAAGTCAGCCTGCTCTACATAGCGAGATCCAGGACAGTCAGGGTTACATAGAGACCCTGTCTACAACAAAAGAAGCCAGTTTTTTCATCCAGAGATTTTCTCACCCTCAAGTATTTTGAGTAAGGTACCTGACAGGTGAATTGTCTTTTATTTACCTTCCATTTCTACGCTTCCATCACACATGCTGAGAGAAGACTGCCCAGGAAAGAGTTATGTAATTCAAAATACATTTGATAAGTATTTAGTTGAAAATGGGGGGAAAACCATTCCCAGGAACTCCTGCACTGCAGGGGTGACTGGGTTTAACTGGTGAAGAGGAAATGCTCATATATATCTGGAAAGCCTGAACGCAGTGCCTGCCATCTGGGGATGCATTCAGAACGCCAGAGCTTAGCGCTCTCTCTCTCTCTCTCTCTCTCTCTCTCTCTCTCTCTCTCTCTCTCTCTCTCTCTCTCTCTCTCTCCCTCTCTCTCTCTCTCTGGCAAGGACATTTCTCTCTCACTTACTGTATCTCAGATGAGGATTCCAGAACTCTCTTGCCTCTCTTGGGGGATGTTACTAGAACCTGGTTATCTGGTGATGTTAGCAAGGCCCCTTAGTTACTGTTTGCTGATCTGTAGTGGGGGCAATGACAATGGTACATTCCCATCAGGGAGGTCTTGAGGTTAACTCCTGTAGGCGATGTGGCCGTCACAGCACTTTCAAAACTGTGGTTAACTCTCTGTTAACTCTTGTCTTGGTCACTCTGTCATGACGGTATTTCAGCTGTGATTTTAGTGCTTTTATGATTGCCGTGAAATGAGGATGGAGTGGGGGGGAGCAGCAAGGCATAAGGACCACAGGACTGAGTGATGGTGTCAAGGTTTCCTGACTCCTGCCCCCCCCAATACCGGTAATCAAGGACCATTTATTACATTTATTCTTGTTAGGGTTGTGGATAACCCTAGTGCTGAGTAGTGGTGTGGTCCTGGAACTACAGAATTGAACAGCTGCTGTTCAGAAGGATATGTAGGCCTCTGTTAGTATGGTTGCTATGGTCAAACCTGTAGCCAGGAAGAGTGGTCCCCTTGCTGGGAGCAGCAAAGAGCTCACTTTAGGCATTCATACAATAAGTGTTTCCACTCCCCCCAAATAAATAATCAACGTACAGAACTCTGCCTACAGTCTGAAAGGTCAGCACAGCACTTAGCAGTGCTATGTTAACTCGCTTTCTATCGCTGCAATAAAGACCATGACCAAAAGCAGTTTAGAGGAGGAAAGGGTTCACTTCCTCTTACAGTTGACAGTCCATCACTAATGGAAGCCAATGTAGGAACTCAAGGCAGGAACTGGAGCAGAGACCATGGAGGAGTGCTGCGTACTAGCTTGCTCTCCTGGCTCGCTCCTTTCGCCTTATATAACTCAGGACCCCCTACCTGGCACGGTCCTCCACATCAATCAGACAGAAAAATGCCCCCCAGAGTTAAAAGCCAATCTGACTGAGGCAGCTCCTCAATGGAGGCTTCCTTTTCCCAGATAACTCCAGTTAATGTTGAGTTGACCAAAAAAAAAGTCAGCAAAAGTGGCTTCCCTTTTTACAGTATAAGAACTGTAACTCTTCCCACCCTTAATTTAGAACTAATTCTCAGTGTATAATTAGCCCACACTTCACATTGTACTGCCGAAGCATCCTGAAAATCCTTTCTATCTTTGTGAGTGTTTCTTGGTGAGGGCCAGGGCAGGGGAATGGAGCTCTGGGCCATAGTCCAGCACTAGGTGATGTCCTTGCCCAGCAAGCTTGGAGGGACCTAGAGGCCATATGGTGTAATCAGGAAAGCCAAGGGGATGGGGAGAGCATCAGAGCTTCTGGAGGATGCCATAGCAACATGACCAGGGCTGCCTAGCCTAGGCCACGCCTGCAGGAGCAAGGGTCTGCGAAGGTAGACCATGGAGAGCATGGAACATTGTTGCCATGTAATTTTTGAATTTAGCACTAAGTCAGGCAGTTGGGATAGAGGCCTCTGCAGAGTCAGTGCTGAGTGTTGGGGAAGAATCCAGAAGGCTGCTAGCTGGAAACCAACGAGGCTGGCAGAAGCTGGATGGTCATCTCCAAAGGGAAAGGAGCCAGAAGCCCTAGAAGAGAGGTGACCACACAGCTTGCACAGAGCAGCAGCACAGCTGGTGGCTCTGACCCTGAGGACTGAACATCAGTGCCCCAGGTTGCATCTGAAGTATAAAATATAATCTCTTGCTGGGCAGTGGTGGTGCATGCCTTTAATCCCAACACTTGTTAGGTAGAAGCAGGTGGATCTCTGAGTTCCAGTAAAGCCAGGGGTATATAGAGTGACTCTGTCTCAATAAATAAATAAATAAATAAATAAATAAAATAAAGATTGGATGTGGTGGCACATGCCTGTAATCCCAGTTCTTGGGACTCAGAGGTAGGAGGATCAGAAACTCAAGGTAATTCTCAGGTCCACGTGAGCTCAGAGACTCAGGAGGAGAAGGAACTCGGTATTTCCATATTTTAATTATTTTTGGAAACTAAAAATTAGTTGGAATATTCTGGCCCATGTTCTAATCAGACATAGAAGATGTTGTTTGGTCTTGGCTATTTGGGTAAGAGTTTGCTGTTCCCATTGGCTGGTGTGCTAAGTGTCCTTCATGAAGTGACACTATTTGCTCGAGACAATGACAGTCTTCACCTGGCTTGCAAACCTTGGGCCAAACCAGAAATTTTATGGTCTTGTCAGGGTCCGAAAATCTGAAATAACCCAAGAAAGCACCAGAGTGCACACAAAGCAAGATTTTTTTGAATTGGGCAGCAGGAAAATGAGGAAAAGGGGAAGAAACTGATCCGTCAGGGACAATAGCACAGACTCGGGAGCTGACCGTATTCCTAAATGTTCATCTCAGCAAGTATTTAAGCACAAACCCCACAACCATCTGAGCCAAGTTATAATTATAATTTTTCATCACTCAAACTTCAGGGATTGGGGACTTTCCTTATGTGGTTGTTCAAATCTACAACCGATCAAATTTATCTGTTCTTTGTAATTAAAAACATCTATTATTTGGGGGAATAGAAGAATAACGAGCTATTTTGCAGGCTATTTTTATTGTTTATTGAGGAAGCTGGTCAGGTACTAGAAAGTCCCCAGCTCCCCTAGGCCCTGGGAACTTGAACTTAACTTCACCTTATAATTAAAATGGAGTCTGAAACAAAATGGCAGTACTTGTGCTAAGTTTCTTTTGTCTGTTCCCAACATTCCCACCTTGTCTTGTGATAATGAGACAAATTCTCATCTTGGGTCTCAAACAAAGGTTAAAATCATGAGTTTGCTCAGTGATGGAAGCTGCGGAGTGTGGGTGACGGGGCTGTCAGGACTTGGTGGACGCTCTGAGAAAGGCTGCTGCTGTGGGCTGGGAGGGAGGGAGGCCAGGACTCTGGCAAAAGGCATGCTCACACACCTTCCAGTCCTAAATGATGGGAAGTTATTTCATGACTCGTTGGGCTCGGGGGCACAGCTTTTTTCCTGTGTTTATTGCTTGTGTTTTAATTTCTCCCTCCTCTACCTCCACCCTCAAGCACTTTAGTCTAGAAAAAACCTTAAGGTCTATTGCACCAGAGTGGCTCAAGTAGATCACAAAGGCAGATTGGAGAAAGCTTTCTTTGCAGGTAAATTAGACTAATATGTAATGTGTATTGTTGACCTAAATATCCAAGACATTGACATTGAGTAAATATACCTTTTTTTTTTTTTTTTTCAAGACAAGATTTCTCTGTGTAACAGCCTTACCTGTCCTGGAACGTAAACCAGGCTGGCCTCGAACTCACAGAGATCTGCCTTCCTTTGCCTCCCGAGTGCTGAGATTAAAAATGTGCACCACTACCACCTGGCTAATATAACTTTTTGTACATATAGACTTCATTACTTAAAAAAAAACAACATGAGTTTGACAGTGCCTATGCTATCCTGAACACAGTATGCAAAAGCGTTAATAACACGTGGTTCAAACAATAGAACAAGGAGCAGGAGGGGCAGGGACCTATTAGACACGATGAGGGTTGACAACCAGGGGGACCAGTTGAAAAGTATTCAAACTAGTTAGAATTTTGTTTTCTTTCCTCCTCCCTAATGTGGAGATTTTCTTTAATGTTTGTTAGAGCCTCCCTAATAACACCTGAATGGTTGGCAGAAAAGCAACACGTCTCTCCCAAGGTCATACATAAACTTCCCTCCTCAGAGAAAAGTAGGTCCAGCCCTGTCCAGTTCTGTAGGATCACCTCTGCCAGGGAGTCAATTTGATTCTTCAGGAATGGAGATGGGAGCTATCTCTGTCAGTTTGTTCACTCAGGATCCATAGTCTGTGGTCCTCAGCGACTAAGGCTGATGTCCTGAGGATGTTGACCCAGTGAGGGGGACAGAGGATGGGAGGTGCCCTCTTGGTGTGCAGCAAGTCTATGGTTCCCATGTGCATCCTTCCCGCTTTCCCTTAGAATACAGGACTTGAGACACAATATGAACCAACACCCAAAACTCGGGTTTTTTCTTTTCCATGAAATGCTCTAGAGAGAGGAAGGGTGTTAAGTCAAAGGTACAAGAAAACCGAGGTGGTGTAGGAGCAGCCAAAGGGTGCTTTCATTTAGAGCAGCCCACCTGGTGCTCAGGAGAACATAGGTGTCAAAGTTTCTGCAACCAACGAGTAGGGTGATGCTGCCAGCAGGTAGCTGGAAGAGCTAAAACAGGTTCCTTCTTCCCGGGTGTCACCAGAATCAGGGTGGATGTCTGAGGGCAAAAAGCTTGTTAGGATGCAAGGGAAACTACTTACGTGGTGGATGGGGGCCAGAACTTTCTTTGAGGGTAATCCTGATGTAGTAAGGAGGTCTGGGGTCTAGACAGAGTCAGCAGTCAACCATGAGGTTAGGGTGAATGACATTCAGATAGATATATATCCCAAATATGGGCAATAGCTGTGACTGAGCAGATCTGGAGGTGGGAGGGGGGTGTTCTTTGGTCCCCTGATTGGGACTGGCCATGGTTGAGACTCCAATATCTGGTTCTTTTTGTGGGGAGAGATGGTGGCTGATCCTTTATTTTGACCAGAAGTCCCACGAATCTAGGAGGACTAAGCAAAGATAGTTTTTGGATGCTGAACTCCATCCCTGGGTCTTTCATCTGTCTGGTTCATAAAGAATTAGCCTTTAGTACTGCATGTGGATCCCTGTTCTGCTGGACAGACATAACACTGTTTGCCCCAGAGATTTTTCTCTGCTTCTGTCCAGTGGGTCAAGCACCCTAGGATATTTTCCCTTTGTGGGGGACATAGAGGGTGACCCCTCTAATAGGCCATAGGGTACAAGTGTCTAATTTAATCTAGAGCCTGAGATGCACATCTCCTGATGTTTCTCTGAAATGATCTGACTTGTTTGAGCATCTGCATCCTCCAGATATATAGCTTGGGCTGATAGGGCCCTGGGTATTGCCCCCCTCCAAGTTGGCTAGAAAAGGGGTCAATGGGAGCTGAGCCTTAGCATTAGAGGGTCCTCAGGATCTCAGAAGACCTTTCATGGTGGATTGTTGACCTCTAGAGCCTCTTGACTGGAGGCCGATTTGACCTGGGAGTGATGAATCCAGGACTCAATGCTGTTGACCTTGACTGCAGTTGGGGTAGTCAGGATCACAACGTGAGGACCTTTCCAGCCAGGACCCAGAGTTTCTTTTTTATGATGTTTCATCCAGACTAGACCTCCTGGTTGGCGGTCATGTAATTTGACAGGCAACAGGCCACACAGGTGGCAGAGCAATGGGTGCAGTCTGTCCTGAGTTCTTTGTGGTCACAGTACTGACTGGAGTAAGGCAAATAAGATACTTCCACAATTAGATCAGACCCGGGTTTTGGGCAAATTGGAGGGCTCCTTCCAAATATTATCTCCCAGGGGGTTAGACCCTCTGTAAATAAGGGGTTCTAGCCCAGAGGAGAGCAAAAGGAAGGAGTGACATTCAGTCCTTGCCAGGCTTCAGCGTTAATTTACTTAGGTCTCCTTTAGGGTCTGATCCATCCTTTCTATCTATATTAACTCTGGGGGTGATAGGAACCATGAAGTTTCCAGTTTACCCCCAGGGCGTCAGTGACCCCTGGACCACCCGAGATACACCTGAGATAGAAAGGTAGGTCCACTGTCTGACCTTATGACAGTTCAAATATGAATCTAGGAATAATTTCTTCAAGCAGTTTCTTTAAAAACAACCTGCGCTGTTTCTCTTTTAGTTGGGAAAGCCTCAGCCCATCCAGAGAAGGCATTTGCAAACATGAATAAGTATTTGTACACACAACATCCTGATCTTACCTCAGTGAAGTCAACCTCTTCCAAAACTCCAGGTGCCCTACCTCTTGCCCTTTCTTCTTATTTCCAATTAGACTGAGGTACAGGATTTATAGCCTGGCAAGCAGGACCCTTGGAAAAATATCTTGGAGAATCCAGTTTAGAGAGAGGCTTAAAAGAGAGGCTAGCTTACTTAGTCTTACCTAGGTATGTACTTGCAAGAAATTGTCTGGCTAAAGTTTCTCTGAGGACTTGGGGAAGTCCTCAGATGATTCTGTCATCTGACACGTATCTCCATCCTTTCTTGAGGGAGGTATAGGGAAGTTTTTGAGAAGAGGCATTGTCTTCTGCAGAGTGTGTGGGGGATTCCAGGAACTCTGACTTTGGAAGGGTCACCAGTGTGGTGGCTAGCAGGTGTCGGGCTGCCTGATCAGCCTTCTGGTTGTCTCTGCCTCTTGCCAGTTTCCCTTCTGATGTCCAAGGCAGTGAATCATGGAGACCTGCTTGGGGTCCATAGGGCAGACAGCAAGTCTAAAATAAAATCTCTTGACTGTTTTCAATGGTTCTTATTCTCTGCTGTTGGGAGTCCTTTTTCCTTGTAAATGGCCCCTTGCATGTGTATGATTTCAAAGGCATATTGGCTGTCAGCATGAAGGTTAACAGTCTTTCCTTTCCCTAATCTGAGAGCCTGGGCCAGAGCTATCAGTTCTTCCCTCTGAGTGAATGCCTCCAGGGAGTGGCAAGAGCTTGTGCTCATAAAACTTTCTCTAAGGTCACTGCAACAATCCCAGCCAACTCTTTTCCTCCTTCCACAACCAGTAACATTTCTAGATCAGGAGAGTCCCATGGAATATCAGTCAGGTCGGGTCTCAGACCCTGGAAGTGGGTGAGGATCTCCAAACAGTTATGCAGAGGACCCTCAGTTGTTTCTGGTAGCAGAGTGGCTGAGTTTAGGGTGGTAGCCTGAGCAAAATTAATTTTTCACTGGTGTGGTAGTTTGAATGTAATTGACCCCCCATAAACTCATTGGGAGTAGCACTGTCAGGAAGTGTGGCTTTGTTGGAGTAGGAATGGCCTTGTTGGAGGCAGATTTAGAGGTCTCATATACGCTCAAGCCGCAGCTAGTGTCCCAATTCACTTCATGTTACCTGCAAGATGTAGAACGCTCAGCTCCTTCTCCAGCACCATGTTTTCCTGCACACTGCCATGATGATGATGGACTGAACCTCTGAACTTTAAGGCACCAAATTAAATGTTTTTCTTTAAAGAGTTGTCATGGTCTTAGTGTCTCTTCATAACAATAGAAGCTTTAAGATAGCTGGTTTAGCAAGAGAGCTTGGGAATGGGTTAACCTGGCAATTATTATCCATCAATTGGTGGGCTTTTTAATAGGCTCTGTATTGCATGGGGGTGGTAATAGTCGAATTCTGTTCGAGAGTCAGTTTGCTAGAATTTTTAGTTAGGGCAGTGGCTAATAATTCTCAAGCAAGAATCTAATTTGTCTGGTAAGTAGACCACAAGACAATGTCAAGGCCCAACTTTCTGGGTTAATTAATACCACTTTAGCCATGGTCTTCTTTTCATCTACAGATAGGTAGAAAGGCTTGGCAACATCAGGCATGGCCAGTGCGGGTGCTGGTGTCAATAGCAGAGCTTTATCTTCCGACTCAGTTCATGGGGACTTACCCTCCAGCCCTTGCCACCTCATACAGAGGTTTGGCAATTACAGAAAATCACAGAATCCAGAGTCTGCAGTACCCTGCCATCCCCTGGAGTCTCTTATTTGTCTCTTTGTCATTGGCATTGATATATCCAAAGTAGCCTCTTTGGCATGGACAGAGATCTCTTTTCTTCTTGAAGGTCAAACCCCAGGTATCCAGCTTTCTGGGTGCAGAGTTGTGCCTTCTTTGCAGACACACAACATCCCAGCATCTCCAGAGTTCTTAACAGTCCCTCTGCAGCTTCTTCATAGTCCATCTTATTCATGCCACAGTCAATACGTTATCCACATGTTGCAGAAGTACAACCTGGGAGAAAGTAAGGCAGTACTCACTCAAATATACATTTAAAGCTTTATTAGAAAGACTGGGGGAGTTTTGAATCCTTGGGGTAAGTGAGTCCATGTTAAGCGTCCATTGAAACAAGTCTCCAGGTCAGTCCATTCAAAGGCAAACAGAGGTTGGCACTAAGGGGCCAGGGAGATGCTGAAGATGAGACCAGAACTATATAAGCCTGTTTTTCTGGTGACAACACACTAAGAAGGATACACAGATTGGTTAGCATGGGGTGGATATCTGTAGCATGAATAGTAAAAACCCAGAGAGAAATTAGGATTCAACCTGAAAACCAGAAAAGCAAAGCAGCCAAGCCATTAGAGAAGTCTTACTTCTACTAAGGCTGGGCTACCACAGACTAAGCAGACAGCCTCTCTCTCCTCTCATTTTATATCCTCTCTAGAGCTGGGATTAGAGGCCTGTGACTCCCTAGTGCTGGGACTAAAGGTGTAGGTCACCACCTGGATTGATTTCTGTATTGATCTTGTGTAGCCCAGGGTGACCTTGAACTCACAGAGATCCATCCGACTCTGTCTCCCAAATCCTGGGATTAAAGGTGTGTGTCACCATTGCCTGACCTTTAGTGGCTTTAGCTTTGCCTCTGGTCTTTAGGCAACATTTATTTATCAAAATACAAATAATACAACACTACAGATATCCTCCACCCTCCTGTTGACTTCCCTCAGGTCCTGGACTGGTCTAAAGTCATTAGTCTCTGGCTTCCTGTACAGGTAACAAGGGGATATTCCATGAGGACTGGAAAGGAAATAATATTCCACATCCCATAGGGGGTTGATGTGAACTTTGATAGCTGCCTGGGTGTAGTAGGAGGCTGCTAGTTAGTTCCCGGGTGCTCAGGCCCAAAATAATCACACAGAAACTGTATTATTTAAATCACTGCTTAGCCCATTACCTCGAGCTTCTTATTGGCTAACTCTTACATATTAATTTAACCCATTTCTATTAATCTGTGTATCATCACGTGGCTGTGGTTTACCGGCTAAAGTTCCGGTGTCTGTCTCCTGTGGAAAGGCTTCTCTCTTTCTCTGCCCTTCTTCCTCCCAGCATTTAGTTTAGTTTTCCCCACCTACCTAAGCTCTGCCCTATCAACAGGCCCAAAGCAGCTTCTTTGTTTATCAATGGTAATCACAGCATCACCTGGGTTTCTGAAGACTTGGATATTGTTTGACTTGGATGGAATCCACCTATGGTTACAACTGGACAAGTACTAGGGCCGGGGGCTTGACTAACCATGTGTATTAGTCTCAGCATGGGGGAACTTTCTCTGAAATTTCTGTAGAATAGGAGAGTTGGGCCCTAACTCCTTTCCTGTGGGGGTGAGAAGGCATTCTTTTCCCAGGGGCAAGGTCACAAATATGCCATACTTTTGAATGTCAAATTCTTCTTCCTTAGGGTGTTCGACAAATATCTCCCTTTCCTGAAAGATAATATGGGCCCACAGTTTGTGCCACAAGTCATGACCAAGGAGAGAGTATGGGCATTCAGAGATGGCATAAATGAAGGAGTTACAGTACCTTTTCCTAGGTCCGGTTGTCATGCTGTAGCTCAGGGATACGGTGTGGTTCCGGTAGCTCCCAAACTAAGGTTTGTTAACTGGTTAGAGGTCCTTTTGGAAGTTGCAAGACTGACAGCTGAGTCCCAGTGTCAACCAAGCATTCAATTGGCTTTCCCTCTACTGTTAAGTTACCCTGGGCTCGGGGAGGGACCTTCAGTCCTCTACAAAGTGGAACTTCTGGCTTGAGCTTATTGCATCGGGGGCACTCTTGTTTCCAATAGCCCATCTCTTTGCAAAATACACATTGGTTTCTCTGAAGTGGTGAAGGGTCTTTTTTTTTTTTTTTTAAGTTCTAAAAGTCGTTTTAGATGAGGGAATTGGGGCTCCCAAGGCCAGGATCTCTGTTCCTCTTAGAAAGTGACCATCATCATTGTAACAGTTTTCTCTGCCTGTTTATCTTCCTGATTATAGACCTTAGTGGCTATTTCTGTCTATTTGGAGAGATTTTTCTCCCTCAAATCCCTCAAGCCTCTGTAGTTTCTTCCTAATGTTGGGAGCCGATTGGGGCACAAAGGCGGTGCTTATGGTTTTCCTGTTTCCTTCTGCTTTGGGGCCAATGGAAGAATAAGAGCAATAGACCTCCATTAGCTGTTCTAAGAGACTCATTTGCTTCCTACATAATGATTAATTTTAGACATAGTGTTAGGGCACCTAGCAGCTGCGCAGACACCTCCCACTAGAGTCTGGTGGTAGACTTTCAGGGATCCTTACCTCCATCAGTGTGGGGGATTCAGTCAGGGTGGAATGATGGGAAAACAGCCTCAATGAGCGCCAGACTCATGCTGGGCCACCTGTTCTCACCAGGAACCAATTTCCCAGCTTCCCTCAGAATCCTTTCCCTCTCCTCATAAGGAAAAAGAGTCTGCAGGAGCTGTTGGCAGTCTTCCCAATAGTTTCTAAAGGGAAGATTAAACTTTGAAGTTTCTCAGAAAAAGGAGATTTGGGATTTTCCAGTTATAGAGCTCATTGGTAGCGAATGGAGTATAGAGCCAGAAAGGATTATTTCCTCTCCCTTCTGTCAGCCGTGCCTGCCTGCTGAAGGGGGGTGGGGATGGGGGGACAGAGGATGAATGTGTGGAGGGTTGGTGAATCAAACCAGAGCAAGTATGGGGAGGGGATAAGAAAGGGTTCTGGGGGGGGTGTTGGTGTCTCAGGACTGGGTTCCTGGAAGAAAACTAAGATCAGGGTAGAGAGTGGGGGAAGGGGCAGGTTGAGTGGGAGGTGATGGCACCCATGGTTGAGGCGGGAGGGAGGAAGATAGTGACATTTCTTCCTTAGATGTAGGCAAAACTGCCGCCCTGGGCTTTAGAGTGAGAAGGGACAGAATAGAGCCGTCTTTAGGTGGAAGATGAGGTCTAAGCTATTTTGGAGACTCCTATTCTAGTAAGATCCAGGCTATGATGTAAGGGGCCTGGTCAGGATGACCCAGTCAACCCAAAAATGATGTTCCTAACTACAGTTGGATTAGACAGGTTAAAAGAGCCTTCAAATGCCCATCCGACCTGGAGAGCTGGCCATTCAAGTTGACAGAGGGTGTGGAGCTTCCCTGGGAAGACAGTGTCTCCCTAGGTGTCAGTTGTGAATAGTTGGAACCCTGCAAGATAAGGTCCAGGGGTGTAAGGGCTGAGGAAGCGTATCCATGGTTTCAAAATATTCAACAAGACAGAGAATGACGGAAAAGTGAAACCCAAAACCAACACTGAGAGTGATGGACAGACTGACGAGATGAGAGAAACACATTTTAAGGGAGACACAGAGCCTGACCAGGTGTTCCCCTCCAGGCAGCAGTGAGAGGCCAGGACGTCTCCTGTACTGCATCCAGTTTCTCCTTTCTTGGGCTCCAGAGAGGTGCCAACCGGAAACCAGAATACTTCCAGAAGTCCAAATGACGGGAAAACAGTCCTTGTCTTTTGGGGGTCTGCTGGGTAGGTGTTCAGATCCCAGAAACATCCCCAATGTTAGGATCCAAGAATCCAAAATAACCCAAGTAGGCACCAGAGTCCACACAAAGCAAGATTGTTATTGAATTGGGCAGCAGGAAAATGAGGAAAAGGGAAAGAAGCTGATCAGTCAGGGACAATAGCACAGACTTGGGAGCTGTGTCCCTAAACGTTCATCTCAGTAAACATCTGTGCCAAGTTACAGTTACAATTTTCCACCAGTCAAACTTCAGGGATTAGGGACTTTCCTTACGTGGTTGATCTATGTTAAATGTACAACCAATCAAACCTATCTGTTCTTTGTGATTAGAAACATCTATTATTTGTCTTTTTTTTTTTTTCTGAAGCTGAGGACCGAACCCAGGGCCTTGCGCTTGCTAGGCAAGCACTCTACCACTGAGCTAAATCCCCAACCCCGAAACATCTATTATTTGGGGGAACAGAAGAATAACAAGCTATTTTGCAGGCTATTTTTATTGATTATTGAGGAAGCTGGTCAGGCACTAGAAAGTCCCCAGCTTCCCTAGGCCCTGGGAACTTGAACTTAACTTCATCTTATAATTAAAATGGAGTCTGAAACAAAATGGCAGTACTTAGGCTAAATTTCTTTTGTCTGTTCCTAACAGTCTGGTGGCCAGCGTGAGCAAGCCTCACTTCATCGATCAAGCTAAGACCAGCTCTGAGTAAGAATCCATGTAGTTTGCAGTGAGCACGGGAATTCTGGTCACCATTTAGTCAACACTAATGGTAGCTTTTTGAGGAAACTAGAAGAAAAGCAGTATAGCTCTCGGCTTGAAATAGTGACTAGTCACAGTTTTATAAATGTTATGCAATGTAAGGCCATCTGAAAGTGAAAGCACTGGGGTTGGCAGTAAAGCCCCCTGAGCACTCACACCTCTGTGTGGTGGGAGTAACCTAGGCAGGTCGGTGGAGAGCGAGGTTTCTATGACAGCGTTTATCAGCTCCTGCACTGTTGACATTTTGGGTCAGACCATCCTTTATTGTAGGGGCTGCCCTGGTGGGAGATCTTGTAGCACCTATGGTCACTACAAGACGATCATCCCTCATCCACTTATGAAAATCAATCACAGGTCTCCAGATATTACTGAGTGTTTCTGCTTAATAAATTCCCTCACTGTGAAGAGAATGACCGGCCAGAGCTGTAACTCCATGGGAAATCACTTTTGGGGAGGGGGCGGTGGTTTGAGACAGGGTTTCTCTGTGTAGGTAGCTCTGGCTGTCCTAAAACTCTCTGTAGACCAGGCTGGCCTTGAACTCAGAGATCTACCCACCTCTGCCTCCAAGTGCTGGGATTAGCAATACCTGGCTGGAATAGCATGCCTGAGGCCCTGGGATTGAATCCCTACCATCTTGCAGAAGAAAACAAAATATTATTAGTAGCAAGAAAACTCCAAAGGGAATCTTCACAGGATTGCTTTTTGTAGTTAAGTGAAAATGAGGGAAAGAGAATCTTGTGAAACATTTTGCTTAACATAAGGCCTTAAAAAAAATACTTTCTACAAGTCCTGGTGGTATTTATGTACCACCTCTCCCAACTTCTCTCCTTCTGTAAAAATGCCTGGAAGAAGGCAATACTACACACACACACACACACACACACACACACGTACACGCGCGCACAAATGGAGGCACCAGGATTCTGCATCTGCTTTTCACTAGGGAAGCTTGCACTTTCCTGCAGCATCATGCATTAAAATGTTGGCTCTTGGTTTCCCTGATGAGCACACAAACGTTTATGCAGACTGGGTGAGAACAAGATTGTTTAGCAAATACACCAAAGTCTTTAATATCACCAGGACTACAAGCTGCATGCAGATTTGTGACAAGTAGTACTGGCTCGCTCGCCTC
Source organism: Microtus ochrogaster (assembly GCF_000317375.1). Taxonomy (NCBI): domain Eukaryota; kingdom Metazoa; phylum Chordata; class Mammalia; order Rodentia; family Cricetidae; genus Microtus; species Microtus ochrogaster. Next base: position 45,580,186 of record NC_022029.1, read on the forward strand.
TCAAATTCCACCCTTGTAAAAGACAGTTGCTTCCCTGCAAATCCTGCATCTTAACTGCTAATTTACCATTCCCTGAGGGTCTGTGTGGTAGAACAGCAATGTTGTTCTATTACACTGTGGGCCACTATTTATTTCCCTGACTATGTTTTGCTTTGTATCTTAGACCAGTATTGTCCAATAGACATACAATACAAACCATATTTGCATAATTTCAAACTGTTTCGTTCAACCCAATGATAATCGTAAAATTGGAATCTTTCTTTTCCACATTCATCCCATCTGATTTCTACAACACAGCACACACCAAATGTGCTGGACACATTCCAAGCATTGAAGTCACATGTCAACAGTAGGTACCATGTTAGAATAGTTCCAAACTATGATTTCCCAAATGTCTCCGTGGGAGGCTGATAAGCTATAGAGTGGGTGCTACTCTGCTACAGATCATGGGTAACAGTCCAGGGGACCTGTTCAATACTAATGCTTCATTCTGTTTCCAGAAACAAAATCAAGGTGATACACACCAAACATTTGAGTTTGATCGGTCTCTGAAAGAGACTGGAGCCTGGGGATGCAGTTGTCAGTGGTGGAGGGTGAGGACTTCTGGCTCCTTGCAGTTACTGAGGGCATCATCAGGAGGCCGTTTAACCTTGGCTGTATGACCCCTGATAAACCACAATTGTATCAGTATCAGAGAACAGGGGATCCGGAGTCTTCAGATTATAAATACAAGGTAAATCCTGCCAACGGAATCTTTTTAAATACAAGATAAAAAACCTTCAAGCACACCTGACTGATCTTGTTCTGTCCCACCATGGCTTGCTTCTGTGTTAGCCTGGCTTCCGTCTGACATCCAGAAGAGTGGATCCAGGTTTCCTATGAACCTTTGCCTGCCTGCCCACTCTGGGGCCAAACCCAGTCATTTCCACTTTCTCTAGATTCTCCTCTAGTTAGCCAGTGCTCCAGGTTACAGGGAAAAACATGCTCTCATCCTTGGGAAGCCTCAAGTGCAGGTGGCTCCTCCCCTCTTCTGCTTTAAAATGATGCTCCCTTGTCACAGCTGTTTTTTTGAGAGCTGGCTCTTTGCTGCTAGGGAGCTCAGAGCCAAACAGGCCCTGCTGACAGCACGGAATGTCGTTGTGATTCATTTCTCTGCCATCCTCTTGCTGGACTTTCATTCCCTCTTCTAATTACTGTACCACTCAGTATTTGTTGACAACAATCCCAAGTCACTGTAGGAATGTGGTGGAAACTGTGGAAATCGGTATTCATTTCCTCACAATTGAATCTTCCTTATTACCCAAAACCTAAATCATTCCCTTTGACAAGCCAGTAGACGCCTAACGACCATCTTGCATGGCCAAATAGGCATGGCACTGTTTCTCCCATAGTATCTCTAACACAGGACATGTATCTGCCAACGCATCTAATACAATAGGTTTTTTTTTTTTTTGGTTTTTCGAGGCAAGGTTGCTTTGGAGCCTGTCCTGGAACTAGCTCTTGTAGACCAGGCTAGCCTACCACTGCCCAGCTACAATGCAGTATTAAAGACCCTCAAAAGTGGGGCTGCAGAGATGGCTCTACAGAGAGGAGCACTACTTTTCCAGAAGACCCAGATTTGGTTCCCAGCACCCACATGGCGGCTAACAATCTCTAATGCCCTCTGAAGGTTCTAGGCACCCAGATGGCAGATAACAATCTCTAATGCCCTGACCTCTGAAGATTTTAGGCACCCAGATGGCAGCTAACAATCTCTAATACCCTCCGACTTCTGAAGGTTCTAGGCATATATGCAGGCAAACAGTTATACACATTTGCA
>NC_022029.1:45582699-45589381 GCF_000317375.1 Microtus ochrogaster
GAGCAAACTGGCGGGAACGTCTGATCTACTCACTGTCAGGTAATTTCACTGCCATTTCCCTGAAAAAAATAAGAGAAAAAATATAGAAACAAGAATATTTATGGTGAGACAAGAGACCAGTGGCCGAGGAGTAGGACCCAGGCCCCCACCGCCAGATTCCCATGCTGGAGTCGGATAACTTTAAGGAAGATCTTTTATGCGCTCTTCCACTGGGCCAGGCTTGTCTCCATAGTAACAGCACTCTTCCCAGAGAAGAGGCACGTGAGTTCTGTGCTGCTGTCAGCAGTGCCAGGGATGGGAAGAGGAGTTAGGCCCAGGTCGCCTCCTGAATAGTGTCTGCCAGTGGGGTTAGCAAGTGCTGAGATAGGGACAGACTATGACCACCCACCCCATCCCACCATACCCAAAGGAGCCATTGAGGTTTATATTCCAGTTATGTCTGAGGGTGTCTCAGCTTCACTAGATGAGAGTGTGAAGTTCTCCATGTATATGTTTGAGACTCACATCTGAGCATAATACAGTGCACACATGGCAGGTACTGAGCCCAGACACCCAGTGGATCCCATCGAACACCTCACTCTCCCGAGTTGCTTAAGTTTAGGGCTACAGAGATGGTTCAGCAGTTAAAAGTTCTAGCTGGCTGCTTTTCTAGAGAACCTAGTTTCAATTCCCAGCACCCACATAGCAGCTCACAGCCCTCTTCTGGTCTCGATGGGCACTGCAGGCACATGGTACATGCAGGCACACAAAAAATTTTATAAATAAAATCCCCAAAAAGATCTTGTGTGTTAAACTAACAGAAATAAATTCTATAGGACAACATTCGCATGCTTCTATCTATGCAATTGGGACTGCCCCAAATCAATGTTTCGTTTGATTCTAACTACAATTACATACCTTTTCTTCTCGAAGTTGCACTGGCTCATCTCAAGCACCAGGCTGCAGGAAAAATACCGGAGGTAACTAATTAGACCAACAATACTATAGTAACATGCTGATGTCTATGTTGACAGTTAACTACCTTGCATAAACAGAATCCTCAGTGTGCTATCCAGTACATCTGGTAATTCAACTTGCCCTTTAAGTATTAACCCAAGGGCGGTGGTGGCGCACACCTTTAATCCCAGCACTTGGGAGGCAGAGGCAGGCAGATCTCTGTGAGTTCGGGACCAGCCTGGTCTACAAGAGCTAGTTCCAGGACAGGCTCCAAAACCAGAGAAACCCTGTCTCGAAAAAGCAAAAAAAAAAAAAAGTATTAATTCATTTACCAACACAGATTTATTATTCTGTGTGCACACAGGTGCCATAGCACTCACATGAAGGTCCACGGATAACTTGGTTCTCTCTCCCATAAGGGCCCAGGAACCAAATTCAAAGGTCAGGTTTGGTATTCCTAAACCACCTCACTACACAGTCCCCTTGTCCCTGTCTATAAAGAGATGGTGTGACTACATTAAATTCCTATTAAGTTGGCCTCAGGTAAATCCTTCAACCCATCAGAGCAGCATATCCAATCAGGTTAGAGTTCTCATCCTTGGCCAAGAATCCTGTTCCTGGAATTGTGCCCAACAAGTCAAATCTTTTCATTGAACTCATACCTTGTGTTCACTAACACCCTGGGCAGAACACACAGCACCTGTGTAAGAAAAAAAAAAGCATCAAAAATGGCACAAGTACCAGGCCATAGCTTCCCCTCCACCCCGTTAAAAAGAAAATCACAGGCACACACCAACCTTTCTTGGGGCTAACTGCCTTTGTTGACCTAAGTCCTGTCTCTGAACAATACTCCTGTACAAAGCTGTGATCTTTACATTTCTGACAGCTGGGAGTCTATTTGTTCCCTCTGTGTCATCATTCCAACTGAATCCATCACAAATCAGATAATTTATCAAGTTTAGAAACAAAACGACTAGCTGCAGTATTTATTTAATGCAAGCTGAAGCACTTTCATTGATTTCAAAATTAGATGCATCAATCAATCAGCTTGCTGAAACTGAAGAGGGGGAAGAAACCCGTAGTCCTGGAACTTCTCTGTCCGGAGTCCTTAGACCTCATGCTGCCCCTCACTCTAGGCTCTTAGACTGTGTCAATCCGAAGGACTCAATAGAAACCTAACCCCTAAACGAGACAAAACTAAGGCATGTTTGTTGCAGCACAGGGAATACTGGATATTGTTCACAATAGCCCAGAAGGTTTTCGCTCTGACATGGGCTTCAAGAGGCGTAGGGGCTCTCTGTACTGCTGTACCGTAAGTCCCAACACTTTACAGTACTAGAGCAGAAAGATTCCTTGGGCCAGAACGGGAACCCAACAAGCACAAGTTCACATCCCAATTAAAAAACAAAACCCAAACAGTACCTTCCTTCGTTCACTCACGTCTAAATTTAGACCTTCACAAATGTTAAAGCGGCAGCAAGCAGGCAGGACTCCTAGGTGCTCAGAAGACACCTATGCCTGCTCTTAGGAACAAAGTGTTTTTACATCACGGAGCACAGAAGTTAGCTTTCTAATACTCTGTACAAGTGTGGACCCAGAGGCTCAGATTTTTGCCCAGGACACAAAACCCAGGCAGGCTGGGTCTGTGTCAGAGTAAGGCTAGGCAGCATAAAGCACTGGCTAATCCTGCCACTGTGGGTGCGCAGAGCGCCCTGCATGACTCACTTGCAGTCATTGGCTCTCAGAAGCCACCCTCCAACCTTAAAAAAAAAGGTCTCTGTACAAAGTGGCATTTGAAGGGCACTTGTGCCGAGAACGCGGCTGTGTGGGCGAAATTACCTCCTTTCCTTGCTAACATTGGAATTATCCTGCTACTCTTGATCTCTGATCTCATTCGCTTCCTAAATAGGCGATGTCCCCGTCACCAGACTACTGGGCAGGCGGGAGCCCCGAGTGTGCCAAGGACCCGGGGACGGTCTTGACTCTGTGCCTCCACCCCGGAGGAGACAAATCCGAGCAGCGCCGAGGCCGAGCCCCAGTCCCACACCGAGGGGACACGCACCGGGCCGGGACCGGCACACGGGGCTAGCGCAGTGAGGATCCCCGAAGCCACGTGGCGGGATCTTGCCTTCCGCAGGACGAGTACTACTTACCAGGAGCACGCCGCGGCGGAAAAGGGCAGACGCCCGGCCGGACCAAGTTTAAAATGGGCTGGACAGGGAGAACGGGTCGCAGCCAACCAGAGTGGCCCAGGGCCCCGACCTGCCCGCCCTGTCCCGAGTTCCCGCCCTGTCCCGGGTTCCCGCCCTACCCAACTCCCCAGCCCTCGCGCGTCCCCTGGTGGCCTCAGGGCGTCCTAGCCTGTGCCCAACCCAGAACCACTCACCGCCCCGACCGCAGAGGTTCTTGACGCCACAGAGTGTAGGGCGTGATTCTTAAAGTCATACACTGGATTTAGTACTATGCCACACCCTTTTGTCCTTATTTTCATTTAAAGACCCACACCTAATTATGTAACAGAATTTGCTCCTGTTGAGGCTGATGCAAGCAGAAGACCCCACATGTGGAAATCTCACTGCTGGCTGTGTACTTCCGATGCTGGCCAAGATCTGAAAACACACTGCCCTTCGAGCACTTCTGTAGCTCTGGACGAGAGGAGGAATTGGTATTGCAGAAAAATCAACAGCATTGAGGCCAGACATGGGTGATAGAGATCAAACATCCCTCAGAAGACGTGAAGTGTTAACCTCCAGTACTAGTGAATGTGATCTTATTGGGAAATAGCCTTAGCTTTGTGATCAAGCTAAGATGAGGTCATTGGGATGAGCCTTTTTCGTTGCTGTTTTTTCCAGACAGGGATGGTTTCTCTGTGAAGCCCTGACTGTCCTGGAACTTGCTCTGCAGATCACCCTGGGCTGGAAGTCAATGGAGATCCGCCTGCCTCTGCCTCCTGAGTGCTGGGATTAAAGACCTGTGCCATCACTCGGCAGGGGTGGGCCCTTTTAACTAAAGGCAACTGGAATCCTAAGACCGGAAGACAGAAACACAGCGAAGGGTGGAGAGAGGTGCGACTACATGCCCCAAATGCCAGGAATTGTGCTGGCAGCGAGGAGCTAGGAAGGCGCAGGAAAGATTCCTTTCAGTGAGTTTAGAGGTAGTTTGGTTCTGCTGACACCTTGGTTTTTGGGCTTCTGGTGGCCAGAACTGAGCTGGCATTTCTGTTGGACGCTACCAAGTGCGTTGTTAAGGCACACAATGCTATCAGAAAGCGTCTATCCCCAGCTCCAGACTCAGCTAGATCACACTCTGGGCTCTTGTTTAGCCTTTCCTCATAGTAAGGATTCAGCCACACAACACGGCTAACACTTGCCAGTTCCAGGGCCACGCGTGTGCCGACAAGCCTTCAGGCAGAAGTGCCTAAAGGTCCTGGGAATCTTAAAGGACCCCGTGACCCACATGTAGCAAGGTTGCAGCGTCTGCGTACAACGCAGCTGAGAGAGCCCTTGCGCTAATGTTAATGCGTGAGCTCCGTCATCTGCATACGACATAACCACGCCATCCCCCCTATGTGCATATGCTAGGCAGCCCTTAAAAGCAGGAGGCACCATCTTCAGCTCTCTCTCTGCACACTGACTTCTCCGGACCTGTACATGGCCCCTCTAATAAACTCCTAAGCGGGTTTGTTGCGTGTCCCGTGTTTCCTTCCCACTCGCACGAGGTAATTTCACTCATCCCTTCCAGGGGGGAATATCAATAAGATCCCGTGTTGATATAAATGTTGAGGGGAAACTGAGGTAGTCCACAGTCCTCCATTCTATCTGCCACGCTCCGAGTATAAGTTCTCTTTTATGGGGAAGGCAGAAGCAGGGGCCTCGGAAAGCCACTGCAGCAGCCAGTCAATGGGATACAAATATGAACTTTAACCTTCACGCTTCTTTTGATAGTGCTAGCTGAAAGACAATCAGAGGTCCTCATTAGCCACGGTCCTGCCCTTAGCCCAGGATAAATATTCAGGCCTCTCTCCTGCTCTAGCTGCCGACATCCACTAGCTCATCCCTCCTGGAGAAGATCCACAGTCAGTTTGGAGGTATTGAGGCTCGCTCGCTTCCCCATCACTGCCCAGGGCAGTGCTAAATACTTATAACCTTGATCCAGACGAGGGTGGGGCTGGATGGGCCAGTCTCAGTTGAAGGTCACAAGCTGACCAGTAACAAGACCAGTTCTCCTGCCTGAGCTGGATCCTACCATGTCTTGATCTTTGTCTCCCGGAGCTAAAACTCTCATGTCCTCAATGGACCAGCAGACACAGATGTGGGAATCTGCTTTGCTAGATTAATGAACCCATTCATGGGCTCTTGTGTCTGTGTTTGGTGCATATTTCTGTGTGTTGCTGCGGTGCAGAGTGAGACCAGAAAGCAGCAGCAGGCGTTATTTATGGTTTAAGTGATTGCCCCAGTTGGGTACTTTTTTTTTTAAATTGGGGTTATTGGGCAGTTTGCCACGTGCAGGTCTCTTCCCCGACAGCTTGCCTGTTCTGAGCAGCTGGAGGCTTGTGTGTGAGCCAAGAGAATGTCTGCTCTTGATGAAGCAGAACGATCTCATCTGCCTAAGTCAGCCTGCATGGCTGCCCTGGGCAGCTGGAGGATGCACAGGTGTGTGCCCTGGAAACCTTGGGCTGCGATGCTCTCGTTTATGATCCTAGCAGGGCTAGCAGAGAGTTTGCATAAAGAATTCCCCAGGTTTTTAGCTTACACACGCCAGCCTTGTTGTCCACAGTACTCTAGGAGGTATGTGGGTAACATAAGATGAAGCTGAATATTCAATGCACAGATCCCCACTGTGGATAAGAACTACCTAGACTGGAAATCTTGTCTCGGTGTGATTTTCTGTGTGTATGCTGTACCTGAAGAGGCCAGAAGAGGGCGTTAGTTTTCCTGGAGCTGGACTTAAAGACAGCAGTGAGTCACCTGAAACATGCAGGGAACCAAACTCAGGTCCCCATAAGAACACTACACTCTTTTAACTGCTGAACCATCTTTCCAGTCATGGAAAAATAAAATTAAAACCAACCAAACCAAGAACCCCACTATTTTAACTCCACAATAATGCACCTTTCATTTCTTTTTATAGCAACACCCCTCGAAAGAGTTGTCAACTATTTATGCTCTTGGTGTGGTAAGCCTCATAAGCCATCCAGGAACTGAAAATTGGAACAACGCCGTGATATCACTTACACACTTGTCAAAATGGCTAGAACCTAGAACTGACGATTCAAATGTGTACGAGCACGAGGAGACCCATTCATTGTTTGTGGGAAAGCAACATGGAGGTATTCAGAAGACAGTGGGTTGTTTCTAGCAACACTAACCACGCTTGCATAGTGAGACCCAGCATTTCTGCTCCTTGGTATTTACCCAGGAGAGCCGAAAACATATGTGTACATAGAAAACTATGCAGAAATGTTTATATCAGCTTTATTCATTATTGCAAACTCTGAGAGCAACCAAGCTGCCCTTCAGTAGGTGAATCAACTGTCCGGACAATGGAATATTATTAGCATTGAGCAGAAATGAGCTATCAAGTCGCTGAAGCTCAGTGTATTACTAAGTGAAGGAAGTCAGTCTAAAAATGCAGCTTTAAGCCGGGCGATGGTGGCGCACGCCTTTAATCCCAGCACTCGGGAGGCAGAGGCAGGTGGATCTCTGTGAGTTCGAGAGCAACCAAGCTGCCCTTCAGTAGGTGAATC
>NC_022029.1:45589592-45602234 GCF_000317375.1 Microtus ochrogaster
CACAGTGAACTCTCAGTGTTGGCTCACTAAGTGTACAGATGCGCTCCTTTTGTGTGGGCTGCTGAGAGCACGGAGGGCTGTTTGTGTTAGAGGACTGATGGAGAGAACTCCCTGCTCTGCTATATCTCACTAGGAATTTAAAATTGCTCCAGTGGTTAAGAGCACTTTCTGCTCTTCCAGAGTTCAGTTCCCAGCATCCTCCTCCAGTTGCACACAGACACCTGTAACTCCACCTCCAGGGGATCTGATACCCATTTCTGGACTCAGCAGATCCCTGTACTTATGCATACAGATTAGAAAAAATAATAATAAATAAAAGCAAAATTACTCTGAAAAGTAAACTTTTACTGGGCATGGTGTCACATGTCTGCAATCCTCGTACTTTTGAGGTAGTGGTAGGAAAATCAAGCGTTCAAGGCATTCAGGTGTGATGGCACACACCTTTCATTTGATTCCAGAATTTAGAAGGAAGAGACACGTGGATCTCTGTGAGTTCAAGGCCAGCCTGGTCTACCCTTTAAAGGTAGTAAAACCCTACCTTTTAAAATAAGTTTGGGCCAGGCTGTGCTGGCACACACCTTTAATCTCAGCACTCGGAGGAAGAGGCAGCCTGGTCTCTGAACAGTCAGAACTACACAGAGAAACCCTGTAGAAAAACAAACAAAAATGTTCAAAGCAGCCTTGGCTAGTGAGTTTGAACCCACCCTGGGCTACATGAGACCCTGTTGTCAAAAATAAATTAAATTAAAAATTTTAATTTAAAGAAGTCTTAAACTTGGTATGGTGGTACACACCTGTAATACAAACACTCGCTAGAGGTCAAGGTAGGGGTGTTGAGGGATCTAGGACAGCAAGACCTTATCTCTACTAAATAAATACATATTAAAATCATACTAGAAATAAAGATACAAGCCGGGGTGGTGACACACACCTTTAATCTCAGCACTCGGGAGGCAGACAGGTGGATCTCTGAGTTCAAGTTTAGCCTGGTCTACAAGTTCCAGCACAGCCAGGGCTAAAATAAATAAGTAGAAAGTACAGATACAATAAATGAGGTCTTTAAGTGATGTGCTATCACTGAGTAGGTTACAAAGGACTAAAGAGTCCATCACAGACTGCCTGCTCAAGCCGGGCGGTGGTGGCGCACGCCTTTAATCCCAGCACTCGGGAAGCAGAGGCAGGCGGATCTCTGTGAGTTCGAGACCAGCCTGGTCTACAGAGCTAGTTCCAGGACAGGCTCCAAAACCACAGAGAAACCCTATCTCGAAAAACAAAAAACAAAACAAAACAGACTGCCTGCTCAGGCAAGCACTGTGTCTCACTGTCTCTTACCCTCCTGCCCAGAAGAAGCTAGCAGCCATGATGCAAGCAGCCTTGTGGGAGGCCCCCTTCAGGTCAGCAGCAACATCACCTAACCGAACTAAGAAGGGAATTCTCGTGGAGCCAGGGAGGAGTTCAGCCCTGTGGAAGCCAGGGAGGTGACGGAGCTTTCCCCAGCTGGATTCCTGACCTACAGAGGCTGCGAGGGTGAGTCCATCCTGCAATAGATGGCAGTAGGCTGCCAGTCACCCCAGGCCAAAGAGTGACTCTGTCTAGCAGATGCCCCTGAGGGTTGTCCTCTGCATGTTTGTGTGTCTTGCAGGTATGACACCTCAGGGTTGTCCTGTGGCCTCCATACACGTGTGTACACACATGAACACAACGTGCTAGCGTGCAAACACACACATAAGAAAGGAAGGGGGAATCTGACTACAGAGACTTAATTGAGCAGTGATTTTGTTTTCCTCACATGGCATGTTCTTTCAGAACAAAGAATTTGTATGTATATGGGTACTTTGCCTGCATGGATGTCTGTGGACCACATGCATGTGGTACCATGGAGGCCAGAAGAGAACATCAGATCCTCTGGAACTGGATTAACAGAGTTGCGTGAAGCTGTGTGGGTGCTGGGAATCAAACTCCTGTCCTATGGAAGAGCAGTGAAGACAGAGCCATCTCTTCAGTCTCTTACTGTGTTGATCATAAAATGCGGTTTTAGCCCCTCGTGATCACAGACGGCTGCTGCACATTCAGTAGCTCATCTGCATTTCATGCCACACATCTTTACATGTGATGTAGCCTTTTCTTCTATAAGTTGCTCATCCCAGAGTCTCATTTGGTGGTTCTATTTATATTTCATGGCTAGAATTATGTCCTATGTCTGTCACTAGCTGCAACTGATACTGTTATAGAATATTTAACTATGTAAAGATGTGTTACATTTGTTTACGCTGCATTTGTTTAATGATGTAACAATGCGTGTTTAATTATATACAGATGTGTTTTATCTGTTTTACCTTGCCTGGCTAAGGCACCTGATTGGTCTAATAAAAAGCTGAGTGGCCAATAGCTAGGCAGGAGAAGTATAGGTGGGTTTGTGGGCAGAGGAAATAGGTAGGAGGAGAAATCTAGGCTCAAAGGAAGAGAAGAACTGAGACGAGAAAGAGGAAAAAGAGAGGGACACACCTGGGGCCAGAAACCAGGCAGCCTGCAGCCTGCAGCCAGCCAGACTCTGGAGGAAGCAATAAGACATACAGGAAGAAAGGTAAAAAGCCCTGAGGCAAAATGTAGATAAAAAGAAACAGATTAAAATAAGAGCTAAGATAAAACGAAGCATTCATAACTAATAAAAAGTCTCTGTGTCATGATTTGGGAGCTGGTTGGTAGCCCAAAAGGAAAATCTGGTATGTGATACTGAGAAATAAATTCATGCGTGTGCACTACTAGGTCTTCTAAATCTGTGCTGCATAATTGAATTCGAAAATGCCACTGATTCTCCCATATTACACTTTTAGATATAGAAAAGCTGTATGAAAAACAGTAATCTTTTTGTTCTCTCTGGAGAAGGACACAGTGTGCTTGATTCCTAACCTGCCCTTCCCCATGTCCTTCAGACCCTGTGGGAGACAGACTTTCTGCTAACGGGAGCGAGGGTTGGAGGGGCGTGCCAGGTCAGCACACTGGCTTCTCTTTGCTATCCCCAATCATTTCCCTGGTCCTAGTCATGAGGTGCCGCCTGAAGTTTGGGCAGCAGTGTTGTGGATGCTGTGTTTCCTTCCTTCTGTGGATCTGTTTTGCTCACCCATGAGTCAGCATTGTGTTGGATGGGGCCATAGGATGCCTGGGGGACTTTACATTCTGGTTCACTTAAATTTACTCAGATTCAATAATTCAAATACGCTTTTGAGGTCAATGTTCAGTCCATTTCTGTTGAAGGCTCAGTCTTCGGGGTTTCTGATCCCCCCTTTTGTGTCTCTCCAGATGGAAGCTGCATCATGTAAGGGTGGAGAGACTCATGGCAGGGGTGGGGACAATTGACACGTGTTCTCTCTCTGAACATCTGCCTGAGCTGCCCTCAGGACAGTGACCACTGAGACATCATTCATTCCCTATCTATATCATCTTTGGAGTTTGCTGCTGAACCCTGGGACCTGCTGCTCTTGGCTTGTGATACCTTACAATTCTACCATGACCACTCCAATGTCACCTACCCTAGCTACTCAACTTAAAAGAAAAACCAAAAACCCTTTCCTCCATTACTTCCTATTTTATACTTCTCCTCTTTCTGTTCTTTTTCTTCACTTTTGAGACAAGATCTTATTCTGCAGCCCAGGCTGGCCTGAAACTCATGGTTCTCCTGCTCCAGCTTCCTAAGTGATAAGATTACCAGTATGCACCACACAAAGCACTACATCCACCTTCTATCTATCTACCTACCTACCTACCATCTGATGTCTCTCTACTTTCTATCATCTACCTATCTTCTTTTTTTAGGTTTCTTTATTTTTATTTATGCATATAGTTGTCCATGTACCATGTATTCACAGAGGCCAGAAGAGGTTACTGGAGCCTGTTGGGGACTGTAGACCCCTAGACCCTGAATTTCCTCTAAACAACTTGCTTTGCAGCTGCTCTGAGCAAACAACTTGTTTTCCTGTGTTTGCAGCTGCTCTGAGCACGAGATCCTCAGGAGTTCCTGATGGCAGGGGAGTGGTTTCTGGTGAGCTTGCAGCTGAGAACTAGGGCCTGGCCATTAGTCAAGGAGAGCCTATATAAGCTGCCCTGGAACACAGTAAAGTTGGCATTCTTGGGGAATTCAAGGATGACCCATGTCTCTGTCTCTGTGTGTATGTGTTTCAATTTCCAGCCCCTTGCCTGGCTTGCGAACCATCCTGTAGTGCAGGCGGTACACTACAGGCATACAAGTGGAGTTGCACTACGGGAGCCTCTGGAACTGGAGTCACAGACAGTCGTGAGCTGCCAAATGGGGTTTGGGATTCAAACCTGGGTCCCCTGGAAGAGCAGCAAGAGCTCTTACCAGCTGAGTCATCTCTCCGGCCCCTAATCTTTCTGACTTCTATTTTTTTATCTATTTTTCAACTGCTTCCCTGAGTAGAAATGTTAAGTCTTCTTATTTTCTTCAGTTTAGGGGTCTCCTATTCTTGAAAAGTGGATAGTTATATCCCCACCCATCTCTGTTCCTGTCTCTATTTCCTCACCCATACCCTCCACCACACCTATATTTATCAACAAAATGAATAGACACAAATAGAATTCTCCACATTCAAGACTCTATGCACACAGTTACTTAGCCTGCCTATGCCTCAGCTTCCCTCTGTGCAATGGGGATTGTACCAGCATCTACTGTATAAGTTGTACTGAAGACAAATGCAGTTAATTTGTAGAAAGGGCTTAGAAGAGAACTCAACACACAAAGAATACCATGCATGCATTTGCTGCAATTGTTAGCACTGCATGCCCTTCCTACTAGCAGACAGTCCAAGAGGCAGAAACATTCATGTCAATGTTGTATCTCCTGGTGTATATTAAATGCTGTATAGTATATGACAGTTATTCCTTGTGTGAATGAATAAGTGAATATTCCATAAGAAAAAGAAAATAAAAAATTGTGTGTGTATGTGTGTGTGTATAATTTTTTTTGAGACAGGGTCTCACTGTGTAGCCTTGATTGACCTGGAACTTACTATGTAGACCATCAGGCTGGCCTTGAACTCACAGTGCTCTGCCTGTCTCTGTCTCTTGAGTATTGGGGTTAAAAGCTTGTGTCACCATATCTGGTACAATGTGTTTTGAAATGGAGTTCTGCCCTTCTAAATGGCCTCTTGTAAAGGTTGTCTGTGTCCCTGTCGATACTGTGTTCAGAATTTATCTTTTTACCAACTCAAAGAATTCTTGTAAGCTCCAGGGAGTCTGCTTAGATCCACCTTGAAAAGGTCAAATGCACCCCTCTATGAAGTACTGTCAATCAACAGCCTAAGCCTCCCACCTTTTTCTGATTTGGGGACTCCCTTCCCTCAATTATCAGGACCTAAGAAAAAATTGTCCCCTAAACTTAACTTTATCTTCTACTCTGTCTGCATCTTGCCAGGTCCACACGGCACCAGGCAGCCCCACAGAACTTGGACAGTGAAGTAAAACAGTCAGCCATTTCTGGACTTGGCCAGCACCCTAGCCTTTTCAGGTCTCCCAAAATGTGAAGCCCCCAGGTCAGCAGGAAGCAGTTTCAAGAACGCGGTGCCCTCATTTCCTGCCCCCACTTGCTATCCCTAACTCAAGTTTTATAGTAAACAAAAGGGAGAAATGTTGACATTCAGGCGTTATGCTAGGTAAGCACTTTACTAAACTACCTCCTTGGCCTGCTTCCCACTTTTCCCTGCTGGAGTTTAACCCTTTAGTGGAACTTTTACTTCTCCTGGCATCCCAGTATGAGCTGTTGCTCAGACCTCAGCTGCTGTGTCTACATAAGCTACCTACTTCTCCAGGGCCTGAAACAGCTTAGTGTACCCCAAAAGACACTCCCGTGCATGTCCCATCACTTAAAAGCCTTGGCCTGAAATCAGTAGTGATAGTGTGTAGTTCTACATACTGGCTGGCCAGTAATAAGGGCTAGCAGTGTTATACATCACCCGCTAATCCCACTGATCAAGAATAAGACTACTACCACAGTTTAAAGCCAAATTTAAAGCAGGCTTTAACAAAATACTGCTAGAGCCCAGGTGAATGGGCTCTGGCCAGGTCCATACCCACATTCCTGGAAAATGACCCTGAGTTACAGTTTTCAGTGGCTTAAGAAGGAAAACCCACAATTCATTGCATTTCCCATCAGGTGCAATCGGGAGCAAGCACACATTTTGATGTCCCTCCAACCTACATGCAATTGGGGCAAGGGTATTTCCTGATGTATTTCCTGCCTGTGAACCTCTTGCCCACATGTAATCAAGCATATCTGGTGCAGATGGGTCATATAAACCTGTTTAGGGGAGGGAAAATGTGGCGTGATATCGCCCATAAACAATAGCCTCCAGCATTTCAGGACCTATCGGTCCTTGGGCAAGGGGTGAAGAGGGACTTTTGTTTTATGCATCTCTAAGGCATAGTAATTATAACTTAAAATGAAACTTTTTCACACACCAAGACTGCAGAGCCAGTGAGCTGCAAAAGCCACTGTTAAAAAGGATTTGAGCAGATGGTGTGCTGTACTGTGGAACCTCCTGCTAGGAGGACATTGATGTACATGTCTAGCCTCTGTACATGTTTTATCTTAGAGTACAAACCACTTCCAAATTCTATTTGATCAGCTACCTGAACAGCCTGTCAACATCCATAATTGCCTATCTAGTCAATATCCTTTAATAGCAATGCTTTTATGGGGAAGAATTTACTGTGAAATGAGAGCTGAATAGATTAAGTAATAGGTCAGTGGGAAAGTTTTGTAAATCATGTTTTCACATTGAGATTTAGTTTTTTTTTTTATGTGTAGCTCAGTGAAGATACTCCATACTAAATGGTACTACGTAGGTACAGAGTACAGTGGATTTGAATGTTTTAAGTCCAGAATCTCCTAAAGACGCAGGTGGGTAATTTTACCCGTGGTTGTATTTTCTATTTGAGTGTGGAGATCTGAGCTCTGTGCCTCTGCTAAGACGTGGTCCTACCTCTAACAGACAGCGGTAAGTCCTGTACCAGAGTGCTTTCAGGGGCATTGCTTTCCCCCATCATCCACTGGGTTTCCCATCTCTTCCCCTTTTGGTTCTTTCCTCCTCCTTTCCTATTTGTGTCAACAACATCGAGACACACTCACCGACACTCCATATTCATACTTGAATCCTTGCCTCTGCATCGGGTGGGCCACAGCGGGAAGGCAGTAGACTGGGAAGGACTGGATTCACCCAGCAGCCAGATGAACCTCTTTGTGCGTGCTTCCTGCTTCTTGCACCGTTCCCTACCTTATGTTTCTTGAGCCCGTGGTGGGAAAAGATGGCCTCTTCTGCCTCTCCACATTATACATTGCATCTTCATTCATGAGTCCATTCTCGACAGAAGTAGAGTTTCTTTGTCCTGATTCCACATTTTTCTTTTCTTTTTCTTTTTTTTCTTTCGAGAAAAGACTAGTTGGCCCTGTTTGAGTTGAATCCTTTGTCAAGTACTGTGTCCTTAAGAACAGGGTTGCTAAAGACCGTCCTTGAGGATGAGAAGGGCAGCCAGGAGGATCACAGCAGGCTGATGACATGTTCAGACATAGTCGCCTTGGAGAAAGTTCTGAGAACCCTATCTGGTTTCACTCACCTGGGGTGTGCCCATAAAAGGCTCACGGGGAAGCCTCTGGAAGAGCTGTCCACTGTCCACGTTGCGTTAGCAGTGAGCAGGAGGTGCCTGCAGGGAGCGCTCCAGTCTCCTTTATAAAAAACGTCTTTGGGCTGTTCCAAGTTCTATCTATGCCACGGACTATCAAATATTCAGCTTAGCTTGAACACAGTTAAAGACAAGTGTTGGGAACACAATTATCTTAAGCTCAGGGGAAGTAAATATAAAGATCTCTTTGGGGAAAAGCATAAGAAATAAAATAAATGGAAACAAAAGTTGCATTCCACTTTCCACCCTGTATGAACTAGTACCCTATTTGTTAACCAGTGGGCCCTTGGGGTTGATGGAATCCAATAGTTTGAAAAGTCATCCCAACATGAGAACCCTTTGGACTGCTTCACTTTTTAATTAAAGCTGATTTTTGTGTGTCCAGAGAGCAATGTGTCTCATGCTTCTGCCGTGCGGCCAACCTGTCGGGTAGTTACTAGTTGTCCTGCCTGCAGCACTGGAACCACCAACCCCGCTACTTCCTAATTATTCTGAGGGCTCAGCAAGTTGACAGTTGCAAAGATATGTATTCAAGCTGAATCCACTGTGCAAATGCAATATTAATCTTTATAACTACACATGGCACATCTTCTGATTGAATTTAAAAAGCAAAAAAAAACCCCAAAAAAGAAAAAGCAAAAACCTAAAACCATAAAATCAAAAACCAAATCAAAACAAAAATAACCCAGAAGGACCCAGAAACTCCTATATATATATTTATGGTTTCATTTCTTTGTTTGGTTTTTCGAGACAGGATTTTTCTGTAGCTTTGGAGCCTGTCCTGGAACTAGCTCTTGTAGGCCAGGCTGGCCCTGAACTCACAGAGATCCACTTGCCTCTGCCCCCCCCAGTGCTGGGATTAAAGGCGTAGACCACCAACACCTGGCCTGTTTATGGTTTTTTTTTTTTTTTTTTGAGTCAGGGTCTCCCTATATAGCCTAGGCTAGTCTATAGCTCAATATGTATATAGTTCAGACTGGCCTCAAATTTGTAATTCTGCCCTGCCAGGCTCCTAAGTGCTTTAATAGGAACTTCTCTACAGCTGCCTTAAATGGTTTTTTCTACGTATTTGTCTGAGTATATGTGTGTGTGTCTTTGTGTATGCGGTCCTGCTGCACACACGTGTGGAGGTCAGAAGCTAATGGTGCTGTTTTCCTCAATTATTTTCCACCTTATTTTCTGAGACAGGTTCTGTCACTGAACCTGGACCTCACTGGTTTAGCTAACTTCTTGCTAGCAAGCCTCCAGGATCCTCCAGTCCTCTGTTCCCCACGGGAGTCTCTGAAGCCTTCATGGGCAGCTGAGAGTCGTGAAGGCAAGAGGCAGTTCTGCACCACAGGACTAAAACTTCGGGAGCCTGACCCTGAGTTGTTTATTTTAGACATATTTAAACACAGCACAGTCTGGTGAAAACTATTCTTGTGATGATGAACTCAATCCCACATGCACAACAAAGCTTGCCTAAATCAACCAACCTCTCTCTCTCTGTCTCTCTCTCTCTTTCTCTCTGCCATACCTTAATCTCTTTGAGGAACAAAATAAGTTAAATACAGATCACAGGTGAATACATTGAACTACATTGAAACTTTGGTAGAGTATGTAACATCTTCCATAATGAGAGGCTCTGCAGACAGAGGAAAAACAAATTTACAAGACCGGGTCTGGCCGGGTGGTGGCAGTGCACACCTTTAATTCCAGCACTGGGGAGCAGAGACAGGCAGATGTCTGTCTGTGAGTACATCAACCTGGTGTACAGAGCTAGTTCCAGGACAGCTAGGACTGTTAAACACACACACACACACACACACACACACACACACACACACACACACACCCCTGTCTCGAAAAAAACTAAACCAAAAAACAAATAAACAAACAAAAAGGGGCTGGAGGAAGGTCCAGTACTGGAAACTCTTCAGCCATACAGGCTGTGCGAAGATCACCAGGCTAGAAAGTATGTCTGCTCCAGCTTTCTGGGAGGAAAACTGCTTTTGCATTCGAACAACCCTGTGTGCTTAACACCCCAGGTTCCCCTTCTTCTTGTCTGTGAGCACAAAGACCTCCATGCCCCAGTGCCGGTACGAGAGGCAGGGCCTCTGTAAAAAGGTTTGTATTTTACATGGGTGCTAGGATCAACCCAGGTCCCCAGGCTTGCATGCAAGTGCTTTACTGGCTGAAGCATTTCTGCAGCCCCCATTTTATTCTTGAAAACAACAGGAACTGGAAGAGGCAGCTCTCCTTGACACTCCTTCACCCGAGACTGTTTGTCACAAGGTATCTCTTACTACTTCTAACAGTGACTAGAGGATTGAGATATCGGCCTGGAGAAGAGAATCACGCCTGCCGGTGGATTCGACTTGAATACGCATTGTTGCAACTATCAACTTGCTGATTCCTCAGAATAATCGTGAAGTAGCAGGGCTGATAATTCCAGTGTTTCAGGTAAGGGAAAAGTGATGAGAAGTGGGCAGGGAGATGGCTTGACGGGTAAAAGTACTTGCTGAGTCCAATCCCCCAGCCATTGTGAAGTGGGAGGAGAGAAAGGCGTCCTGAAAGTTTCTCTCTGATCTGTGTATGTGCACTGTGGCATGTCTTGTCTTCACACACACACGTGTACACATGCACACAATAAAATAATAATAATAATTTTAAAAAGCATTGACAAGAGATGGCAAGGGTAAGAGCTATACACTCCTGATTTTCTGGCCTTTGTGTTCCTATTAGGATCTTTGCTGTGCATGTTAGTTGTTGGGTTTTTGTTGTTGTTGTTGTTTGGTTTTTCGAGACAGGGTTTCTCTGAAGCTTTTGGTCCTGTCCTAGAACTAGCTCTTGTAGACCAGGCTGGCCTCGAACTCACCAGGATCCACCTGCCTCTGCCTCCCAGAGTGCTGGGATTAAAGGCGTACGCCACCACCGCCCAGCTATTTTGACATAATTCAAGACTCACAAGAAGCTCCAGA
This sequence comes from Microtus ochrogaster, assembly GCF_000317375.1. Classification (NCBI taxonomy): domain Eukaryota; kingdom Metazoa; phylum Chordata; class Mammalia; order Rodentia; family Cricetidae; genus Microtus; species Microtus ochrogaster. Next base: position 45,600,245 of record NC_022029.1, read on the forward strand.
ATAGCAGAGCCCTACGTCTTTCGCTTGCTTCTCCCTTAATGAGACGATCATATATAATAAATGGTCACGGTCAGGAAGCTGATACTGTGCAATACTATCAATTCAGAGATGTCATTTGCATTTCTAAAAAAAGTAAAAAGAGAGACAAGCTAGTGTATATATAGTATGTATCTTATTTGTCTATTTTATTTGTGGTAGGTTCAAAGCCCTAGCCCCATTAAAAATAAATCAGTGCTGATGACATTCTCCTATACAGAAGGTGAGCAGAGGGATTGCTTGATCCCAATAAATTTTTTTTAGCCCATGGAGCAGTCTAGTTTGGAAGTTTTTCTGCCCCATTGTTTATAATTTCTGTTTTGACAAAGAAAAGAAAATTGGAAGGGGGAAGGCACCTAAGCTCTAAAAATGTTTTCACTTTTCGTGTTTTTTTTTTTCCTCCTAAAAATACTTGGCAGGTTTGCAACTGCTCTCTGGCCAGAACCCAATTCTTTTTTTAACTCAACAGTTTTGTTGTTTGTCTTGTTTCTTTTAACTTGGTCTCATGGTTTCCTGCCTGGAGTTCTGGAGTTTTCTGTTCTACTTAAGTGCTCTCCTGTGATCTCTCTCCTCCCCCCACTGCTTCCCCCACTCAATCCCAATATGCATGCTCCTGCATTTCTGTCTTTTGTTTTCCAAGCCTTAAAAAAAAAAAAGCAGCTGTGGACTGGGGAGTAGAGGGAGTTGGAGGTGAATTTACTTAAGTTAGCATGAGGGAAGATCAGCTATCGATTAGCTCACATCTGTGAAGCTTCCCCGCAACTCTCAGCCCTCTATGACTCTTCTTTTAGATTGCTATGACAATGCACAGTCTGCCTACAGCTGGGCCCATTCTCTTTAGGGTTACCAGGAGTACTCTGTCCCCAAACAAATGATCACAATCTTTTCAACAGTGGCTGGGTTTCCTGAAACTCCTTTTCCCTAACGTAGCCATATATTTGGTTGATGTCCTAGTAGGGCTTTGTTTGTTTATTTTATTTTTTTGAGACAGGGTCTCACGTAGACCAGGCTGGCCTTGAATTTGCTGTGTACTTTAGCTGAGGATGAACTTGACTCCTGATCCTACTACTTCAGCCTCCTGAGTGCTGGATTGGAGATGCGCATGATGTGTCCAGCTGCAAGGATGCTTGTTAGCTTGTTTTTTTTTCTCTTTTGAGTCAGGGTCTCTCTGTGCAGCACTGGGTAGCCTATAATTTGATATGTAGACCAGGCTGGCCTTAAATTTACAGAGATCTGTCTGCTTCTGCCTTTGCCTCTTGAATGCTAGGATTAAAGGTGTGAGCTACCCGGTCTCTTCTTTGTTAAAAATTTTTTTCATGCATATGCTTACTTGAGGTACTTAAGAATTCTAAACTGCATCATGGCAGCAGGCAATTGCTTCTCAAAAGCACCCTAGCAGAACAAAGAGACCAACATAAGAATTAAAACCCAGGAGAGCACATAGTATTCTACTACTGTATATTTTTAAGCAGAGTATTTTTGAGAAACAAGATGCATAAAACAATTTCCCTTTCGCATTTGGCTCATCTACTTGGCCGCATTTTAAAAACAGGGCACTGTTTTCTTGGTGACCATGGTGAACTAATTAGCTTCTTTGGTGTGTTGTCAACCGATTCTCAAGGACCTTCTGTTGAGTCGACTGCAGAATTTAACTCCTGTCTTGGCACTTCTGATCTTAGTGAGTCTCGTTTTCTAAACCATTTTTCATTGCATTGTACTAACAATCGGATGTATTCTTTCAGGACACACACAGTGGGGCAAGAGAGAAAGAGAAAGTTAAGGGGACAGGGAAAGGAGCTCCTCACTCGGGAGCCTGGCTGAAGACTCTGACCTGGTGAGCCACAAATTCCAACCCAGTAACAGGATTTGCTGTGGAGGCTGCCGACAGAGACATCTTCCTCTTATACAGAACTATTTTCAAATAAGAATGTCAAAACAGCCGGGCGGTGGTGGC
>NC_022029.1:45602444-45608445 GCF_000317375.1 Microtus ochrogaster
AAACAATGACCATGCCTAAGGCTTAAGCATATATGTCCTTACTCCTTTCCCAGGGGTGAACTCAACATTTTCTGAGAATCTCACAAAAGCCTACAGCTTTGTTTACAGTAAAAATAAATCTTAACTCCCTGTGACACCCTCGTGACCAGGGTCTTTCTTACCTATCACCTGCAGTCCTAGCCTGTGCACTTTGAGAGCACACTGACTCTTGAGATAGAACTCAAGAAGCCAGCAAAAGTGTCTGTGTGGCCCCTGCAAGGGCACTGAAGTGAACACTCCATCTACACACTGGGTGTATCATACGCTATTATTCGTATGTTGTATATTCCATTTTCTTTCCCACTTAGCAGTGTTGAGTGTAATAGGTTGAGCTGGTGCCTACAAAGCTCTTCCAAAGAAATTTTAGAACTGGAGAAAAAGTCTGGAAAATTTTGATCCTTAAAACTAGTCAAAATAAAAAGGCAAAGAATAACAGCTACAGCATTTGCTATGCGGTGAATCACTGCTAGGTGATGGATGCTCTGTAACTTACACTTTGTGAAATCAGCGAGGCTGCATCAGGCTCCTGGGCAGTGCTTACATAAGCAATGGCGGCAGGTATCGTTTCCTCTTCCTCATGTGAAGAAGATTCCAAGAGGCTAAGTGACCTGACCACAATCACACAGCTCCGCGAGAGTCAGGAATGTGCGAACCTTTGGACCGGGTCTTTGTTCTTCATCTTATCTTTATGTTATTATTTTCCAAAAATTGGTCACACAGAGAATAATTTACTTGTATGCTCATCTGCAAGTCTAACTGTTGGGCCCTAAAGCCCCACCAAGGAGGAGGTCGCCCCAAGAGACACTCACAGCACGGTTGATGCGACAGCAAGAGGAATTTGTATTCTGCCGCGGCAGAGGTCCCTCAGCCTCGAGAGGAGAAGGACGACCGCTTTGTCTATTACAAGCTCTTTTAAAGGAAAAAACCACAAAATCAGGGAGGGGGTAGTACAGAATCAAAGGGAAAGTCCAAAAATCATTTGTCAACTATTTTGACTAGTTCATACAATGGTCAGCTAACTCTACTTGATCAATGTTATGGCGATTACAAGGAGGAACACCTGCAGGTCGTCTCACCCCAGTTCCAGGGTCCGGGTCTATTGAAGAAAGACTACCATGGGGATGGAAAGTACTCAAAGCTCCCGTGCGCGCGTGGTTGGTTACCAGGGTCCTGGTTCCCAAGAAGGGGGGGTGCAGTAGTGCTAAGGTGCTTCCTAATGCTAAAGGCCTGGTTCCCCGGAAGGGGGGTGCAGTAGTGCTAAGGTGCCTCAAAGTCTTTCATAACTAGAGTGTAAGTGGGGATTGTACCTTAGTGACCCAGAGCACAAGTTACTAAAAAACCTCCATATTCAATCCTCAAGAATAAACAATAAACAAAACATTATGCCTAACAAGGGCAGTGTTAAGATTAGTTCAGTGCCTTCTTCTTTGTGAAGCTTCTCCTGATTATTCTTACAATGCGAGCTCGCTTTTGATTCAGTTGATTTTCTTTTTGATTCCAAAAGAACAAAGGAAACTATTTTTTACTTAAACACTATTGTCTTCCAGGGTGTTGCCTCTCCTGTCTTATCAACTATGATATCACAACATGGTCAACACGCTCATGTTTGTAAAAACCTTTCATAAACAGTTACTACTTTTATTCCTCACAGGAATTCTGAAAATTATGCTTATTTTCAGAAGACATTTTTAGCGTGATCTATAGCCAGGCCTGTTACTTGAGAAATGAAGGAATATGTTTGCGAATTCAAGGCTAGGTGAGACAACTTAGTAAGATCTTTGTTGAAATAATAAGAACGAGGGAAGCTGGGTGGTGGTGATACACACCTTTAATCCCAACACTCTGGAGGCAATGGCAGGCAGATCTCTGTGAGTTTGAGGCCAGCCTGGTCTACAGAGCAAGGACAGCCAGCACTATACTGAGAAACCTTATCTCAAAAAAGCAATATATATATATATATATATATATATATATATATATATATATATAGAGAGAGAGAGAGAGAGAGAGAGAGAGAGAGAGAGACTATGGCTATAGCTCAGTCATACTTTATGTCTTTCTCACTTTCTTAGCATTCTTGAGGCCATTAGTCCAATCCCCAGTACCCTTTCCAGTTGCTTTTCTCATTGCTCTGACAAGGGCCAGTTAAGGACAAGAGTTTATTTGGGATCAGTTTAAGTGTATCCTGGTCTGGAAATCAGAGGCAGGAGCACGAGACAGCTATCTCCTCCCTAGACAGAGGGCAGAGGTTAATGCTGTTGCTTATCTCTTTTTTTTCTGCACAGCCTAGGACCCCGGCCCATGAGATGGCGCTGCTACTGGAGTCTTATCCTCAGTTTCTAGAAGCACCCCGATAGACTCACCCAGAGTTGTTTGTCCACAGTGATTTTACATCCACTAAAGTTGACCACAAAGGTTAACCATCACACAAACAAAACAGATTTACAGGAGTAACTCTTCGTAATTCCCTGGCGGCTTTTGAAGAGAGGAGGGATAAGGGTAGGACTCTATCAGAAGTCTAAGGCTGACTAGTGTGTAGATTAGATAGTGTGGGTGGAGACCATTAGATAGGAAGACCCCTGAGCTTCTGGCTATTTTAAAACTGTGCTCGAGGTCACCTGAACCTGGAGGACACATCAAGGACAGCTAGGATTCTGAACCTCCCTCCTTTGACAGAAATACCTAAGGAACATAAACTTCAGCCACTCCAGGAGCGCCCCATTCCCAACCTTCCAGTAGAAGTCAATGTTGAGGGATGGTAACATCACTTCGTGGCTGTCAAAGAGTGGCAGTCTTGACTGGGTAAACGGAACAAACTCAGAACTGGGCCACCACCCTTGGCGACATCCTTCAGCACAGCCCACAGCTTCCACTGATTTTACCTTCTCACGTTTCTCCTTCTCTCCAGCTTGATTGACACTGGGTCTTCAAAGCTTGACTTTCCTAGGCAACGTTTCATTTCTCCCATTGTCTATCATATCTTGTTCACAATCTTGTCCTAAACAGCTCAGATCTTCAGCTATTTAGTCCCTTCTTAACTACTCACTGATGAATGAAAGAACCGCTTTAGAGAGTTATCTTGGGCCAGGGGTGTAGCTCAATGGTGCAGTCTGTGCTGATCAAGTGCAAGGCTCTGGATTCCATTCCACTTCACTAATGAATGAAGAAGCAAATAAACAGAAATAGTCTACCACACAGTAAGGCTCAGGAGGGTTTGAGAAAGGAAGATCGCCTCAGTTCTGTTAGACCCGAGGGGCCAGACGCCAGATTCACCACATTTGAGTAGGAAGATGGGAAAGTGTCTGTTTCGGAGGAGCTCAGTCAACAAGGAGCTATATAAAGACTTACACACTGGGGTGAAATAGTGGCACTCACGTCTTGGCAGTAACTAACAGCTACCTAGTTGTATGTAAGACCTGCTCAACAGGAGGGAAGCAGTGCCTGGTCCTGGAAACCTAGCCAGCTAAGGCTAGTAAGGTCATTGGATTTTTGTTTGTTTGTTTTTTGAGACAGGGTTTCTCTGTGTAACAAAACCTGGTTGTCCTGTGACTCACTCTGTAGACCAGGCTGGCTTCAAACTCACAGAGATCTGCCTGTCTCTGCCTCCCAAGTGCTGGGATTAAAGTCGTGCGCCACCACTACCCGGCAAGGTAAAGAATGTTTAGAGGGCAAGGAGTTCAGAGGAAGGAAGGAGAATGTAAGAAAAATCATGACATTATAGCTTAACTTTTAAAAGTTAAAAAAAAAAGAGTACTGGGGCTGCAGAGATGGCTCAGTGGCTGAGTGTGCTGTTCTGCAGAAGACCTGAGTTTGGCTCCTATCACCCACATCAAGTGGCTGACATTCACCTGTGACTCTGTTGAGTATTCATGCATCTGTGCTGGCCTGCCCTTGGGGTTCTGATGGGATATGACCTCAGCTGTAGCCACTAAGGGCACCTCCTATGCACATTCATTATGTACCCTTTAAAAAGAGCCCTGTCTACCTCCCATCTCTCTCTCCTCTCCCTCTCTCTGCTTCTCTGCCTGTCTTTCCTCTGTTCCTGTCTCCAGAGACCTGTCTTCCCCCCCACCCCTTTCCCTCCTTTTATATTCCCTTTCCCCTAAGAAAAAACCCTCCACGTGAACCTTGCTGCATGGCATCTTTCTCTCTCATAGCGGTTTTAAAACTGACACCAGGGGAACCCTACACCTCCCTACCATAACCCACTAAATAAATATCCAACTTCACTCTGCATGGCGTGCCTATCCATCTCGGTCTCTCACCCTCCACGTGGCTTGCTGCCTGGGACTTGGTTGCCTTTGTGGCCTGCTGTGGTTTCCATACCTGCTGAAGTGTGATCTCATGGCACCTGCTGCCACTCAGGGACCTGCAGCATTTCTGCTGCTGCACTTCTCAGGGAACCTGCAGGATTTTACTTAAACCATTAAAACATACACAAAAGCAAAACACCTATACACATAAAAAAGAAAAATGTTTTGGCTGGGTGGTACCTGTACATGCCTTTAATCCCAGCATTTGGGAGGAGGCAGAGGCATGCAGACCTCTCTGAGTTCAAGGAAGCCTGGTCTACTGAGCAAGTTCCAGGATAGACATAGACTGTTTCACAGAGAAACCCTGTCTCGAAAAACAAAAATGAACAAACAAACAACAAAGAAATTCTCTGAGAAATCAAGATGTCCTAGACCTGTAATCAAACATTCAAATATGACTGCATCCAGACAGCTACTTTGGAATTCTTACTAAATATTAGATACACTCAAGGAACTTCAAATACAAACCAATGGCCTCATCCCCAAACTAATCAAGTGTTGTAGGTGTAGATCCCCACCAGGAGGTATAGCTATAGCTCTAAATCTCTCCAAAGTGAATGTCCAGCCAGAGAGGACAACCACTGACCTCCTATATTAAGGAGGAGAAGATGTAAACCTGAGGTCAGTTAAGTATTGGAACTTAAAGCAGAGGAGGAGCCCCCTCATGTACGCCAACAGGAGTCACAGCTCCTTAACTCCTGTTTGTAGCGATGGAATCTGTTGGACCAAGGTCAGGTATGGTTCATGGTACAGCCTTTAACCCCAGCACCAGATGGGGTGATCTGAGTTCGAGGCCAGCCTGGTCTACAAGTTCCAAGAAAGCCAGGGTTACACAGAGAAACCCTGTCTTGAAAAACCAACAAAACAAAACAACAGAGCATGGGTGCAAAGGTGGAAGAAAACCTAGGAGATGGCCGGGTGGTGGTGGCACACGCCTTTAATCCCAGCACTAGGGAGGCAAGTGGGTGCCTGTGAGTTCAAGGCCAGCCTGATCTACAAGAGCTAGTTCCTGCACACAGGGAAACCTTGTCTCGACCAATCAATAAATAAAATAAAATAGCTTTACGAGAGCTTTAAGCAGCTGGTTCCGTGATGGTAAAAAACTTAACCAAGATAACCCAGAATAGTAGACCTAATCAGACTGAAATTCTGTCGTTTGTAATTTAATTAGAATCTCTTCTATCTCAAGAAAGAACACTGGGAGATTTGCTTAAAGACTGTGTGTGGCGGGGGGGGGGGGGGAACAGGAGTAGTTCCAGGCAAATGGAAGCCCCAAATAATTGCTAACTGCATCCTACAGCAACCAGGGAAGCAGGTGATAAACTCAGTGCGCACCTTTAATCCCAGCACTCGGGAGGTAGCTGCAGGGATCTCATGGGTTCAAGGGCAGCTCGATCTAAACAGAGACCCTGTCTTTAAAAACAAAGCAAAACAACCTGCATCTCCTCCGCCCCGGCCCCCACCCCAAGAAAAAGCCCAATTCATACCCAAACTAACAAAAAACCGTGAAAGTCTGAGCGCAGCGAATCTACAGCGCACGCGCCTCCCACGGGCGACAAGTTGAAGGACGACGAATTACGGCCTCTGCCGGCGATGCTTCACGACTTCTGCCGTAAAGGTCGCATGTGGCGCAAGCGCAGCTCCTCTCC
>NC_022029.1:45609320-45618365 GCF_000317375.1 Microtus ochrogaster
TCACAGAGATCCGCCTGCCTCTGCCTCCCAAGTGCTGGGATTTATTTTTAATCTTAATTGTCTTATTCAGTCAATAACATCAAAGGGAAGCAGCATGGGATTTTAGCTTCAGCTCTCTGGGCTTGAGTGTGTAACTTGACGTTTCAGAACTCCATTTCACATGTTCAAGTAGGACCCGCACAAGGTGCCACTTGCAGTTGCTGTAGATGACTTGCATCTGTAAGATAAAATAGGCTCAATTGCAGAGCCATTAGCGAGGCTGGACGTTCTCCAGGCAGCTGTAGTGCCTGTGAGGTTTGTGCGAGCAATGACAACCTGTATGTTTTGGTAGGACTTAAATCTTTTTCCTTTAGTATTTTTGTTGAGACAGTGCCTCACATAGCTCAGGCTAGCCTTAAACTCCTGATTTCTCTTTTCTCCACGTTTTAAGTGCTTGAATTACAGGCCTGCACCATCATACCCAGCTCTTTCTCCTCTATTTTAAAAGAAAAAAAATAACACATAGTGACATTTTTAGGTATCAAGGATTAAAACAAATAATTGTAACAGCCTATTTTCGTTTACTTTTTTTTGGGTGGTTTTGTTTTTTGAGACGGTTTCTCTATATGGCTTTGGAGCCTGTCCTGGAACTTGCTCTATAGACCAGGCTGGCCTTGAACTCACAGAGATCCTGCTGCCTCTGCCTCCAGAGTGTTGGGATTAAAGGCTTGTGCTACCTTGCCCTGCTGACTGTTTTTGTAGGCTGTGTTGTCTATAAACAATTCTTTGCAGGCCCCTCTATTTTCATAGTCTCTCTGGAGGTGAGGCCAGCTGAGTTTGAAGTCCTGCCTCGCCTCAATCTCTGGTATAGTTGGGATTAACGAAGTACTGGGTTCTTCTCCTTTTGACCCTTCCTTTCTCCCTTCCTTCCTCTTTTCTTCTTTCCCTCTCTCCCTCCTTCCTTCCCTGGCCCCTCCACCCCGCCCCCATACAGGCCTTAACATGCAGCCTAGGCTTGCTTGGCTGTAATCTCAACATCCTCCTGTCTTCCACTTGTGAATGTTTTGCAGGTTTGCACAGCTATGTCTTTATTGAGGTTCTATTTTTGCTAGAAACTGTAGCAACTTGTCAGACACGTTGGTCTGAGGACTGGGTGATGCACATTGATTCCTTTCCTAGGACTTGACACTAATAATTTTCACCCAGCATCCAAGTCAGGGTATTTAAGACTGATGCTAACAGAGCTGCGTGTCCAGTGCTCACTCCTGTTTATCGTTGTCTTTTCCTGTACACTGATGTGAAATTTAATTTATGTTTAAGCTACTTCCCAGGTTCAACATCTACATCTTCTCTCACTAAAACTTGAAACTGCAGATTAATTTATTACATTTTTTTCATTATTATTATGGTTTGAGTTTTGATTTTCAAGATAGGGTTTCTTTGCGTAGCCTTGCCTGTCCTGGATCTAGCTCTGTGCACCACTGCTGCCCAGCTATTATTTGTAGTTTGAGACAGGGTTTTTTTTATTATTTAGCTATCCTGGAACTCACTCTAGACCAACCTGGCCTGGAACTCACAAAGATCCACTTGCCTCTGCCTTCAGAGTGCTGGGATCAGTGTCACTATGCCCAGTTGTAATTTTAGTGCTTCATGGAGGATAGTACTATAGAGTATGACATGACAGAAAGTGACGTTGATAATAAAGAATCTGTTGGAACATTTGCCAGCCAAAGGTTTCTCATTATTGAGACAGGGTCTCATTGTGTTAGCTTGGCTAGCCTCTGAGAACCAACTTAGCCTTGAACTCACAGAGATCCGCCTGTCAAGGCCTGTGCCACTACACCCAGTAGAACAATAGGTCTTAATATCCACCAATTGGAAAATAATTTTCTATAGTTTCCTGCTTTTCTGTAACTCTTAGCTCATGCCCTGATGACTATTCTACATTGACTTTTGAGGATGTTCATAACAGGCAGCTTTGGAAAATATCACCTCTCTAGAGACACACTTACAGCCTTTATAGAAGGTTCTGGTTCCCAAACCCAGGAGTCCTGTCTTGCATATGGTGCAGCTGCTGTCTGGCCCTCTTTGCTTGGAGTTTTGCATTGGGTCTTAGGTTACTGGAGGAAAAGTGATATTCTTACTCCAGCTACTGTTGGGAAGAATGAACTCCTTTGTGTATGTCTGACCCAGAATCTTTTGTTGTCTTCCAGTGTCTGAAAGCAGCAGGTTAGTTTGTTGTTCAAAGTAGGATACAATTCAGATCCCTCACAGCTGTTGGTGTGTGGCTTTCTTTCTTTCAAACTTGGGATTCTACCATAGACTCCCCAGTGCTGGCCACCACACTCAGCCCTTCAGAGTTCTTGACATTATCCAGCAAATTTGTGTGTGTGTGTGCAAATTCTATTTAATTCTATTTAAATAGTAAGTTTCATTTACTTGAACTTGTAATTACAGTGTATTGATCTAAATAGGTGGATAAATAATACTAAAGGACTTCACTAGTCTTTGCTTTATAAAGAGAGTAGTTTGGGGAAGATAAAGTAAGATATCCTCAGTTATACCTTCAGAAAAGGTGTCATTTCCCTTTATCTCTAAGCTCTTCCTAGTCTTCCAGTGTGGTGTGGGACTTGTAAGAATCTTGTGGAGTGACTGAGTGGGCGCAAGGCACATTGAGAGTGACTCCTGACTGTGTGCAGAGGAAACAGCTGTCCTTTCTGCTGAGAAGTCCCGGATGCTGTTCCACATTCTGGTGAAAATTAGAAACCTTCAGCAGCGCAGGGTGGTGGTGGTGCACGCCTTTAATTCCAGCACTTGGGAGGCAGAGGCTGGCAGATCTTTGTGAATTCAAGGCCAGCCTGGTCTACAAGAGTTAGTTCCAAGACAGGCTCCAAAGCCACAGAGAAACCTTGTCTCCAAAAACCAAAAAAAGAAAGAAAGAAAGAAAGAAAGAAAGAAAGAAAGAAAGAAAGAAAGAAAGAAACCTTCAGCAGCACAAGTCAGTTGAGACATCCTGGATCGGAGATTGGATTGAAAGAGATGTGACTGTAGGCTTTTTGTCTACTGGAGTTGTAATTGTTTCATTTGAAAGTTTTTATTTTTCCCTTCAGGATTTACGAGGGGTGCAGATCCTGGAATGCCTGAACCATCAGTTTTAAGGTATTGCTCTTGAATATCAATATTTGGAGGCAGATGTCCATATATTAATTGGTATTGAATCTTTGGGAAGCAGTGACCTATAGTTTTACCAGCCACTTTGGTCTTTCTTGGGTTGTTGGGAGAAAAACTGTGGACCAGTTATCTTATATTACTTACTATGTAACTGCTTTGTTTCCTTCCATCTCTATTTACTGTGTTAGAATCATAATAATATACATTCTAAAAAGAGTTAATCATCTTACAACATGAAAAGGAAGCCTTTTACACCATAGTCTAACAAAGGTACTTATAGAATTTTGGTCTTTTCACCTAAATTTAGAATTGATAAACCATATATTTTTTATTTGTCAATTATTTAGGTTTTTCAGGATTCTATATAACAATGTAACTTTTAAAAATTATTGTTGTTGTTATTATTCTGTGTATGAGTCTTTGGCTTGCATGTATGTCTGTGTACCATGTGTGTGCCTGTGACCATGGAGGCCAGAAGAGTGTCAGATCCTCCGGAAATGGAGTTAAAGACAGCTGTAAACTTTTGTGTAGGTACTGGGATTTAATCCTGGTCCTCTGGAAGAACAGCCAGTGCTCTTAACTGCCAACTTAGCTCTTCAGCTCCCAGGCTTTTTAGTGCGCATAGTTTTTGTTGATTTTATTTCTTCATGATAAATTCTTATGAGATTAGTAAATTGAAATCTCTCAATACATATAGCTCCCAAAATGCATTGTCAAATTTGTTATCCAGAAACAATTCTTGTTGTTGATACATAAGCTATTTGAAAATTTCATGCGAAGCGTGCATATTAATGTATGTGCGTGTGTTCATCTATTAGTCAGCTTTCCATTGTGACTTTTTAGCTGTCAGTTTATAAAGAAGAAAGGTTTGTTTGGCTTACTTTTTAGAGGCCTTAGGCTGTGGTTGCTTGGCCTTGCTGCTCTGATGCTGGTGGTACAGTCCATGGCAGTAGTAGGAGCGAGAGGATACCCTTTCCACCTCCTGGTGATGGGGAAGCCAAAAGAAGATGGGACAGAGTCTCAGTATCCCCTGCAGGGACATGCCTCTATGATCTCACTTCTTCCCACAAGGCTTTGCTCTTAAAGGTTCTATCACCTTCCAGTATTCTTTCAGGCTGGTCAGTAGACCTTTATATTTGAACTTTTAAAATGTAGCAACTTGTGGGAACAATATACACGTGTGTAAAAGCTTTGTAAATATTTTTGTAAAAGCAGAGTCTCAACAGGAAGGTGTGCTCTGGAAGGGCTGATGCTCCAGTCACTATGCTGGACTACAGTGGTGCGGTGAGAATTCAGCGTGTTTCTCAGGCATCCATTGTTACCCTGACAGCTTCCATTTGATATACCAAGTATTCAGTTTTTTCAAACCTTCTTCCAAGTCACTTCTTTGTAAAGAATGGGCAGAACATACCTTTTTTTTTGGTTTTTTCGAGACAGGGTTTCTCTGTAGCTTTGGAGCCTGTCCTGGAACTAGCTCTGTAGACCAGGCTGGTCTCGAACTCACAGAGATCCGCCTGCCTCTGCCTCCCGAGTGCTGGGATTAAAGGCATGCACCACCACGGCCCGGCTAGAACATACCTTTTTTAAAAAATGGGCAGGTTGGGTATTTCTTGCCTGAAATGCTCATACTAGAAGTATTTCTGATTTCAAACTTTCTTTTCCTTTTCTTGGGAGTAGTGAGGGATTGTGCATAGCAGGTAAGCGTTCTACCAGTAAGCCACACCTCCAACCCCTCTAATTTCAAATTTTCAAATTATTACTTGCGGCCACCTACAATGTGCCAGTAATTTTAGGTGATTTGTACATTTTATCTGTAATTGTCACTTCCATTCTCTAGAGCAGGACACAGAGTTGGTAGGTAGTAGATATCTCCAAAGCCTGTAGAGTCTGCACAGTGCTGCATAGCCTACTGCTTTTCCTGTGCTCTGTGATACAAAATTTCTCCACTCCTCTGCTTACTGGCCTCTTTTAATTTCTTTACTTTGTTCTTTCTCTGGTCCTGTTATGACACAGCTTCTTTTTATTGTGTGACTTTATTGGGGGGGAGAGGGGAGAGTAAGGGGAGTTGAGGCAAAGTCTTGTTTGTCTCAGACTGGCCTTAAATTCACTGTGTAGACCAGGTTGGCCTTGAACTCAGCTCCCTGAATGCTAGGATTACAGGAATGCGCCTCATGGAATGGCTTTTTAAAATTGCCTTCACAGATCCCCAATAGTCTTGATTCATTGAACTATAAATTTCACAAGGAATTTTTCTGTTTGCTCTTGAGCGGCTCAGTGATTGCAAACAATTGTATCTTTAGAGAAACACTCACTTAAGACACATTACCATAGATGTACTTGGTCAAGCTGTGTGAATATTTTCCACATATTGGAAAGTACCAAGTATGTTTCCTCAAGACACCATTACACTTTCAATGCTGTTTCCTCCTTTATAGTTTGGGTATAATACCTCCTAAATTAGGTTGCCATGAGAATTGAGTAACAATATTTTGTGTAAATATTAACACCACTTGTGGGTAATTTGGTCAATAAACCATAAGTAGTTTTTTGTTGTTGTTTTTGGTTTTGGAGATAAGGTTCCTCTATATAACCCTGGCTGCCCTGACATTTGCTACATTGACCAGGCTGGCCTCGAACTTATAGAGATCCACTTGCCTCTGCCTCCCTAGTGCTGGGCTTAAAGGCATGTGCTATGCTACCACCACTACCTGTCTCTCGCCACCTTTTGTTTGTTTAAGGAAAATTTTTCCTCCTAACTACATGACTGTATGGCAATGCAAAATAAACTGTTTTTGCTCATGTCCGATAAGCAAAGGCATGTGCTCCTTTGAATGCTTTCCCCTCAGTTTCTACCTGACGAAACCTGCTTCTAGAGAGCCCCAATCTCAGATGTCTTCTTGCTGAATCTTTCTTCCTTTTTTCCTTGTTGAAACAGGTCCCATGTCTATTCTTCAGTCTTTCCTGCTCTGCTTGTGGCTTACTTCACACTCATTGGTCTTACACACATGTAGAATAGGCTGCTCAGCTGTCCTTGCTTCTTAAGTGCTTAGGCTGCAATAGTGAGACAGGATGCATCCTTCTGTTTATCCCAGCAGGTTTTGACTCCTCAAAACTGCAGGATAGGTGGAGCAGCTTCCTGGATGCATTTTCATTTCTTTATTGTTTTTTCATGTTCTTTCCTTTTTTGTGCTAACAAAAGTCTTCCCTTAAAGAGTCGAAGGTTGGGAATTTTTTTCAGTTAGTAGAATGTTTGCCTAACATCCAACCTCTGGCATAAATGGGGCATAATGGTCATATCTGAAATTCAAGTTCCTGTGAAGTGCAGGCAAGAGGATTAAAACATGGTTTTTCAAGACAGGGTTTCTCTGTGTTACAGCTCTGGCTGTCCTGGAACTCACTCTGTAGACCATGCTGGCCTTCCAAGTGCTGGAATTAAAAGTGGGCACACCCACTGCCCGGCAAGAATATTAAACTTTAGAGTCATCATAAGCTACATAGTGAGTGTGAGGTCAGCCTGGTTATATGAAACCCTGTCTGGGAAAAAATGGATTGGCTCTGAAGGATTGCCCCATTACTAATTTCATCCACTGTGCCGAGGAGACTGACAAGAAAGTTATCTGTTTCAGACGAGGGAGGATTGTCTTTTTTTTTTTTTTTTTTTGGTTTTTCGGGACAGGGTTTCTCTGGTTTTGGAGCCTGTCCTGGAACTAGCTCTGTAGACCAGGCTGGTCTCGAACTCACAGAGATCCGCCTGCCTCTGCCTCCCGAGTGCTGGGATTAAAGGCGTGTGCCACCACTGCCCGGCTGGATTGTCTTTTTTTATTTTGGGTGTTTATCCACTGAGAAAGAAATCCGAATAAGTGTAGGGTTTTGTTTCCAGATCTTAACTGTATGTAAAAATACTTGGATTTAGAGGGAAACTTGAGTTCTTATCTGATAAATATGGTAAATGCATTGTGCTTTCTAGGCACGGCATAGCCTAAATGGCCTTTAAAAATAAACTACAGAACCTCATTGTCATTAAGTCACATTTTTAGCCAATAACATTTAGACATGAAGCATCTCTTTTCTCTCTTGAATCCCGGTGCTACCCCTCCCTTTAACAAATGACATGGAGTTGCTGCCCCTTCATGAAGTAAACATTTTGGGTAGAAATTAGTTTAAGTGGAAATAGTAACTCAGTGATCCTATTGATGTAGGTAGTTAAGGTGAAGGCCCCAGGTCACATCTCATTCTTCCCCCTCCATCCTGTAGCCGTTTCAATGTCAAAATTATGGTAACTTAGAAGCAGAAATACCAGTTGGAGTGTGGACTTTCCAGAGTCTGACTCATAGAAAGTACTTAGGGAAAGGTTTCTTCTGTTTTCCTGATGCTTTATATAATAATAATAATAAAATTTGATTTGGGCTCCTTGGTCCTTTTAGTTAATGAAAATAATCATTTATCTTTTTATTGATTTCATTTTATATATAAACTGAAAATTCCCTTTGCCTTTCCCAAGGTAACCATGTTCACAGTAATAAAATTGTATTTCTGTGTTTGATTGTTTTCGTTGCTCATTTTGTCTGCTGATGGATTTTTGTCCTCCAGTCACTGAGATTGATAGGGAAACACAAACATAAATGTAAGACCTGGTTCTTCAGCTGTGTCTGGATAGTGTTTGTTTCCATGTTTAATTTATTTTTCCTCTTCACAAATGTTTTAGCCTACTTTGGGGATAAAGGCCTGTTCGGTCATCTGGATTTGGAAGCAATCCAACATGGAAGGTGTGTACTCTGGCTGGATGAGAAAGACATCATTTCAACGCGTCTGGCAGAGTGGAGCCTGTACTGACTCACGATAGACTGTCAAAATAAATATTTTAACGATGTTATGTTTTGTCTTTAAAACATTTGTGTGGAGGGTGGGATGGAGTGGGGTGGTGGTTATGTGTGTTATACCAGTGTGAAGTCAGAGGACAACCTACTGCAGAAGTTTGTTCTCTCCTTCTGCCCTATAACTCTCTGGCAAATGTTTTTACTCACTGAGCTGCCATCTGGTCTGCCTTGAGCCTTCTGTGAATTAACAGTCCTGGGACTATCAGGTGAAAAATCAATCCTTTTATTACATTTCTTTTTTAGAACAGGAAATCTATGCATGTGTTTGGATACTGCTTTAAAAAGTAAAAGCCTTTGCGATGAATTTCTGGTTGTTCACTTAACACATGGACCTCAGGTTCCCTTCACAGTGAGTTAGTAACCTCTCCAACATTCTCAGTGGAGAGTGGGAATGATTCCATTGGTGACAGCTGGGATGTTCCATGCACTCTGATGAGGTTCTGACTCTAAGAAATGAGGGTTTAGTGTCTGTGCTGCTAGGGCATGGCAGTGGTGTTGAGGAATTGTCTAATTTATTTGTAGGTTAAATGGGAGTCCAGAGTTTTCTTTGGGTATGTGCACATCATAGCATCATTTTCTTCCAGTGTATGAAATTGCAGTTCCTGGGTGGTGGTGGCACATGCCTTTAATCCCAGCACTTGGGACGCAGAGACAGGTGGATCTCTGTGAGTTCGAGGCCAGCTCTGGTCTACAAGAACTAGTTCCAGGACAGGCTCCAAAGCTACAGAGAAACCCTGTCTTGAAAATCAAAAAAAAAAAAAGGAAAATGAAGTTAATAGAATTCTGGATACTGCTGGGACTTCTACCCATATTTTATCTTGACTTTTTTTTTTTTTTTAAATTTTTCAAAGCATTTTCTGGAGGCGGATCGAATTAATACAGGCCAATTGGTATAAGATAAAAACCACTTTAATATAAATAGCACACTCACGCAACCGAAGTTCCCGCGATGCCCAGAAACAGGAAACAGGAAGCGGTTACCAGCGTCTGTGCACCCCAATTTATAGACATTTGCCCG
>NC_022029.1:45620501-45628347 GCF_000317375.1 Microtus ochrogaster
TTTTTCAAATGGCTTTTCCTCTTCATACCGAACCTTTATTAATTTTGATGGTATCCACAATTTTTCTTCACCTGTGTAGATGAGAGCAAAACCCCTTCCCCAACGTAGCACATCTCCTGGCTTCCATTGTGAGGTCATTTTTTTTTTTTTTAAGATAAAAACCACTTTAATATAAACAGCACACTCACGCAACCGAAGTTCCCGCGATGCCCAGAAACAGGAAACAGGAAGCGGTTACCAGCGTCTGTGCACCCCAATTTATAGACATTTGCCCAAGGCCGTCCCGCCCCCAAAGGGCGGGCTCTCTCTACAAGTTTCTTTGTGCAATCCTGGCTGCCCTGGAACTCACTCTATAGACCAGGCTGGCCTTGACCATAATGATCCACCTGTCTTATTTTGACCTTAATTTTTTCTTTTTGTTTTTAGAGAAAGAGTCTTACTAGGTACCCAGACAGGCCTTGAACTTACTGCCCTGTTGGAGGAGGCTGCTTGTTCATAGTGGTCACCCAGAATCAAAATAACCACACAGATACTGTATGAGTTAAATCACTGCTTAGCTCATTAGCCCTAGCTTCTTAGTGGCTAACACTTATATCTTAATTTAACCCGTTTCTAGTCTTCTGTGTATCACCATGAAGTCTTGGCCTCAACACGTCTCCAGCACTGGCTCCATGGCTTCTTCCTAACTCCGCCTCCTTTCTCCCAGCATTCAGTTTAGTTTTCCCTGCCTACTTCTATTCCCTGTGCAGGCCCAAGACAGTTATTTATTAACCAATGGTATTCACAGCATACAGAGGGGACTCCCACATCACCCTGTTGCCTTCCCCTTTAGTGTGGAGATTATAAGCATGTACCACCTTGCTTTCCTTTCACTGAATTTGAAGCCTGCTTTATTGTTTAGCTTGCTCATGCTAAAAAATAACTTCTTTTACTTAATTGGAAGTTATAATTAATGAAATGAGGTAGAACTTAAACAGGCTATGACATCATTTGGGAACGGCCTATTGACGGAATGTCTTAACATCCATTGTTTAATAGAATGACCATTACCAAAACTAATCCCCAGTATTTCTAATGGAAATACCTCTTGGGTAGGGAAATCTCTGTCAAGTTTTGTTATGTTTGCTGTGGAGGCAGAAGACTGGAGGCTTAATGCATAAATCATGCAATGTTTTAAATGGAATCCTTGAGCGCTAACTGCAGGAAGCCATTTTTGGTAAGTATTTAACCATCTCTGAATTTAGGCAGGTATGATTTTGATAAAAACTGAACTTCAGTTTGCTGTCCTCTGTTCCATTTCTTCATGTTACTTGTGTTTATTGTCAGTAAATTTCTGTTAATATTTTAGTGTTTCAAGAATTGCATAAGTAAAGCTGTGGGGCTGTCTGTTTCAATGAAACAGTAATAGGGATAGTTAGCATCTTGTTTTGTACTCTTTCAGGATTTACCTGGAGCTGACCACAGAAGATTTTGAATGAACTTGGGTGTCTTGAACAGTGACTCAGTTGAGCTTAGTGTTTTGGAGATACTGCACTCAGTATAAGAAAGGCTGGACTTTACTCAGATGGTAAAACACTTGCCTAGAGTACAGAAAGCCGTGGGTTGATCACCAGACTGGCCAAAAACAAAGATACCCAAAGGTTTTTGTGTTTTTACCCAGTTTTCCCTGCTAGGAAAACCTTCCAAATCTCTCTGGAGTAATAAGCAGGTGGTTGGCACTGAGCAGTCAGTGGTCACTTCAGCACAAGGGCGTCTCGGGTCTTTCCCATTTACAGTCGGCCCTTCTCTTCAGCCCCTGTCTCTAACCACTGGTAACCAACTTTGCCATTTCAAGAAACTTCTATAAATAGAATAACTTTGGGATTTTCTTTTTTCACTTTATTTATCTATGCTCATGTAGGTTATATGTAACAGTGTTCATCCTTTGTTCGTGAAGTAGATTTACCAACCTGATTGTACACACATGTAAATTGGGTCTTTTGCTTGTAGAATGTAAGCCCCATAGATGTGGTACTGTGTTTCCTGCTGTATGTATAGAGCTTAGCACAGGTGCTGGCACATCATGGGTGTTAAGAAGGAAGGGGATTATGGGATTGTATGTAGTAAGTATAACGTGCTTGTGAATGGAAACTTGCATAGCTTGAAGCACTGTAAAGGGTCAGTATTTTTCTCTGTTCTAGTCATAACGGATGATTGTAGTCCACACCAGGACTTGATGTGAGATGATGGGGTCACACAGGCAAGAGAATGTTTACTATGACTTGTTATTTATTCATTTAGTCTCCACAGCAGCGTGGTTAGTAGGATATTGTCTTCCCTTTGAAGATGAAACTAGCTTGGTTAATTTTTTCTCAAATTAGAAAAAACAAACAAACTTGGATTTGAATCCATATTGGCTAACACTAAGAGATCTTATTACAGACATGTACTACCTTTCAAAATAATTTATGCAAATGATTAAGTTTTATAGTAGATCAAAACATTGCTAATATTTCAATTATAATAGAGGACCATCATGTTTTGCCTATTATTCAGGACTTCATACACAAATAACACATAGGCCAATGATGTGGGAGTGTCATATCAATCTGTTGATTTCATTGGTTAATTAATAAACTGCTTGGCCTGATAGGTTAGAACATAGGTGGGTGGAGTAAACAGAACAGAATGCTGGGAAGAAGGGAAGTTAGGCAGACGGCATGCCTCTCCTCTCCAGGGCAGCCGCGATGAAGCAAGCCACCAGGTCAGAAATGCTGAATCTTTCCCGGTAAGACTGGTGCTACACAGATTACTAAATATGGGTTAAGCAAGGTAAGAGAGTTAGCCAAGAAGAGGCTAGAGCTAATGGGCCAAGCAGTGTTTAAAAGAATACAATTTGTGTGTTGTTATTTCGGGGCATAAGCTAGTCAGGCGGCTGGGAGCCGGGTGGCAGGAATGCAGCCCACCGCTCAATACAACAGGCCAATCATGTTTACATAAAGTTAACTTCTTTGGAAATTTATGCTTGCTGTTGGAAACAGTAAACACTTTTTTTTTTTTTTTTTTTTTTTTTCGAGCACAAAGGGCTATTTCATCTTACAGGTTACAGTCCATTTTTTTTTTTTTTTTTTTTTTTTTTATTGCGAGCCGGTTTCTCTGTGTAACAGCCCTGGCTGTCCTCTGTAACAGCTCTGACTGTCCTGGAATTTGGTTTGTAGTCCAGGCTGGCCTTGAACTCACTGAGATCCGCCTGCCTCTGCCTTCCAAATGCTAGAATTAAAGGCATGTTATTAGCATATATTGTACATATTAATGGGTTTCATTGTGATAGTTTCATACAAGTATGCAATGTATTTTCATATTTACTCTCTAATTATCTCTTTCCCCAGTGTTTTAGTCCTCTTTCTCTTCCAAGTAGTACTCTTTCTGATTTCATGTCTTTTTCTTGTGAATTACTGAGTTTGATTAGGGCCCTTAAACAGAGCGTGGCCGAGGGGTCAAAGGTGTATGGGCAATTTTACCAGTGATTGTACCTCTGAAGAAAATGTCTCTCTCTCTCTCCTAAGAACTCTTCAGGGATGTGTGGAGTCTCATGAGCCAGCCAGGATGGGTTCTCTGCCCCAGCCATTAACTGCTTATACATTCTCAGGAAGGGGCAGAGATGTGAGCTCTTCTTCCATAACATAATGTTGATGGACCTAGTGCTATGCGGGAATCACAGCCGCTGAGAGCTCGTGAGGGTAGCAGCCTTGCCATATCCAGAAGACTGTTCTCAAGATTGAATCTTCCCCCCCCTGTCTTCTCTCCCATGAATTTGTTTGTTTTGAGACAGGGTTGCTTTGTAGATTTGTAGCCTGTCCTTGGACTTGCTTGTTGACCATGCTGGCCTTGAACTCTCAAGAGATCCCCCGTCTCTGCTTCCTGTCTCTGCCTCCTGAGTGCTAGGATTAAAGGTGTGCGCCACCACCACTTGACCTCTCCCATGAGGTTTTGCTGAGCCTTGGAATGGATGACCTAGATGACCCATCTAATATTTGCCTGATAGGAGAGACAGCATGATCATGAAGGTCACTTACCCAGCATAAGACTTAACCGTTTTACTCCAGAAGTGAAAAAAAGATGAGCCATCTAGAGCTGGCTCACATTGTCAGGCTTTTGATTGTGCAATAACTGCTGCACACTGCACAAAGTAGCTTTTCTACCAAAGCTGACAGTATGACTAGTCTGTTTGACAGGCATATTATGTCCATTTTAGACACCTCCAAAAATAAAATCCCACAGTAGCCTCCCCACTAGGGCCCGTGACCTCCAAGGCCAAGGGCATTTGTCCAGATTTACAGTACTATTCCCCCTGTGGAACAGGTTTCAAATCCAACCAAAAAGAATTTAACAGTAATGCCACTATGATACAAATAGGCACATCTTGCCTGGCATGCTAGTACTGTAGCATGTAGAGTCCACAAACTCAATAGGACTGCCAGTGACAATTCTCCAGCCTACAAAGCATCTTCTGGGGCTACTATTATCCTAAACATGTGCACCAAACTGCTGTATACAGTTCCATTAAAAAAAGAAGAGAGCCAGGTGGTAGTGGCACATGCCTTTTAACCCCAGCACTCGGGAGGCAGAGGCATGCGGATCTCTGAGTTTGAGGCCAACCTGATATTCAAGAGCTAGTTCCAGGACAGGTTCCAAAGCTACAGAGAAACCTGTCCCAAAAAACCAAAAAAAGAAAGAAAAAGAAAAGAGAAGATAATGAGATAATGTAATACCAGAGATCAAGACACAGATTAACATCAATCCAGTAATAGTAAATGATTTCAGTACTTTGTACAATAGACTGGTCACCTGGGTGTAGGGGGTTGGGAGGAGAAAAACATCAGAATTGAATGATTCCATATGTCATATAGGTTTAACAATTATCTACAGAATATTCCACTTAAACATAAAAATATGCACTCAACAGCACAGAGAAGCTTCTCTAAAATAAACCACATGTTGATACTTAAATCTTAGCTGGGTGGCACATTCCTTTAATCCCAGTTCTAGGGAGGAAGAGGCAAACAAGCTCTGGTTTGGAGGCTAGCCTGGTCTACAGAGTGAGCTACAGAACAGCCAAAGCTACACACACACACACACACACAAAAAAACCCTTCCTCGATAAAACAAACAACCCACAAATAAATGACTTTATGTTGCTACTAAAAAAGAAATGAAGACAAAAAATTGGACAGACAAAATCCAAATCCAGTTAATGGTAAGAAATAATAGAAAAGCAGAAATTAATGAAATAGAAACTAAGAAAACTACAAAGAATCAACAAAGCTATGGGCAGGTTCCTTGAGAAGATAAACAAGATTAACAAGCCCCTGGGTTCAACTAAGCAAAAGAAAGAGAACCTAAACTAAGACTAAGAAACAGGAAAACACTGCAAAAGATGCAAAAGAAATTCTGAATATTGTAAGGAAATACTTTAAATTCTGTACTCCATTAAATTGGAAAACCTAAAAGAAATGGACAAATTTATAGATTTAATCAAACCACCAAATTTAAACAACAAAGAGACCAACAACCTTAACAGATCCCTAACCACGGAAGAGATTGACATAGCAATAAAAAGCCCTCCAACTAAAACAAGTCCAGGCCAAGATGGATTCAGAGCAGAAATATATCAGGCTTTCAAAGAAAGTTTACAGCCAATCAGCTTAAAACTACATTTTAAAAAAGAAAAACAGAAGGAGCATGTCAGTATTTCTTTTATGAAGCCAGCATCATAAATACCAAAGCCAAGTAAAGACAGTTTCAAAAATGAAAACTACATACAGGTCTAGGTCCCTAATGAAGATAGATTCAGAAATGTTCAATAAAATACAACTTAACTGAATACAGACATACATAAAAAAACTATCCACCATGACCAAGTTAGCTTTATCTCTGAGGTGCAGAAATGGTTCAACATACGCAAGTCAATAAATGTAATAATCCTCATAAGTGTACTTAAAGACAAATCAAATGATCATCTCAATAGATGCAGAAAGTTTTTTTTTTAAAAAAACAAAATCCAACATGCCTTCATAATAAAAGTTCTAGAGATAGTAGGACTGGAGGGAACATACATAAGAGAAACTATATGAGAAACTCACAGCCAATGTCATCCTAAATGGAAAAAAACTTGAAGCAATCCCATTGAAATCAGAAGGGAGACAGGGCTGTTCACTAATCCCACTCCTTTTCTATATTGTGCTCAAAGCAATAAGAGAAAGAAATTAGAGGGATGCAAGTAGAAAAGAAATTACTCCTGTTTGACGATGACATGATATTATACATAAGATATCCCAAAACTTGACCTGAAAACTTTTAAAAACAAATTCAGCAACGAAGCATCAACTTGCACAACTCAGTGGTTTTTTATACAACAACAGTCATACAGAGAAAAAGATGGGGACACTCTCATTCACAATAGCCTAAAATAAAATAAACCTAACCAAGGAAGGGAAGTACCTTTGCAATGAGAACATTAGAGAATAAAAGACACTAGGAAATGGAAAGACTGACGTGATCATGGATTGGTAGAATTAATAATGTGAGTATGACCCTTTTACCAAAATCCATTACAGATTCAGTGTCGTTCTAGTCAAAATTCCTATCCTAATCTTTACAGAAAAAGAAACAAAACAAAACAAAAACCTATCCTAAAATTCATAAGGAATGACAAAAGATCACAGATGGCCAAAACAATCCTGAGCAAAAAGAACAATGTTAGGGGAGTTACAGTTCCAGATTGTGAGGGGTAGGCACAGAAACAGACCTGTAGATGAATAGAACAAAATCAAGAGCAAACATGAGTACACATAGCTTCAGCTATTTGCTTTTCCACAAAGATGCCGAAAACAAGCTGGAGAAAAGAAAACAGAGAAACCCTGTCTCCAAACAAACAAAAAACCCAGAGGAAAGAAAGAAAATGGGCTTGGCATCTGAACAGAATTTTCTGAAAGAAGTATTAATAATAATAAGAAACATGTAAAAAATGTTCACCGTTTCTAACAATTAGGGAAATAGAAATCAAAATAACTGAGATTTCTTCTTCATTCATACAGAATGGCAAAGATCAACAACAGCAATATGGCAACAAATGCTGAGTGAGATGAGGGGAAAGGGGAACTTTCATTCACTGTTGATAGGATTGTAAACTGATCCAGCCACTCTGGAAGTCAGCGTGGAGAATCCTCAAAACACTAAAAATAAACCTATCATTAATACCATTCCTTGGCATATGCCCAAAGGACTCAGAATTCTACTCCACAGATACTTTCTCAACTGTGTTTATTGCTGCTGTGATCAAAATAGGAAAAGGTAACAATTTAAATGCTCTTCAGCTGATGAATTGATAATGACACTATGGTGTATATACACTGGAATATTATTCAACTGTAAAGAAAAATGAAGTCATGAACTTTGCAGGTAAATGGATGAAACCAGAAAATGTCATACTGAGTGAGGTAACCCCGACTCAGAGAGACAAGCTTCACATGTTCTCTTCATCTGTAGTCCCAAGCTCCAAATCTTCAGATATTAATATATAACCTGCAGTAACTGCAGAAATCAGGAAGGTGAAAAGGGCCCCCAGGATGAGGAGGAGCAATAGGGAGAAGAATAGTCGGGGTACAAGTGATCTGGGGGAAATGGGAAACGGGGGGATAGGAGACATTAAAGGAAGAGGGAGAAGGGCAAGATAACAGCAGAAATGTCTGAAAAAGTCATAAGGAATCATACCATTAACTGTCTCCCTAAAATACTTAAATGATTACATGTAAATTGGTGTATACTAGCCGGGCGGTGGTGGCACACGCCTTTAATCCCAGCACTC
>NC_022029.1:45628447-45632196 GCF_000317375.1 Microtus ochrogaster
AAAAAAAAAAAGAAAAAAAATTGGTGTATACTTATGCATGTATAAAATTAAATCTGAGCTGACAATGCTCTCCTCAGGAATAATAAACTAACAAAAATCCAACACCAAGCATGAGAAGCTCTCTCCTTTGTTTGTTTGTTTGTTTTTCGAGGCAGGGTTTCTTTGTGTAGCTTTGTATTCTGTCCTGGCACTAGCTCTTGTAGATCAGGCTGGTCTTGAACTCACAGAGATCCACCCGCCTCTGTCTCCCAAGCGCAGGGATTAAAGGCGTGCGCCACCACTGCCCAGCCCAAGAGTCCTCTTCTGTCCAAAAGACTGCCCAAACACTTTTAGATCATTGCTGTTGCTCTTGTTGTCTCCTCAGGGTGGAAGGTAAGTTCCTATTGCTAAAGACACCGTGCATTTCAGACTTAGGACCCAAAGGGCCTAAGATGGATCTGACCTGAAAACCTCCTCTATGAGGATTACCTTTCATGGTACCAGAAGATGCCATGCAAGCTTCCAAAGGAGGGAAGTAACCAGAGTCCTAGCTAGCTATGACGCCTGTGAACCGCAACAGTGACTAGCATAGCCTGATGATCCTGAGTACAATAGTGGAACATGTACCTTGCCAGTAACCATCTCTCTAATTGGATTTAAGATCTGTTCAACAAGAGGGAAATCATGCTTCATACTGAAAACGTAGCCAACTAACCAGGGCTATCAAAGACATGGATTTTTGGAGGAGAATATACGGCCATCACTTTACTCAATCAGCATAATCTCTAACTACATTTTAAACAGTTATCTCCTATACCCTCAAGGTAAGTGTTAGCTTTCATCTCTCGTCAAGGAAACAGAGACCAGCACAGAAAACACATCTGATCAGAATGCAGAGTTATTGTCCCAGTCCCAGCTGACACATCTACAGTACAACTCCTGCACCTAAGGATCAGGGATCCTCATGAAGGAGCGGGAGGGAGATTGTAAGAGCCAGAAGACCAGGAAGTTTGCTCTGAGATTGTTCTTCGAGAAATGTCAAAGAAGCTACAGAATGAAGTCTCACCAGCATGACTGCCTAAATATGACCTGAAGAAGATCAACCATGGTAGACATACTAACACAGAAGAGGAAAAGCTCCTTGGACCTCAACCAGAGACATAGAACTATAGGCAACTAAGGAAGGCTAAGAGTGTAGGAACAGTCTTCCCCAGAGAAGAGCACACCAATTGGCTATCCAGTACCAATGGTCATCTCTGAAAACATAGACATACAAAAACATATGTGGCCGGGCGGTGGTGGCGCACGCCTTTAATCCCAGCACTTGGGAGGCAGAGGCAGGTGGATCTCTGTGAGTTCGAGACCAGCCTGGTCTACAGAGCTAGTTCCAGGACAGGCTCCAAAGCCACAGAGAAACCCTGTCTCGAAAAACCAAAAAAAAAAAAATAAAATAAAATAAAATAAAAACATATGTGGACTGAGCAAGTTGGATTTTTTTGTATTTATGAATACACACACACACACACACACACGTAACAACAATGAAAGAAAAGGAGGTCATGAATTTGAAAGAGAACAAGGTGAGGTATATGAAATGATTGGGAGGGAGGAGAGGGAGGGGAGAAATGATGTAATTTTAATCACAGAAAAGGAAAATTAAAAAAAAAATCACCAAAAACAGCAGTTTGAGCAAACCACTGGGACCAAGCGAGTAAACAGTATCTCTCCAAGACTTCATTAGCTCCTGTCCTGGCTTGTCTCAGTGACAGAGTGTGATCTGAGACTCTATTTCCTCTGCAAGCTACACAGGTCATGGTGTTTATAACAGCAGTAGAAACCCTACCTAAGACACCAGTCCTCTCCTCCCCAGCACCTAATCAGAGAATCACAGTCTCAGTAGAAACTTCAAAACCAGTCTCTGTTTCCTTTGCCCTATAAAGAAAGCAACTTTCTGCTTCAACTCATCTTGCCAAGCAGGGAGAATTATTGATGCTCAACCCCTGAAATTTCTGTTTAATATATTTTGACAATATATAATTTTTATATGTTCAGTATTTAAAGTGTGCTAAGTTTTAAATTGTTTAGTATGTTGATTCCAGCATCGGCTACCTTGACTGTAAGTCATGGAGTTTCCAGTTTCCTAAACACAATCCATTTAAATTTTATTATTTTATTTTTTTCTGAGCCAAGGTAGTTCTGACTGCCCAGGACTCACTATGTAGATCAGGGTAGCCTTGAACTTAGAGATCTGCCTGCCTCTGCCTCCCAAATGCCAGGATTAAAGGTGTGTGCCATTATGCGTGACTTCCATCAAAGGTTCTTTACGGGCTCTTAGGCTATGCTACATATTGAAGAATACCAACCTGTCTTCTTTTGCAAAAGCAAGAAGAGCACCTCTAAGAGATTATACACACAAAGTCCTGACAATAAACCAGTCCAACATGCTCTACATCTACAGGAATTTCTGTCTTGGTATTCATGTGTGCATTAATTTGCTGTTAAGTCCATTTGAGTCATAACATCTGTTAGTTCCCTTATTTCTCTGTTAATTTTCTCTCTGACAGACCTGTTCAGTGGTGAGAGTTGAGTGTTGAGGTCTCCCAGTAGTAGTGTGTGGGGCTTCATTTGTGATTTAAGTTTTCATAATGTTTCTTTTACACATGAGGGTGCCCTTATAATTGGGGCATAGATGTTCAGAATTGAGATTTCCTCTTGATGGATTTTTCCTGAGATGAATATGAAATGTCTTTCCTTGTCTTTTTTGATTGATTTTAGTTTGAAGTCTATTTTGTTGGATATTAGGATAGCTACACCAGCTTGCTTCTTAGGTCCATTGATTGTAAAAGTTTTTCCCAACCCTTTACTCTGAGGCGATGTCTGTCTTTGAGGTTAAAATGTGTTTCCTGTATGCAGCAGAAGGATGGATTCTGTTTTTGTATACAATCTGTTAGCCTGTGTCTTTTTATAGGTGAGTTGAGTCCATTTATATTAAGGACTATCTCCTGTTAATTTAGCTTTTGTTGTTGGTGATGTTATTTTGTGTATTTTTCATGTTTTTTTCCCTTTTTTTTCCTTCTTTGGTATTTGCTGCTGCGAGATCATCGATTGTATTTTTGTTGATGTAGCCAACTTCCTTGGGAAGGAATTTTCCTTCTAGTGCTTTGTGTATGGCTGGGTTTGTGGCTAGGTATTGGTTAAACCTGGTTTTGTCATGGGACATCTTGTTTTGTCCTTCTATGGTGTTTGAAAGTTTTGCTGGGTATAGTAGTCTGGGTTGGCATCTGTGGTCTCTTAATGTCTGCATAACACTTAACCAGGACCTTCTGGTTTTCATTGCATAGTCAGGTGTAATTCTGATAGGTCTGCCTTTATGTTACTTGGCCTTCTTCCTTTGCAGCTCTTAATATTCTTTCTTTATTCTGTAGGTTTAGTGTTTTGATTATTATGAGGCGAGAGGACTTTTTTCTTGGTTCAGTCTATTCGGTGTTCTGTAAATTTCTTGTATCTTCATAGGCATATCCTTCTTTTGATTGTAAAAGTTTTCTTCTATGATTTTGTTGAATATTGTTTTTTCAACAATTGCTTTTGAGTTGGACTTCTCCTTTTTCTATCTTTGTTATTCTTAGGTTTGGTCTTTTCATGGTGTCCCATATTTCCTGGATATTTTGTGTTGAGCTTTTGTTAGATTTAACATTTTCTTTGACCAATGAATCTATTTCCTCTATCTTATCTTCAGTGCCTGAGATTCTCCCTTCCATCTCTTGTATTCT
>NC_022029.1:45632566-45645671 GCF_000317375.1 Microtus ochrogaster
TTGTCTTGGTTTTCTTTAAGGGAAATGTTGATTTCTTCCAATTTTTTTGTTTATCTTTTCCATCACTTCTTTGAGAGAATTTTTTATTTCCTCTTTAATGTTCCTCAAACATTTTCCTGAAATTATTTTTTAGGTCATTTTCTTCTGTTTCATCTCATTTGGGGTGTTGTGTCTTGCTATTTTAGAGCCACTAGTTTTTGGTGGTGCTGTGTGTTCTTACTTGCTGTCTACCCATCTTTTCCTCCAATTGGTGCAGCTGAGACTGTCTCCGGTGGTTATTCCTCCAGGTGCCAGTGCATCCAAGGCTCAGAGGGTCGCTTCTCTTGGGGCCACAGTTCCTGTCATGCTGGAGGTTGATTGTTGGTTCTGAGGTCACATCTGTTGGCGCTGTTTCCAGCAGAGGTTGGGAGGGCAGTTGGGCTTTCCTTGCCCCCTGGCTCTGGCACAGGTCCTCTGTGGCTTTTCTTACTTGCTCTGAAGCCATCAGTCTCATATGGAGAGGCCCACAAAGCAAGGTCAGAGACTGAGTGCTGGCCAACAGAATTCAGCCAGTAACCATAGCAGTGAGCTTGGAGTCACAACTCTTCCCCAGGTGAGCCTGCTGCTGATAACCAGCAACAAGCACCCTGAGCAGGAGAATTTATGACCTAGAGAAACTGAAACAGTAAGTGTTGCTGTTTTAAACATTTAGTTTTGTGATAACAAGAGGTTTTTTGTTTGTTTGTTTTTAACATGACATTAGGTAACTAATATACCCTCCTTATAGGAATAAGTAATAGTTATCTCTTATGACTATGTCTGTGTAGTATAAAACTGCCCTTTTTCCCTTTTTTTCAATTTTAATTTTTTAAATTCATTTTAGATACTAACCATAATATCCCTCCCTCCCCTCCTGCTGCTGCTTTCCATCTCCCCCCAAATCACTCCCCCCTTATTCCTCAGAAAGGGTAAAGCCTCCCATGGGTCAATAAGGCCTGGTACATTAAGTTGTGGCAGGGCCAAGCCCTTCCTCCCTGCATCAAGACTGAGCAAGGCATCCCATCATAGGGAATGGACTCCAAAATGCCTGCCCATGTACCATGGATAGATCCTGGTTCTACTGTCAGCGGCTCCTCAAACAGACTAAGCTACACAACTGCCGCCCACATGTATAGGGCCTAGTTTGGTCCCATGCTGGCTTCCACAAAGCTGTCCTTTTCTGTATCTTATCTCCATTAATTCTCCTAACAATGTTTTTATCCTGAGTTTAAAGAAAAATAAGTTGTGGTGGTTTGAATAAGAGTAGCCCCTTTAGGTTCATATAATTTGATTGCTTAGGGAGTGGCGCTACTAGAAAGGATTAGGAGGTGTGGCCTTGTTATAGAAGTGTGTCACTGAAGGTGGGCTTTGAGGTTTCAATGCTCAAGCCAGGTCCAATGTCTTTTTCTGCTGCCGGTGGATGTAGGTATAGAACTCGCAGGTACTTCTCTGTGTCTGCCTGCATGCTGCCATGCTTCCCGCCATGACAATAATTGGCTAAATCTTTGAAATTGTGAGCCAGCCCCAATTAAATGCTTTCCTTTATGAGATTTTCTGTGGTCCTGGTGTCTCTATACAGTAAGATAACATTGACTAAGACAGAAGTTGGTTTAAAAGAACCGAGATCCTATGCCCTAGGTTATATACAAGAACAGTGGAGTAGCCGGGATCTGAGCCTATAGGCTGACTAGAGTGAAGAGCAGTACTTTGCTTCTGTTTTTCTTTTAGTAAAAGCATGATCTCTTTCACTATTGTTGACCTGTCTTAGATGGAGCAGGAATTAAAGTCACAGAGAGGCACTGACTTTGGACCTCACTCTATTTCATAGACAGCACACTGGTTGGTTTATTGTCAGCTTGACACAAACTAGGGACAACTTGGAAGAAGTATCCACAATTGAAGGTTTGCCTCCATGAGAATGGCCTGTGGCCATGTCTGCAGAGCATTTTCTTGATGGCTGATTGAGGGAGGAGGGCCTAGCTCCCTATGGGCAGGATCACTCTTGGAAGGTGAACCTGGGTTCTATCAGAAAGGTAGTTGTCCTCCAGGGTTTCTGCCTCAATTCTTGCCTCCAGGTTCCTCCCTTGAGTTCCCTCAAAGTCAGACTATAACCTGTCAGCTAAAATGAGCCCTTTTCTCCCCAATTTACTTTTGGTCATGATGTTTAATTTTTTTATTTTTTGTCTACTAAAGCCATTTTTATTTCTTTTTTTTTAAAATTTACACTTCCTCCCCTCCTCCCATTCCTCTCCTGCTCCCCTACCCACCCTCCTCCCTCCCCCTCCCTCCTTAAAAGAGAAGGCAGGGAACCCTGCCCTGTGGGAAGTCCAAGGCCCTCCCCCCCTATATCCAGGCCTAGGAAGCTTTGCATCCAAATAGACTAGGGTTTCAAAAAGCCAGCACATGCAGTAGAAACAAGTCCCAGTGCCTTTATCAATGGCTTCTCAATCAGCCCCCATTGTCAACCACATTCAGAGAGTCTGGTTTGATCACATGCTCATTCAGACCCAGTCCAGCTGGATTTGGTGAGCTCCCATTAGAACAGGCACACTGTCTCAGTGGGTGGGCCAACCCCTCGCAGTCCAGACTTCCTTGCTCATCTTCTCCCTCCTTCTGCTCTTCAACTGGACCTTGGGAGCTCAGTCTGTTGCTCTGATGAGGGTCTCTGTCTCTATCTCCATCCATTGCCAGATAAAGATTCTATGGTGATATTTGAGATAATCATCAGTGTGATAGTGGGGCAAGGCCAGTTCAGGCACCCTCTTCTCTGCTGCCCAAGGACCTATCTGGGGACATCCCCGTGGACACCTGGAATCCCCTCTAGAGACAAATCTCTTGCCAACCCTAAAATGATTTCCTTAATGTAGGTATCTTCTTCCCTGCTCCTATATCCGCCCTTCCTCCATCTCCACCCTCCCACTCCCCCAAGCTCTCTCCAGTCTTTCCTTTCTCCCTTTTCTCTTCCCCTCTCCCCTTCCTCCAGCCCCACCCTCACCCCTACCCCCACCCCTGGTCATGGTGTTTATTGCAAGCATCTTCTGCCATTTCTGGGCACATGCACACATATGGCACACAAAGATACATTACAATAACAATTTTTAAAAGATACAGAATTATTTTATTTTTGTTATTTATATTTTTGCAGTAAAATGTGGTTGACTTTAGGATAGTTCCATGTGATGGTGAGAAGTTGGATGTTCTGTGGGTATCTGTGTAGTTCCTTTGACCAACTGTACATGGTAAGGCTAGGGTATGAACATTACCCATGATTATTGTATTTGGATTTATCTTTCCCTTTATGTCTAGTAGTACTTGTTTTGTAAAATTAGATGCATAAATGTTTGCTGTATATATTTTTACAATTATTATATCTGATGTGGGATTCCCCTCTATATGCTATGAAAATGTTTCATTACCATTGGTTAATAAAGAAACTGCCTTAGCCCACAGCAGGGCAGAATATGGCTAGGTGGGAAAACTAAACTGAATGTAGGTAGAAAGAAGGCAGAGTCAGGTAGACGCCATGTAGCTGCCAAAGGAGAAAGATACCAGAACCTTATAGGTAAGCCATAGCCTTGTGGCAATACACAGATAAATAGAAATGGGTTAATTTAAGATATAAGAGCTAGCTAGGAATATGCCTGAGCCATTTGCCAAACCATCTTCTTTATTAACCAATGATAATAAAACATATTCACAGAGGGGAATCCCATATCATATATCTTCTTGAGGCTTTGTCCAATTTATTAATATTAGTGGCAGTTATTTTTTCTGGCTAAGTTTGGCTTGAAGGATGCTTGGCAGGTTATCATTGGAGAAGAAATATTGTAGTCTTGAGTGGAACTTTGGTGGTTGAGACAGTGCTAATCTGAGGAGAAATTGCAAGTTAGGAGACCTGGCGACAGTCTGCCACAGTATCAGGATGGGAGATGGGCACAAGAGGCAACTGTAGAGATGGGGAAGTTTAGATTGCTGAGGATTTCAAGCAGCAGGAAGCTTGGGCTATGGGTGGTCAGTGTCTTAGCCTTCTTTAGTGAGGTGGAGTGGCAAAATATATGATGGACTAAAAATTCTGATAAAAAAAATTAGGGAGCGTAATAATAGAATGAAAAAGGAGGGGAGCAGAAAAAGGGGGTAAGAAAGAAAACTCAAAGTTAAACATGGGTTTGGTGGCACAAACCTTTAATCTCAGCATTCAGAATGCAATGGCAGGTAGATCTCTGAGTTCAAGGCCAGTCTAGTCTCCAAATTGAGTTCCAGGACAACCAGGGCTACTTAGAGACACCCTGCTTCAAACAAAACAAAATATTAGTTAAAAAGAAAGAAAGAGAACTGGAGTGATGACTCAGTGGTTTAGAGCACTGGCTGCTTTTCCAGAGGTCCTGAATTCGATTCCTAGCACCCACATGGTAGCTCACAACTGTCTGTAATGAGATCTGGTGCCTCTTCTGGTCTGCAGACATACATGCAGACAGAACACTGTTTATATAACAAAGGAAACACTCCTACATTGCTGGTGGGAGTGCAAACAGGTATAGCCCCTTGGATATCAATATGGTGATTTATTAGAAAATTAGAAAACAACCTTCCTCAAGACCCAGCAATACCACTTTTGGGTGTATATCCAAAGGATGCTCAATCGTACCCCAAGGACATATGCCCAACTATGTTTATAGCAGCATTGTTTGTCATAATCAGAACCTGGAAACAACCTAAAGGCCCCTTGACACAGCAGAAAAAAATAATGACATCTTGAAATTTGCAGGCAAATGGATGAATCTAGAAAACATCATATTGAGTGAATTAACCCAGACCCAGAAAGACAATA
Organism: Microtus ochrogaster; assembly: GCF_000317375.1. Lineage (NCBI taxonomy): Eukaryota > Metazoa > Chordata > Mammalia > Rodentia > Cricetidae > Microtus > Microtus ochrogaster. The sequence continues at coordinate 45,637,413 of NC_022029.1, forward strand.
TCATATGTACTCACTCATAAGTAGCTTTTAGACATAAAGCAAAGAAAACCAGCCTACAAACCACAGTCCCAGAGAACCTAGACAACAACTACAAGGACACTAAGAGAGACACACCTGGATCTAATCTACATGGGAAATAGAAAAAGACAAGATTTCCTGAGTAAATTGGGAGCATGGGGACCATGGCAGAGGGTAGAAGAGGAGGGGAGAAGAAGGGAGGGGAGTGGAGAAAAAAAATGTATAGCTTAAGAAAATCAATAAGAAAGGAAGAAAAAGAATGTGAGGAAAATCTCTTAGATCAAGAGGTTAAATATCCAATTATAAAAAATTAAAACATACAAATAAGATTAAAGTTGAGTAATAAAAGATAAAATCATAAAGGATTAAAAAATAAATACTAAAAAACCCAGCCAAATCAGCAACAAATCTAGAGTAAAAAGCAAAAATAAGACAAAATTTGAGACATTTCTCCTTGGTTCTTGGCTATGAGGATGTCCTTGAGGTTTTGTGATGCTGCTTCTGCTATAGACACGAAGTCACACTTGCAGACAATGCGGTCGTCTTCCATCACTGCGTTTCAGAGCTAGTCGTGCTTGTTAACAGAAGCTAAGACAAATCTCCCCTTGCTCTACTATCATGTTTGAAAAGAATGTGCTTTAAAATATTTCACACATTATTACATCAAGTTGCAATGACAAGTGTTTTGCTAGGTTTATTTGTTCATTGTGTTGCTCTTTCTGTCTCACTAGCCAGTTTCTGAATTCACCCGTTTTTCTACCACTGGAGAGCTGTACCTGGCCACCTTGTTTTTGTTCATTCATGAAATAAGTTGGAGTGAGTGTCTTTGATTCTGTCTTTCACTTAAACCCTTGATTAATGTCAACTGTATAATTTTTATATCTTAGGAACGTAAAAACTCTCAGAACACTCTATATAGAATATTAAGCATTTGTATTTACTTGCTTCTTTTTAACTTAAAGATTTTATTATTTTTTACTATTTATGTATTGGTATGTGAGTATATGCCAGAAAAATAGATCTGGCTGAGGAAGCCAGCGATGCCAAAGACCCCTGGGCTGGAATTATAGTCAGCCGTGAGCTGCTCAGTGGGAATGCTAGGAACTGAATCTGGGTCCTCTGCAAGAACAGTTAGTGTTTCCAAGGACGGAGCCATCTCTCCAGTCCCGTAGTGTTTTCACTTTTATTTTTTAATTATTTATTTTATGTGCACAAATGTTTTGCCTGCATGTATGTCTGTGCACTAAGTGTATGTCTGGTGTCCTCAGGAGCTAGAAGAGGGCATTGAATCCCTGGAATTAGATTATGGACCATTGTGAGCTGTCATGTGGGCTCTGGAAACCAAACCTGGGTCCTCTGCAAGAGCAACAAGTGCTCTTAACTGCTGAGCCTCTCTCCTGCCCGCCTGTATTGGTTTCTCCTTTTCTCTCTTTTTCTTTTCTTTTTTGATGATTCCTTTTTAAATTTTTTTTATGTACATTGCTGTTTGTTTGCATGTATGTCTGTGTGAGGGAGTCAGATCCCCCTACAACTGGAGTGCAGACAGTTGTAAGCTGCTATGTGGGTGCTGGGAATTAAACCAGGATCCTCTGGAAGAGCAGCCAGTGTTCCTAACATCTGAACCATCTCTACAATCCTCTGTATTGGCTTTTTCTTTTCCTCATCCTTCTCCTCTTCTTCATTTGTTTTTTTAAGACAGGGTTTCACTGTGTAACAGTCCTGACTGTCCTGGAACTTGCTTTGTAGACCAGACTGGCCTTGAACTCACTAAGATCCACCTGCCTCTGCCTCCCAAGTGCCACCACCACCCAGCTTCGTTAAATTTTCTTAAGGACTTGACTAATATTTAAGTAAATTGTAAAGTAAGTTCTAAAAATGCCAGCATGTCTGTGTTTTTATATATTTTAGGAGTTCAGTTGACAGATTAACCTTAAAATAAATGACACACAACCCGTGTGTAACTCAGATTCATACCATGGCCTATCTGTAACTCATGATCTGTCTGTAACCCATTCTGTGTATTACTTATTTCATGAGGTCACTAAACTGCACCAGTCTGGAACTTGCACAGTGAAAGTGGCCATTGATCACATACTTGGATGTTGTGACATTATAAGAGTATCTATTCCAAAGGTTTGCTCAACTAACTTATTTGATGTGTTGCAGATCTATAACCATAACCATAGTGCACAGGCCACAGTTTGAATAACATTAAGCTAATGCAAAACATAGATACATAGAATCCTGCAGGAAATAACTCCTATTTGGATGTTACATTACTGCCTATAGAGCATTGCATTACCACCTTATCATTTATATTACTTTGCATGTCACTAGGACAAAATGCCTGGTGAAAACAATGTAAGGAAAGAAGACTTGAGTGTGGCTTACAGTTTGTAGATGGGAAAACATGGTGGCAGGAGTCCAGGTTGGTGATTACATTATATCTGCAGTCAGGAAGTAGAGAATAATGAATATTTGTGCTAGTTTTCTCCTTTTTGTTCAGTTCAGCACCACAGCCCATGAAAGAATGGTACAACCCACATTTAGGGGGAATCTTCCTCCTTCAATTAAGCTGGCTAATTTTATGGCAACTTAATACAAGCTAGAGTCATTTGGGAGAGTGACTCTCATGTGAAGAAAATACCTCCCTAAGATCGGCATATAAGTAAGTCTGCAGTCCATTTTCTTAGTTAGTGGTTAGTGTGGGAGGGCTCATCCTATTGTGAATGGTGTCACCTCTGGGGTGGTGGTCCTTGGTGCTATAAGGAAGCAGACTGAGCAAGCCACAGAGAAGAACAAGCCTTGCAGCACCCTCCATGATCTCTGAATGAGCTCCTGCTCCTAGGTTCCTGATCTAAGTTTCTGCTCTGACTTCCTGAAGGGGCACAAAGTGTTTGTGCTCACAGACATGCACTAGGGGAAGCTGCGATGTTAAACACAGACTTGTTTCTTCAAGTGAAGAAATGCAGAACCTGTCCCCTCCTCCCCCCCCCCCAAAGCTGGCGTGGATGTGCCTTCTAGCTGGGAAACTGTCATCTGTGTGGCTAGACACTTTTCTGGTATCAGACCTTCCTCCAGATCCTGATCATAATTTGTTTTTCTCAGCCAATAGCAGACCTGTTTTTCTCAGTCATCTGTAGAATTCGTCTCTATGGACTTTACAAGAGTCTCGATAGAGTCTGTCTGGTCTTACTTTAAGTATTTAGCTTCCTTTCTTTCTCAAGGAGATGGTATGTTTTGTTATGCACGCAGGATTGAGTTAATTATTACCAAAATAGTTTTTTTTAACCAAATTGTGGTGTGCTTAAATATGCTTAAAATAAACAACTGTGGTCAGAGTCTCTAAGTTTCAACCAACACTGGCTATTGAGTTGTATTGAGACTGTCTTCTTGGCCTCCGGTGACTCATTTCTCTGCTGCTCTTGAAGGTAGCAGAGAGACCCCCCCATAACAACAACAACAACAACAACAACAACACACACACACACACAAAATGTAACTTCATAAAGGACTATGATCAGGACACATAAGAGGAAATAAACTTTTTCCTCCCCAAGTTGCTTTTGGTAATGCTGCCTGTCACAGCAACACATACTCTAAGTAAGATATAACCTAATCTAGATAATACCTCACATGTCCTGAAATCTGTCTGGTCACTAATTCTAGGTCCTATCAGGTTGGCAGTAATAATTGTGACAAGTCCTGCCATGTTAATTTAACATCCAAACTTTTGGGTCCCATTCCAAATCCCACCCAGACATTCAGCTGGGAACTTTACCCCACATCTCCCATTCCAAACCCCTGCTGCTCAGAAAGCCCACCAAGTGATGACTCCTCCCCTGTAACTGCCCAAGACCATGCCTACAGAGTGTTTAAGCTCTGGTCTCTAGATCTGCCATGTGGTTTCCCTTCTTCCCCTGAGATCACCTGGGGGTGGTTTGCTCATTAAAACTGGACTTTTAATTCAGCCTGATCTGACTGATTGCGTCGGTGGAGGAACCCACCATTGGGGATTTCAAAATACTTATCACAGACAATACTACTTTCAAAGCCACAACCTTTTACTTCTTGTCTCTGTAGACTCATGGACATTTCATATTGTAAAATGCATCAATTCAACTTCCAAAGTCCCCATCAGGGCTTAGTAAGTAGAGAAGCTTGTTGCCAAAACTAATGAGGTGAGTTCAATCTCTGGAACCCATGTGGTGAAAAGAGAGAACTCACTATTCACATTATCCTCTGACCTCCACATCCACACTGTGGAACTTGCATAAGTAAATAAATATGATTGTCTTTAATAATTCTAATGCTGTTCAAAAAAAAGTGCAGATTCTTTTCTGAGACACAGGCAGTTAATGGTGAGCCCCTGCAAATAAAACCCAGGTCACAAACTTTCAATATATGACACAGAATAAACATCTCCGTTTCAAAGGAGAGGAATGGGGGCCTAATAAGCAAAGAGTAGACCACAGACAAGCCGAAACTCAGGAGGATAAGCCCCAAATCCTGCAGACTTTGCCCTGCAGATCTGGAGATGGAATAATTTGGGATCCAAAGGACCTAGGTGGCCCTGTCCCTCCAGCTCTGCTTCCTACAGCACACGTAGCCTTTCTCTTGAGCCAGATATACGGTGTGCATGCCATTTTCCTTAATGGACACCCCAAGGTCCTGGCATCCTCAGCATCTTTGAGTTTCCTTTGAACTTGGGCTTTATGTAGTAACCTATCAGGTTCTCTAATCCTGCTACACATTGCCTGGCCTCAGTGGTTCTCTGGAGCTTTATGCAAGACTCTCTGACCCCCTCAGTCTTGTATTTTTCATGCCTGTAAAACTACTAGCATGTGGATTCTGTTGCCAGCTGGAAATGGAGCCTGGCCTTCCTGGATCATAAATGCTGTAGAGGTTTGTGCTGACTCGTGGCAACTCTTTCCTAGACAGTTGCTTTGGAAGAGCAGGGAATGCCTTCAGGGCATTCTCAGTTATACTCCCTCTTTCAAATGAATTTGCATTTATAAATTGGAGTCTTTGATGGATATGGTCTTGCCCTCAGGGCACATTCCCTATAACTCCAGTAACTAGCAAGACAATTCTCCGTAACTCACATAGTCCTTTTCAACATGCCCCTTCTCTGCAACTTGAAACTTGCTTGAGCATGGACATCAAGGAAGCCCTGAGTGTGTAGTCCTGAGTGAATGTGTAGTATGACATTAACCAGCCATGTCAGGGACCAGAGCCTCAGAACTGTGGGGAAATGGTAAAGCTTTCCCCCAACCCAGGGGTTGAGACTCGGGGAGGTCGTGTGCCAATGTTGATAGTGTGTGCAGAAAACATCCATCATAGCCTTCTCCCCACTGGATGTTCGAGACCTGAAGACTGCTCTCCTTCAGAGGCTTCTCCTGAGATCAGCTAGACCCGCCTCCTTGATTGGCTGCCTACAATAACCCTATCTCCCTATTCAACTGTGTATAATAAACAAGCCGAGCTTCCTGGGTACTGATCCCAGTTTCCTGGGTACTTATCATTTCTTTATATCCTCACCGCCCTAGTCAGTCAAGTCTCTGAGGCCAGGCAAGGATGCAGCCCTTGAGCTCCCCGCACCCACAGAAGCGTACATTTTGTACATTCTTTAACTGCCTTTCTGTCCTACTTGTTGCTCTTTTCCACGACAGAACTGAATCAAATGGGTGCCAATGAGGAAAGCTGTGGCGCAACCAGGCTGCTATCCTGTCTTGAGAATTCCTCTACCAAACAAAGTAGTCCATTACTTTCAGATTCATCCTCATTAACTTCTCAGGAGATAGGCAGAATGCATCCAGATTCTTGTTAAAATATCACACTAAAGCCAGGCGGGGATGGTGCACTCCTTTAATCTCAGCACAGACGGAGGCTGGAGCTCTGTGAGTTCAAGGCCAGACTGGTCAACAGAGTTCCAGTACCATCAGGACTGTTAGAGAGAAACCCTGTCTCAAAACAAAACAAAACAAAACCCAAACCAAACAAAAAAAAAACACCTAACCATCCAAACAGACAAACCACATGAAAATGGTCACTGACTAAGTGCTCAGCAGAGTCTCTGAGACCCCGTGAGTCACTCCTCCACTGTCCTCGTTTCTCTTGGCCTTCTGGTCATTCCAGCTCCCACCAGAAAGGATCATTAAGCTCTGTTTGTATCAGTCAAGGGATTTTTTTAGCTCAGAGTTCCAAACTCTTCCTCATTCTTGCAAACCAGTCTCAAAGCCTGCAAGTCCAGTGGTCAAGTTTATCACAGCAACAGCTCCATTCCTCAGCACCTTCTTTCTGCCTTAGTGACTTTACACATCCCTGAGACACACACGTGGCAAAGGCAGTGCAAGGGAGGAGGGGTTACTCTGGCTCCTAGTTTGTGGATACAGTCAGGCATGGAGAGGAGGTCACGGAGACAGCTGAGTAGCCCTGACTGGCTGAGTCATATTGTACTGCAGGCACAAGGAAAAGAAGATGTATGTTTGCGCCCAGCTCGCTTTCTCAGTTTTCTTCAGTCCGGCTTCAAAATCCACGGAATGGTAGGTACCACCTGCTCTTGGGGGGGTGGGTTCCTACTTCAATTCCCCATAGACATGCCCAGAGGCTTGTCTCCTCACTGATTCTAGCTAGACCCTATCAAGTTGACAATATTACACCATTGTAAGTCAAAATAGGTAATGTTTCTCTCATTCTGCTGTCAGGGTTACAGTTAGGAAGTAGCAGTCAAACCTGAAAGCCCTAGAGTATTCAGGCCCCTGGTTCAGTGTGCATGCCACTGTACTTCCTAGACGCTTACACATACCCAAGTATCCAAATGATTGGTCTTTGCTAGGACCCTTTCCCACCATCTGAAGTCGTTCTGGCTATGAGTAATCTCTTCTGAGAATTCATTTGATGAATAGATTTGATTTGACTTGATCTGTGAACATATCAAAGGACTGAAATCAGTTTTGTTCCCAAAGCTTATTGTAATCCTAAGAAAATAGAAAATTAATAGGCTGTCATTTAATGTCATTTTATGAAAGAATATTTACTGTACTCCCTCAGTGTACCTTAAATAATTCTCGTGCCTCATAAATACTAATACTCTCATTTGTATAGTGAAAGGGGAAAGATAAGAACAGGTTCCTAAGATTACTAGATTTAACGTCACTTCTGGAGTAACTCCATTTCTATTATACATGCTTCTCATTTAATAAAGGTTGGAAGTTAAAATGTCCTTAGACCACAGGCAGTGTTCTTTGAAGTAGGTTGGGTGGAGCTGCAGGAAACTGACCAGGGCATGCTGCTTAAAATGTGCAGTTGCTGGATATTAGAGCTTCCGATGGCCATTGCCCTGTATGGCTAGCAGATTAAAATGTTGTGAAATGTTGTGCAACTTAATGAAACACAGCTCTGGGCAGGCTGAGCTGTCTACTAATCAGTTCCTTCTTCCCGCCTTGTGCATAGATCACTAGTGTGTAACTGAGGATACACAGGGCAGGTAGGGGAAAGTGGTTATGTTTCAGGAAGAGGTTTTTTTTTTAAATTTTTCAAATGTTTCTCTATTAAGATAGAGGGAAGACAAAAACCCAGTTAAGCCACTTAGAATGATTCTTACTAAGGTAGCAGAGAAAATAGCGTGTTTCTGTTATTTTTTAATATAAATTGGAACTTTCATAGAATTCTTCAAAATTTTTATAAAAAATATGGAACATTTTATGAATTTGCATGTCATCCTTGCCCAGGGGCCATCTTTGTATCGTTCCAGTTTACTTTATGTGCTGCCCGAGCGCAAACACACACACACACACACACACACACACACACACACACGCACTCACTGCTCCACATTTTGTTTATCCAGTCTCTACCGCTGACATCTAGTTTGTTTCCTCCTTTGTCTGCTGTGAACACCACCGTGAGCACTGATGTGCTGGTGAGTTCTGAGCCCCTCTTTTCAGTTCTTCCAGCACATACAGAAGAGTAGAGATGCCAGGTCATAAGTGAATTCTGCTTGGCTTCATGAAGAGTTGGCTGACCGTTTTCCACTGTGACTGCATCATCTTACACCCCTACTAGTAACGCACTGGAGTCTCAGTTTGTCAACATCCTTACAAATGCTTGTTAGTTTTGGTTTGTTTGTTTTACAGAGGTCGCTCTAATGGGGTGTGGAGTGGTATTGAATTGTTGCTCTCTTATAGCTAGTGACATCAAACAACTTTTTCTGTGCGTGTTAACTATTTCTTTTCTTTT
>NC_022029.1:45648567-45655510 GCF_000317375.1 Microtus ochrogaster
CACTCAAAATAATGTTTTCTAGCTTCCTCCATTTTCCTGCAAAATTCAAGCTGTTGTTATTTTTTCTGCTGTGTAGTACTTTATTGTGTAAATATACCACATTTTCCTTATCCATACTTCGGTCAGGGGGCATTTAGGTTATTTCTGGGTTCTGGCTATGACAAACAAAGCTGCTGTGAACATAGTTGAGCATGTGTCCTTGTGGCCTGATTGAGCATCCTTTGGATATATACCCAAAAGTGGTATTGCTGGGTCTTGAGGCAGGTTGTCTCCTAATTTCTGTATGTTTAACTCTTTCATAGGGGGTAAGCCTATGGAATACAGTTCAAGATTTTGGTGGGGTTTGTTCACCTTTTGTCCTTAGCACCTAGGACAAGGCCGATCACAGAGCAGGCCCATGCTATGTTTCTGTTAAACGAATGTATGATTGATTTTGGTTGTACCTCATAAATTTTTATAAATGTTATTCATTAGTTTTAAGTAGTTTCTAAATATATTTCAAATTATAAGAGGCTAAAGATTAGTGAAACTGAACTGAAACAGATGAAAAACCTGCTTAGAAAAACCAAACAGTAATATTAACTTTTGTTTTGTTTTCTTGTTTTGTCTTACTGTGTAGTCTTGGCTCTTCTGGAATTCACTATGTAGTTCAGAATAATACTAACTTTTAAAATTAACAAATGAAGTTGCAACTGCTTTCTTATCTTTCTCAAAGAAAGCTCATGTTTTCACATTTTAACTAAGAGTCTGTTTGCTTGTTTCAAATAATATTTAATATTTTAAGTAAATTACATATTAAATATTTGTAGTATAGTACTATGAAATACATACAGATAGTAAAATGCTGAGATAAATTAATAAGTATCATGTCCCATAGCTCAGTTTGGCAAAAGTGCATAAAATAGGTTTATTTGGCCAAACCCTGCTCTAACACACACACTAACTGCAAACCCCAGCTGCTCTGGGGTATCTGCTCACTTCTTGAAGTCTCACTTTTGACTAATTTTAACTATCCTTGTCCATTTTTGCCCCCAAATATGAGTCTTCGTGTTATGTATCTGCCACGTTTTATTGTTTGTCCTATAGGTTCTCACTCCTTCAGCCCCTCACTGTTTCTTACTAACAACTGTTTTAGTCTCTGTCTCCATGTACTTGGCCTCTTCCCCACACTAGATTCCACATGAAATGAGATCAAATAAATAGTTCCCTTTCTGGATCTGTCTTATTTTACTTAGCACAATGTCCCCATGTCCATCAATGCTGTAACAAATGACACTATAACCATCCCTCCCCCCCCTTTTTTTTAAAGACAGGATCTCACTGTTGGCCTATCCTCTGAATTGTGCTGTTTTCAGTAGGGAGTCAAGCTCATTTGCTCATCACAAATGATTTTCTTCCCCAGACAGGGTTTCTCTGTGTAACAGCTCTAGCTGTCCTGGAACTACCTATGTAGACCAGGCTGGCATCAAACTTACAGAGATCCACCTGCCTCTGCCTCCCAAGTGCTGGGATTAAAGGCCTACACCACTATACCTGGTTTCATATTTTTTTTAAGGCTTAATACTCTACATCAATTTTCTTTATTTATTCATCCACTGACACACATTTAGACCGATTCCATATCTTTCTTGGTTTTCCAAGAATAATACTCCAGTGAACATGGGCATACAGACATCTTTGAGATTTGAAGAACTCAGGCAGTGGTGGCACATGCCTTTAATCCCAGCACTTGAGAGACAGAGGCAGGGGGATAACTTGAGTTCAAGGCAAGCCTGGTCTACAGAGAGAGTTCTAGGACAGTGAGGGCTACACAGGGAAACCCTGTCTCACCACCACCTCTCCCGCCTTGAGTGAAGAGCTCATCTTGGGTTTGTGCTAATAAGAATGGTCCCTGGGTATTTCTCTTTTGAATTTCCATTATCATTTTTCATAATGCCTGAATGAATCTATCTCTGCATTAACAGTCTACTTGGGTGCCCCTTTCTCATACTCTCAACACTTTCCCCCTCTTTTTGATAACCTTTCTTTAATTTGTTTTCTAGCTATATATGCAGAACTGAAATTGCTAGATCATATAATTCTGATTTTCATTTTTTGAGGCACCAATATACTGCCTTCCATGATACATATACGATTTTACTTTCCTGACAACAGTGCACCTAGTTTTTAAATTCTTCAAATTCTAGCCTACATTTACACCTTTGTTCTTACAAGTATTTATTTATTTATTTACTTATTTTGATACAGGGTCTCATGTAACCCAGGCTAATCTCAATACCTAAAATTAATTTTAGGGTTTTTTTTTGTATTCAAATATTAATTCTTACTAGGTATAGCCCTGTCTCCATGAATTCTTTATTTATTGATTCAGCTAATACAGGATCAAGAAATAGTTCGGGTTCTGATGCTCATGTGGAGCATGCATAGACATTTTCATTATTACCTGAACAATACAGTTTCACAACTGTTTTTTTTTTGTTGTTGTTGTTTTTTTTTTTTATTTTTCGAGACAGGGTTTTTCTGTAGCTTTTGGTTCCTGTCCTGGAACTAGCTCTTGTAGACCAGGCTGGCCTCAAACTCACAGAGATCCACCTGCCTCTGCCTCCCGAGTGCTGGGATTAAAGGCGTGCGCCACCACAGCCCGGCCAGTTTCACAACTGTTAATATATCAATTGGATGATTGTATTGATATAATAGATGATCTAGGGATTGTGTACAGAAATGTGTATAAGTTTTATGCAAATACAGTGCTATTTGTATAATGGACAAGAGCAGCCTCAGAATTTGGTGAATTACTGTGTAAGACTTGCAAGTATTTTCTCCCATTTTCTGTGTTTACTCTGTTTACTGTGTCTTTTTCTGTACAAATTTTTTTTTTTTTATTTTTTTCGAGACAGGGTTTCTCTGTAGCTTTGGTGCCCATCCCGGAACTAGCTCTTGTAGACCAGGCTGGCCTCGGTTAAAGGCGTGCGCCACCACCGCCCGGCCTGTACAAAAATTTTTAAGTCTTTGCAAAGTCCATAGTATATTTCTTATATACTTATATACAAAAGAAGAAGTTTATTCTTCTTTTGTTGTCTGTGTCTTTGGCATCTTGTCCAAGAAGTAAGTTCCATTTCTGATTCTTCTGGTAGTCTTGCTTCATTGGTAAGAAGTCTAAAGCAATCTGATAGAGGTTTGGGTTTTTTTTCTTTTTCTTTTGATTAAAAATTGTCATGTATTTTGTTTTTGTTCTTCTAAAGCATGCAGAATCTTTCTGTATATCTCTGTAGTTATGAAATTTCACAAGGACATGCTTTGTCATGCATGGGTCTCTTTTGATTGAGCAGTGAACTCAGATCTTTCAACTTGGTAACTTGGAATTATATGAGGACGGTTGTTGAATTACTCTGCTGATTCTCAGCTCTCTTTGCTGCTCTCTGTACTGGAAATCCTGTTAGTTCAGTGTGTTTTCTCTCCTAGAATGGCCACTTTCTGCTTTTTATTTGTGATGCCTGATGTTGTGCAATTTTTTTTTTTTTACTCTTTTGGCTCTTTGAGGGGCCCATCATCAAGCTCCCAAATAAATCATACACAGAAGTTTATTCTTTCTTATAAATGCCCGGCCTTAGCTTCTGTATATTTTACTTTCCTTTTTACTTTGTGTCTGGCTGGGTGGCTGGCCCCTGACTTCCTCCTTTCCTTGTTCTCTTTTGTTCCCTATTCTCTCTCCTCCCAGAGTTCTCCTATTTATACTTTCTGCCTATCAGCCCCACCTACCCTTGCTCCTGCCTCACTATTGGCCGTTCATCTCTTTATTAGGCCCATCAGGTGTTTTAGACAGCCACAGTAACACATACAGCATAAACAAAAGTCCCATACCTGAAAATAATATTCCCCAACAGTCTGCCTCCCTAGATGTCCGAGTTTACTGACTGTCCATTAATTAAAGTCTTGAGTGTTTGCACATAGGATATAAATTTCTTAAACTTTATAAAATTATGGATGGACCATTTCGTTGGACCTCCTGATACTGGCATCTTTTAGGTATTTATCATGTTTTTCAAATTTTCTGGTGCTGGTAAGGGGGCACTCTTACAACATCCCAAGTGGCTTAGAGTACTCTGGAATTTGAGTGAGAGTTGAAAACAAAGAGATGTACGTTTACCTTAGATGTCATCCATTCTAGCACTTTTGTTTGGCAAATCCTTTGCTTCTACCCCCAGGAGGAGATGCCAAGGACTGGCAGTAAGAGAATAGGGGCATGCTTTCTCCTTTGGCAAACTGGGTTTCCCCATATGCCTGCAGGCATAGACTATGTGTCACTATTTATACAGTACCCCGAATTTTGTTCTTTGTAGAATCACACTAGAAAGATAGAGCTCCTGGTCCAAACAGGATTAAGAAAATACTATTCAAGTATGTAATTTTCACCAGTGCATCAGAAAATAAACAAATAAATGAATGAATTTATAGATAGGTTCACTGAATAGGCCAAGGTGGCCTGAAGCTTGTAACCAAGACTTGCTTCAGACTCTCAATCCTCTGATCTCAGCCTCCTGAGTTCTGAGGTTGTGTGCACCACACCTGGCAGAACCTGGATGAACCAAAATGATTTCAATTAAAAGGTAGTAGTACTTACTATCGGTGAGTTAGTGAAATTTGAAATTAAAGACACATTATCATTTACAGTAGCACCAAAGAAAATGAAACACAGGTATAAACCTATCAAAAGCATATAAAGATCTATGTAAGACAAACTAAATAACTCAAATGAAAGTTATCAAGAAAGAACTAAAGAAATGGAAGGTCATTCTTTTTTCATAAATAGGAAGGTGCCATAATGTCAGCTTATTACTTTCATCTCTAGATTCAATACAACCTCAATCAAAATTCAAGAAAGTAATTTTATGGCTGTTGACAAACTAATTCTAGTGTTTTATCTGAAGAGACAAAAGGTGAAAAATAACCAACACATTACTGAAGATGAACAGCCAGAGGACAGACATTTTGATGGTCTTTGTGACACTTCAGACCAACAATTTAGGGGTAGCTTTCCCATTGGGCCTTTTAGTTGGAAATCTGGCCTATGACTTCTGGGGTGAGTAAAATCCTCTATGTAGGGTACCTCTAAACTCTTTCATATGAAAAATATATCTGAGGCTTGTAAAATAGTGGTTCCAGATGGTTTTTCCAAATGTCTTTAGATATGCTTAGGAGTCAGCTTATCTCTTTCTTCCCTTCCTGAACCCACCAGAAGCTTTTGGAGTTGTTATCGGAGTGACATCTGTGCTGTTCTCTCCCCAATAGCTTTCTCTCTTACACGTTTTCATATTCATATTATAAATGTTATGATAGTCATAGTTAGATGTTATCAGACTTTTTTTATTTGTTTGTTTTCAAGACAGTGTTTCTCTGTGTAACAACCCTGGCTGTTCTGTACCTCACTTTGTAGACCAGGCTGGCCTTGAACTCACAGAGATCCACCTGCCTCCGTCTCTAGGATTAAAGGCGTGCGCCACCACTGCTTAACTCTGTTATCAATCTTTTAGCGTTAGGAATAACGTTTTTAGCTCAAAATACAATACCCAGTATCCCCATTCTAAACAGACTACAGAAACTACAAATCCCAGATGATCTGGTACGTGTGGGCACTTCTTGAGATCTCATTTTTGATTAATTTTTTTTGACATACCTTGTTCATTTTTTGCTCCAAACAGGAGTATAAACTATTCTTTATTCTTTAGAGTTGGGAAGACATTTGACTGTGGTTGGTTGTTTTTACTCTTTGGTTCTTTTAGGGACACACCACCCAGCTCCCAAATAAATCACATGTAGGTTTGTTCCTTTTTATGAATGCCTGGCCTTAGCTGGGCTTGTTTCTAGCCAGCTTTTCTTATATTATCCCATCTACCTTTGCCTCTGAACTTTTACTTTTCTTTTCTTCTTATTCTGTGTCTGGATGTGTGACTGCACCCTTCTTTTTTGTTTGTTTGTTTGTTTGATTGATTTTTAGAGACAGGGTTTCTCGGTAGCTTTGGAGCCTGTCCTGGAACTTGCTCTGTAGACCAGACTGACCTTAAACTCACAGAGATCCACCTGCCTCTGCCTCCCAAGTGCTGGGATTAAAGACGTGCGCCACCACCACTCGGCAATCCTTCTTTTCTTGCTCCCCCCTTTTCTTGTTCCTTGATCCTTTCTCTTCCCAGATTTTGCCTCCTATTTATTCTCTCTGCCCAATCCTTTTTCCCTTCTTGCTATTGGCTATTCAACTCTTTATTAGACTAATCAGATCTTTTAGGCAGGCAAAGTAACACAGCTTCACAGAGTTAAACAAATGCAACATAAAAGACTGCAACACATCTTTGCATCATTAAACAAATGTTCCACAGAATAAACAGAAGTAACACATCTTCAAATAATATTCCACAACACATGACTGGCAGATATTTGCTTTGTGCTGGTGGATTAATCTTGTGAAAGTTTTTATGAGGAAATAATGGCAAATTAAAATAGCCTGATATTACATCACCAATCTGGAAGTGCTGGGGCTTGTCTCCCAGCAGGGACTTTATTGCTATTTTCTTTCTTGCTTGCTTGGCTAGTAGTACTGTTCCATTGCTGCTTGAACCTGCTTCAAGAAATTGGATATTTTCTAGATTCTTTCCTCTCACCTCTGGAGTCCATTCTCTAGACACTGTTGGACTCTAGTGTCCAAACACCGAGGAGGAGTCGCCCCAGAGACCACCTCACACACCACAGCTGAAGCAAAAGCATGAGGATTTTATTAATCCTGTCACGACAGGGTCCCTCAGCATTCGGGAAGCCGAGAGACCTCGAATAGCTGGCACAGGCTACTTTTAAAGGAGAAGGCCAGAGAAGCAAGGGGGGTTGTTCTTTGACTATTCTTATTGGCTTGTTCTAAAGGGCTATTACCAATTATTGACTGGAGAGCTGTTGCCAG
>NC_022029.1:45655652-45656211 GCF_000317375.1 Microtus ochrogaster
TTGGGAGAGTTAGGTTTGTCCCCAATTACAGGACGTATGAGAGGTGATATTGTTGAAACTGCCAGATGAGGCTATTCCCTCATAATAGGGAGGTCTTGCTTACAGGCATAGCCAGCAAGATTGTGTCAAGCTGGGGTCAGTACTATTTAGCAAAGAAAAGGCTCCCACTATCAGATTAAATAGTCGCTGGCCTATATTAGAGCTTGCCAGCAGTGAAGCAGGGATTACAGAAGGGTTTTTAGGACTAGGAGTGGAGCCCAGGGCCCCAACAAGGGAGCTACCTCAGGAAGGGCTAGCTGGCCCTGGTCAGGTAATACCGGGTTGGGCCCTAGTACTTTGGTCATTGGAGGTGTTACAACAACTCACAGGGTGAACAGAATCCCTATGTCTTTTCTTCCTGGATCATACAACCATAAACCCCAAGTATTGCCTGTTAACCAGTTAGCTCTTTTTTTTTCTAAGTGAAAGTGATTGTGATTTTAGATTTTTTTCTGGTGTGGTACGGGTGAAAGAGACTAAGTCCTTTTTGTTAACCCTCAACCAGGAGACATTGACATTG
>NC_022029.1:45657030-45667202 GCF_000317375.1 Microtus ochrogaster
TTTCCTCTAGGGGAAAATCTTTTGTCAGCCTCCAGGGGCAGCTGTGGGGGATATGTATCTCAGATTTCCCAGGAGGCTAGCCTTGCTGACAGGAATCCGGGGTGAGGGCAGGGGTATCAAACCAAGGGCTTGAGGAAGAATGGATTGCAGGTTTGAGCGGGCAGCTGCTGTTCTGGCTGTGGGGTGCTATAGCTTTTCTCATGTCCCTCCGGATATACCCCTGGCATCAATTCTGGAACAAATGCTAGATTTCCAGGTGTCAGGGTGGCCAGGGGTCTATATGCCTGGGCTCGGAGGTCTGGAGAGCCTTCAATTGCACCTGCAGATGGGGTTTGTGAGCAAATGCGTCAGGAGGGGCCCTAAAGGAGGCCAAGGGGGGAGATCCCCCATATAGGATCTCATAGGGGGTTAGTCCAAGCTGAGACGGGGTGTTTCGCACACAGAACAGGGCTAGGGGAAGGAGCTGTACCCAGTCTCTAGTGCCAGATTCCAAAGGCTAATCTGGGTTATTTATCCTTTTTACCTGTCCTGAACTCTGGGGTCTGTATGCACAATGTAATTTCCCCCAGTCTTACCTATGCCCTGACTTTTCTGGGCAACAAGGCAGTTTTACCATCAACCTCGATTACCTTGAGCAGGCCAAACCTTGGGAAGATTTCTTCTTTGATCTTCTTAGTCCTGGTAAGAAAAATCTTCTCTGCCATCCGGCCGACGTCCCTTTAAGTAGGCTGCTCAGCTCATTCACCATCGCTGCCCTGCCTTCTTACCAGCATGCGCCACCAAAACCGGCTCTGCTTGGGCATTGCAGTACCCCAAGCTTCCCATAGCCGCGGTCTGGGAGCTGGGGGCAGTTGTTCTCTGTGAAACTTGCAAGCAGCTTGGGAAGGCTGTTTGGAATTGAGCTCCAGCACCTCCTGGGCCCCTCCTCACTTCAGTCAGTTGCTATCTGCTGGGGCAGGTGGCTCAAAGCAGAGTTCCCAGGCTTGGGCTGTGACCAAGGCAGCTAGGAGGAGGATTCAGCCGGCAGTGGCTGCAAAGCCTTCCTCAGCAAGGTGGGCATGGCAAAGAGCAGCCTGCTTTTCTTTACAGCCCTGGAGAACAGTAGGGGAAGTCAAAGTCTCCAACAGGTCTTTTTCTAATAAAAGCGTGGGACACTCAGGAATAATCAGCAGTCCTTGTATCCATAGTCAAATGCTTTAGACACAGTGAGGGGGAACCCCTCCCCTTTCTCCCCCGTGCGCCCCAGAATCGAACACCTGGGTGCACAGCGTAAGCAAGGGGGGGATTTCAGTACTGTCACTGTGGCTGTTGCATAGGCCTCTCAGGTAGGCAGAACGCTGCTTCTGTAGCCGCCTGTGCTCAGCGCCATTCTAGACCTGCTTCTGCTCAGCAGCTTCTTTGGGAAGTGTCTCAAGCCCAAAGTCCTGTATACAGGGCCACTCCTCCTCACTGAAGTCCACTTTAGGCCACTCAGAGGCTGCTCTGTCTGAGGTGCACAGTCTGCAACTGTCGTCTTCTGTTGCCTCCCTATCTGTCTAATTTTTTTTCCTTTACTAAGTCCTGGAGGGAGCATCTCTGTAGTCCCTCCATTCTCTGCAACTTGCTACGAATGTCTGACGCTGACAGGCCTATAAAAGACATCACTACATTGGCTTGGCGATCTGCTGTCTGCCACGGACCGTCTCTCATGGAGCTCGAGAACCGAGGGAGAACAAGGGTGAAGGCTAAGGAGAATCTAGGATTCGGCGAATGACAGACAGACACAACTCAGGTTGAGGTTAGAATCTGCTGCACTTTACTCAAATCAAAGCATAGTATTTATATTATTACAGAACAGAAACTAAATACAATCAAATAAGGAAGTTGGCACACTTCCCCAGCGATAGACAAAGATTACATATACACAGGCTATCTCTATACTTAGAATTTTCTTGTGGTTGCGGCTAAGGACATAGCAATATTCTTCTTTAAAAACTGTCTCATACCATAAAACTACTGCAAACATTCTCAGGGGCCAAGGTCTCATTTACCCTTTAAATAATTCCAATAAGCTTCCTTGGGATCGGTGCCCCAAGGCTTGGACCACTATTGTAAAGCTGGTTTCATGTTATCTAATATTTTCTTTCTTAAGCATCTCTATGTTCACTTTGTCAGGGTCTGTGTCCTGAACCTCCAGCATTAACTCCTTTTGTTCTAAAGTATCCATAAATTCCCCTAAACTTTTTGGCTGATCCTGCATCACCTCATTTATGGCCTGAATTAATGGTGGAGACTAACGCATGAGTTCCTCTGAACTCAGGGAATCATTAGGGGCATTTTCCTATTGAGAAAGTCCATAACCTCCTTGGCACAATAAGCCTTTTTTTTAGACCTGCCAATTGGAATCTGGCAATAAAGGCAGAGCTTCTCCCTACCAGCTGGAGTATTGAAGTCCCATTCAGGTCAAGTCAGAGGGAAGGTGTCCCATCCTCTATCTTGTTTGGTGATTGGGTTGGCCTGCTGTCAGCTCCTGGGACATTCTTTTGAGTTTCAAAGAGAACTCACTGTTTTTCCTCTGTGGTTAGGAGCACCTGTAAGAGCTGTTGGCAATCACCCAAGTGGGCTGATGAGTAGCCAGAACAGATTCTATAAGCCAGGTCACGGTCTGAGGGTCCCAAGAGAAGGAAGGGTTGTAGTAAAGATTAGAGGCAGAAAAAGGCAGTATTGTAATTGGCCTGCTACTGAGCGAAGGGGAAATGCGTGGGAGGTCACTCTCTCCCTAGCGGACATCCCTCCCCTGTCCCAGCATAGACGCTGAGTACTGAAGTTTTCAGGGCTAGGGCCAGACCAGCAGGGCTCCTCAGGAACAAAGTGCTTCCTCCGGGGGAGGAGGAGGGAGAAGTCTGCCATGCTGGAGTACTTGGCTGGATATCAGGAAGAACTGGAGGTACCTGGATTCTGGGTTTCTTTTGCTCCTGTACAGGAAAGAGAGAAGACAAAGGGCTTGGGGAGGGGCAGCCATCACCTCCTCCAGCAGCAGGGCTGCTTTCAGAATCAGGGGAACTGATGATGGCCAGGGGGCCGGTGCCAGGTTGTGAATTCCTGCAGGTGGATTTTAACAAAGACAAGCTGACATACAAAAACAAAAATACAAAGAGATAGACATAAACTCAAAACCAGAAGCTGGTGCTCTCACCACCACTCTGGTGTAGAACTGAAAATACACAAGAACAAAAAGACAGACATAGACTCAAAATCAGAAGCCGCGCAGCAGTAGATCCAAAATACAGATGGAGGGTCACGCCTCCCCTGGAGACTAGGGCGACCTGGTCGCCCCTTCCTTCCATAAATGCCTGTGAAATGTCTTTCAGGGCTAGGGCAAGGGATCTCAGGACACGTCTGCCTCCTCCCTTAGCCCAGTTTCAATACAGACCCTGCGCAAGTACAATTCTCAAATTACTGATTCACAATTACACAGAAACAGAAACACAATACACAAACAGACAGACATAAAAATGAGCTCATTTCTTTATACCTCTAATTGGGTTTAGAGTGTGTCTGGGAGCGACTCGATTCCCGGTCAGGGAACCAAATGTTGGACTCTAGTGTCCAAACACTGAGGAGGAGTCACCCCCAGAGACCACCTCACACACCACAGCTGATGCAAAAGCATGAGGAGTTTATTAATTCTGTCATGACAGGGTCTCTCAGCATTCGGGAAGCCAAGAGACCTCGAATAGCTGGCACAGGCTACTTTTAAAGGAGAAGGCCACAGAAGCAAGAGGGGTTGTGATTGGCTTATTCAAAGGGGCTATTACCAATAATTGGCTGGAGAGCTGTTGCCAGATCAGATGAGGTAAGAGGTTATTTTGACCCCATTTCCCAGGGGACTGAATCAAAACATACGTATATGGGTAATTGTTCAGGAACTGAGCACGTGCAAGTGTAGCTGTTAGGTCCTTGATTCCCAGGGGAGGAAGGGAAGCACTATGGCACAGAGGCTGAGAGGATTCAGAATCATCAGAAATGGCTTCAGAATTGTCTTAAAGTCTTACAACACCAAACTACCAATAAGAACTGAATATCGCTCAACATTTATATGTGCAAATATGTGTTGTGGTGCTCTGGAGGTGGCTCAGTTGTTAAAGTTTTTGCTGTGCGAGCACGAGGACCTGAGTTCAGATATCTAGCACATGTGTTGTGGTTTAAATAAAAATGGCCCCACAGACTCATCTGGAGTGGTATTATTAGGAGGTGTGGCTTTATTGGAGGAAGTGTGTAGGGGGTGGGCTTTGAGGTCTCAAGCCATGCCCAGTTTGGAAGTCTCTTATGCTGCCTGTGGATGCAGTTGTAAAACTCTCAGCTACTTCTCTAACACCATGTCTGCCTGTAGGCCCCCATTCTTTCTGCCATGACAATAATGGACTACACCTCTAAAACTGCAGCCAGCCCTAATTGACTGTTTTCCCTTATATTAATTGCTGTGGTTATGGTGTCTCTTCACAGCAATAAAACCTTAACAAAGACATTTGTAGAATGTGTGGTATGGTGGTGTGCTTTTATAAACCTAGTGCTGGGAATGTGGCTAATTAATCTTACTGAGTCAATGAGCTTTATGTTTGGTGAGACACCCCGTGTAAAAGAGCAAGAGGAAGACTTGACAGGAGACATCAACTTCTTGCCTCCCCACATGCATACAGAGACACACACAGGTGCACATGTTCCAACCTGTACACATACCCCCAAACAACAATAACAACCCCCTCTTCAACAAAGCAACAGCAATAACCTCTGCCTGCTGTTATGTATACAGCTGCAATTACAACATTCAAGAGGCCCAGGCAGGAGGATTACTATGAGTTTGAGGCAACTGGGCTATAGAATAAGCAGTAGGCTATCCTGGGTTACATAGCAAGGTCGACTTTTTTTCCTCTGTAGCTTTGAAGTGTATTCTGGAACTTGCTCTGTAGACCAAACTGGCCTTGAATTTATAGAGATCCACCTGCCTTTGCCTCCCAAGTGCTGGGATTAAAGGCTTGTGCCACCACCACCCGGCAAGACCAACTTTTAAAATATAAATCAGTCAACCAAGCACAAGAGTGAGCAAGCAAACAAAAACCTTTAATAACATTGCTCTCTGTCCTCCTGTTATATTAGCCATTTGCTCCTCCATAATCTATGATCTTTGGTGACTTACTGTGCACTGTCAGAATTTTCTAGGGCTGCGGTAACAAATTACCACAAATTGGGTGACCTAAAACAAGGATTTATTCTCACATTTGGTGGCTGGAAGTGCTGAGTTTGATGGCACATGCTTATGATCCCAACACTCACAAACCTAAGGCAGGAGGATTGTTAGCCTGTGATACACAGCAAGCTCAAGCCCACTCAATTAAAGAGCAATACCTTTATACAAAAGGTCAAACAAAACAAAAGTCAGAAAGGTAGGCCCCGTGAAACCTATAAGGAAAGACTTTCTTTGGCTATTCCTTCTGCATTTTGTAGTTGTGGGCAATCCTTGGTGTTCCTTGGCTTATAGATGCATCTGCATCTTTCCAATATCTACCCCTGTCTCACATGAGGAGAACAGATTCATAGACCTCCTCTCTCTCTCTCTCTCTCTCTCTCTCTCTCTCTCTCTCTCTCTCTCTCTCTCTCTCGGGTGTCACTATGTTACCCAGGCTGGTCTTGGACTCCAGGGATCAAACAATCCTCCTGCCTTCCTTTGTGTGGACCAGACCTCAGATCCAACCAGAAAGCACCAGTGGGCACAGCTGAAACAGACATCAGGTGCTGGCATTGTTCTGAACCTCTGTAGCCATATGAATGTCTGCTTAGTGTGTTTCTATCTCCTCTGGGTTTTGTTGTCATTTTTTTGTTTTGTTTTGCTTTGTTTTCCAAGATATTGTAGCTCTGGAACTCACTCTGTAGAGCAGGCTGGCCTCAAAATCACATGGCCTCAAACTCACAGAGATCCACTTGCCTCTGTCTCTTGAGTGAAGGGATTAAAGATGTGCACCACCACTACCTGGCTCCTCTGGTCTTATAAAACCCATTGTAATCACCTCATCTTATTTTGATTATATATGTAAACAGCCCATTTCCAAATAAAGTCACATTCCCTGGAGAATCAGGATTTTACCGCATCTTTTGGAGCACACAACTCAATCAGTCCATAACTGTAGCACGTTTAGCACATGGTTCAGTATTCATTTCTTTATGTTTCTTTCTCTGGCCTTAAGTTCTTTGTGAGCAGAGATGTTTGTTTTATCATCCTCGCATTCCCAGGCCTGAGGACATGCTGACATGTCAGAGCTGCTTAGAGAAGTGTTTAAGTGAATGCGTTCAGATCCCAAGTCCTCCATGGGTTTACTTTTCTATTCAACCCCTACTTCCTCTCTCCTTGTGAGTTGCCAGCTGTCTTCTGAAATCCCACATAGCCGAACTGGCCAATCTTATATTTTCTGGCTATTATCACCACCCTGAACCAGACCACTGCCATTTGTTCCCCAGACTTTAATAAAAGCCTTTGGAAAGTTCCTCAGCATTCTCTTCCAGCAGCTTTTAAATCCACTCTCCGAGTTACAATTTGAGTAAACACCCAAAATGTAAATCTCATATGGCATTTTACTACTTCAGATCCCTCTTCTCACTGCATGTGTGATAAAGTCTGACTTCTGAGTATGCCTTCTAATGTTCTTGACGGTCTGCGTAACATCTGTCTTTTTCAGCCCTTCTCAGCTTCCATATACATATCATATCTATCTATGCCCAACAGCTTCCTTCCCAACATGTCCCCTTCCCAGTTTCATGTTCTCTCCTGTTGTATTTTTGTAACTCACTGATCCATTTAATGCAGCTTCCTGGAATAGTGACTGCTTTTGTTGGCTTGATCTGGTACAGGTCCTGTGTGAATAACTGTAACTGCAGTGAGCTCATGGGTGTCACAGCCAGGTCACGCCCAGCATTGCCGGCACTCTCCCCAACCTACAGCTCTTACGCTCTCTTTTTTGTAGCTTGTTTCCCTCTCTTTCTCTGTGTAGCTTTGGAGCCTGTCTTGGAACTCACTCTGTAGACCAAGCTGGCCTCGAACTCACAGAGATCTGCCTGCCTCTGCCTCCCAAGTGCTGGGATTAAGGTGTGTGCTACCACCTCCTGGCCAGGATCTTCATTAATTGCAGGAGTTTTCTTTAGCCAAGGTTGAAAGCCATGTTAATCTATGGGTGTGATGTAAAAGCTAGAAGCCAATTTGTTAACATAACCATTTGGTAAAACAGAAGTAGTAGGCTCCTCCCTTAGAACTATGACTTCCTGAGCCATGGGGCTTTTAGCAAAGTTTACAATACTAGGCATGAATTTCTTTCTGTGGACCAGACCTCAAAGCCAATCAGAAAGCAGTTGGTTTCCCCATGACTTCCATTTTACTGTGCACCAATGAGCACCAACATATGTTTAAGTTTCTGAATAACCTAGGTATTTTCTGATCTAATCATAGAGAAAATCATATCAATATACTTTCTACCTTTTGAATTCTTTATAAAGAATTTCAGCAAACAGCTGGTACATGATAAGTTTCCTACAGCTACAGACTTTCAGAGGACCCTTGCTCTTTAAAAATAAGAAATGAAGCCAGGCAGTGGTGGTGCACGCCTTTAATCCCAGCACTCGGGAAGCAGAGGCAGGTGGATCTCTGTGAGTTCGAGGACAGCCTGGTCTACAAGAGCTAGTTCCAGGACAGGCTCGAAAGCCACAGAGAAACCCTGTTTCGAAAAACCAAAAAAACAAAACAAAACAAAACAAAACAAAGAATTAGGAAAGCTGAGCTGGAGAGATGACTTCGAGGTTAAGAGCACTGGCTGTTCTTCTGGAGGTCCTGAGTTCAATTCCCAGCATTCACATGGTGGCTCACAACTGTCTATAGTGAGATCTGGTGCCCTCTTCTGGCTTACAGGCATACATTTATATATAATATATATAATATAGAACACTGTATATATAATAAATACATAATTTTTTTAAAAAAGGAATTAAGAAAGCTATATAATATGCATTTATTATGATTACTATTATTAATGAAGAGCTTTGTATATGCTATTTCCTCTTCCTGGAATGCCCTTTCTAGCTTGGCCTGGTTAACTTCTATGTATCTTTCGTATCTCAGCCTAGATGACTGCCCTTCCCAGATTTAGTTGGATCCCCTTGTTAGTATCCCAGGATAGGCTGTCTGTCTTCACATTCCTCTTTTGTAAATCTCATCACTTACATTGCTCGCTCAATGTCTGATTTTCCTGCTGCAGAGTCAGCGTCCGTGCTGTTTTCATCTCTTTATTGTGAACATTCCTGATATTCGTGATGTTCAACATTTTTGTTGTTGTTTAAAGAATGGATGTATTGTCTAGCTGTTGTTTGTTCTTAAATTTGACCCTAACTTTGGGAAGCCCACTGTGACACAGTCTCTAGCAGTCAGAATATGTGGCTGTTTCATGTTTGACTCCTCAGAATTCTTGGCCTCTGTGGACTTTCCCCTCCCCAGCAGAACACCTGTCCTGGAGGAAGAAGCCTTCATAGGTTAAGGTAGGGATACCTTTGTTAGAAGACAGAACTTGTATACTGCTGGGATTAGAAAGGGGAATTCTGTACCGAATTCCCAGCTTTGCACAGAAGCAGGAAGGAGGAATTCATTAGGTTATATATACTGTCTCATCACCATCATCATGATCACTACACACACACACACACACACACACACACGAGTTGGGGTGGAGTTGAGACAGGGTCTACCCATGTAGCCTAGTCTGCCTAAGAGCCACAGTCCTCTTGTATCTGCACATAGAGTGCTGAGATTGTTGGTGCGTGCCACCACAGCTGACTTACCACCAACTCTGCTGAGGACTGGTAGGGTGAAGAGTAGTGTTTGTGGGAACAGGAGTGAAGATGTGTTCCACCATGACTATTCATTGTCTTATTTAGAAGTCTTCAGAATTTTCTTTAATTTTTTCTATTTTTCCTTAAGGCAATAGCACATCAATGTTTTGTCAACCAAATTCTCTATATTCACTGAGAACTGACTTTGTTATATTGTGCTAGATAAGTATTCTCTCTTTTTTCCTTTGCTCAGGCTCTTGGCCATGGCGCCTGCATAAAAAAGTGGGCTGCTTTCTTGAGGAACCCACATGCTAGCTGGGAGGAAAATGCCTTCCGTCTTAATGTGTGTGTGTGATATATCATGGCAGAGCCTGGGAGGAGGTCTGTGCAGTGCATAGAGACGGCAGGCAAGGCAGGCAGAACGGCCGGTGGTTATTCAGGAGCGTGTACATTGATTGCTAGTCCTTGTCTAAGTTGTTGTTTGGTCTCAGAGTCTGTGATTTCAACTTCAGATCTATTTTCTATATTAAAATGTCTTGAGATTTTCCATGTCTATCTTTCAATGACAAAGCTAAGGAGAGATCTGGAGGCAGGTAGACTTGAATTTCCACTGGGGAATCATATTTTAAGTTTCAGAAGGCTCCAGAAAAGAATATCTAAGTGCTGAGGTTAACTGATGTGATGGATGCAGTCTTTTACTGTGCTACCTGGTGGGAAGCAGGGATGTTAGGGTTTTGTTGTTGTTTGTTTTGTATTGATGGTAACAAGAAATGTGTTTATATTGATATTTGTAAACCAAGAAAGCCTAAGTGAAGGTCACATTGAAATCAAGAACGCCCACTTGGGAGTGGAAAGGTATGCAGACAAAGGCTCAGCAGGGTGAGTGAGCTTTCTGGAGCGAAGTGGCTTAGGCATTGACGACTTCATGATCCAGTCAAAGTGGCTGTAATTCTCTAAGTCCATGGAGTCCGTCTGGATGGGTCAAGTAATATTCATCTGATATTGCTCAAGCTCCCCAGCAAGGTGCTGTTCAATAACCCTAAAACTTGATACTTTTGGCATATTCTGTGTACCAATTTTATTCCTTTAGTAAAGAATTTTTCCTCTCAATTGCCCCTGCAGCTATTTTCACTTTTTATTTAATTTTATAATCATATAATTGCTTATTATTGATTTTTTCTTTTTTTTTTTTTTTTTTTTGATGCTCAGATCCAGCTTAGGGACTTGCTCATGCTGGACAAGTCCTTTACCAGCTGAGTTGTATTCTTCAAGCCCTGATTTTATTTATTTATTTATTTATTTATTTATTTATTTATTTATTTTTTATT
>NC_022029.1:45667302-45676152 GCF_000317375.1 Microtus ochrogaster
CCACCATGTGGTTGCTGGGAATTGAACTCAGGACCTTTGGAAGAGCAGGCAATGCTCTTAACCACTGAGCCATCTCTCCAGCCCCCAAGCCCTGATTTTTAAAGATATAATGTGATTTCTTTGTTTGAAGACAGTCTAAACGTCATAAAAACACAACACAAAGATTTCTTTAAAAAATGTATAAATTAGCAATTTATTGAGGTAAACTTATGTATTCCAAAAAATAATCTGGCTATGTAACAGAATATTCAGATCACATAGATTTTTATATTATAATTTCAAAACTATTACATATAATATTTCAAGTGACACTCATAAAAATTATAAATATTAATTATAAATTAACTTACAGCTTACATATTTAAATTATCAATAAATTAAAAAAATATTAAAATAGTGTCCCAACATTCATACTGTCAGTTCTTCGTAGAGAACAACAGAAGGTAGATACCCGGCGACAGGTATGCTTGCCGATCACAGTGAGGGCTGTCCACAGATAGCGTGCTTAGGCGCAGCACACTAGTTTTGTCGAGTAGCCCTCATGGTGTTCTTTAGGAATCCTTCAAGTGCTTTCAGGATAAGCTGGATGGTCTTGGTCCTTGACCACTCCTTCTGCGACTCCAGCTTCTCCAGTAGGAGGGCCTTGGCAGTTGGGCTAGGCGTGACTGTTCTACTTAGATCCTTTACCTAGTTTGAGGAGGAGAGGAGAAAGACTGGTTAAATATTGCACACGTCTTTTGTTGTGGGGTGCTCTGGGCTGTGGGGAGATGTTCAAATTTAGACTGAATGAGACTAATTGGGTCCATCTGCCCTGACTCACCCAAGCTAGGGGAGATGCTTTTGTTCCAGATTCCCCTGAGAGGGACCTATGCATAGCAATTCCATTCTCTTTTTTTCCTCAAGCTAATTATTAGCTTTTCAATGGCAACAGAATCCTAACTTCCCCTTTACTGTTCTGTCTGCCATTAGAGAGTAAGCACCCAGAGGCCAACACCACCACCTTATTTGTCTGTTATCCAAAATAGTGCTGACATATACAGTATTGCTACTGAACGAAGAGGAGCCCATCGGTAAAGGTGGTTCAGTGGGTTCTAAAGCAAGTGCTTCCCTCTCACTTCCCATTCAGATTCTGTTGTGAGTCTCTTGGTGTGGTAGCATGAAGGAGGCTGGAAACCCCTCTCCATGGACCCACTGGCGTGGGGATGACTAACGGGAAGGCTTGTCCCACCACTTGTGAGCCTGAAGTATAGCGGAATTGCAAGAGCAGGCAACTGTCTACAGAGGGAATCCCAGTCCCCCAGCGGAGCTTCTAAGTCAGGCTCTGCTGGAACAAGACTCCACATGACTCCTGTGCACAGCCAACTAGGAAAAGCTCGGGTTTAAGGCAACTACAAGAGGCAGAAGCAGCCTTAGCATCAGGGCTGCATTCCGGGCTCTTCTTGCATCTGACTTGGCTCATCCACACTCTGAGCCATCAATCCTCTATTAAATCTACCATTTAATGGCTAGTGGCAGCCAGAAGCCCTTGATCATCTCCTTCCCTGCCTTTTCAGCCTTTGGCTACTTCTCTGCGTTAGGTCTCCTGTAGCAAGGCTGTCACTCACAGGGATTGATAATAGACTCGTGTTTGTGCCCTGTGATTTTTTTTTTTTTTTATAATGGCTGTCTGCGTAGGGCTGGGTATGCTTCCTTTTGTCTGTTATATTTTTCTTATCTCTTAAGCAGCTAGGTAAAATCTGTTTATTATCATTTAAAGTAGTTATTTTCTTTGCAAAAGAGACCCCCCTCCCCAAAAAAAGCCCCAAAGTGAATCAGAACAAGGTTCTACAATAGGAATGGTTGCTCAGACCCTCTGCCTTCTGAGGCTATCTGTGGAAGCTGCTGCAGCCCTGAGATGAGGCAGGGTGCATCCCCCCATCCCTTCCCCACACTGCATGAGAGAATGGGAAGCACTCACCTCTTGTTTGAGGATCTGATTTAGGGTTTTGGTAGCACTCTGAATGACTCTGGCTTTGTCTTTCTTGTTATCTTGTACATTGTTTGTCACGAACTCCAAGTAGATCTGGTAGTCCAGAAGACCAGAGGTGATTTTCAATAGGCAAAGTTTCTATGAGTAGAGTGGGAGGGAAAATTAGTTCTCTCTAGGAGACAGACTCGGTCCGAGAATAAGATTCCTGCTGCTCAGCATCTTTTCCCTTTGCCCCTCTAGAGAATCAGGTACCAGGCAGCTTCAGCTGACCTCCCTTAACTAGCTGGACAACTACAGGCACCGCTTAATATTTTCCCCTATTTTCCCCAGGATCAAGAGTATGGCAGTGGGGATCCCCTTCTGGCTGCCCTGCCTCTGCCCCCACTACTCTTCCTGTACTCTTGCTCATGTCATGGCCCGAGACCTGCTTTTAAGGAATAATGAGAAATCCATGCAGGTTATCTCACTGGCTAGAGGGGGAGAGGTGTGGAGAGGGCTCTCAGTTAGGGAGAATGGGCTTGGATCATTCTAGGGGCAGCCAGAGAATGATCCCTGGACCACTGTACTTGAGATGAGCTAGCTAAACTTGCTATGATTTCTAACATTTAATAGACGTGAATAATCCAACAAAGGGGACTTTACCTACTCAATGGCAAATTGCTTTTCAATCAAAGTTTTAAGTTACTTCCCTCATAATATTTACATAATATTCTTTCTATCTACTCCCCCATCTCTGCTGCCTGACTGGAGCTGTGTGTATGCAGGCACCACATGCAAGAGAACTTGGGCTGAAAGTAAATGTGACAAACTTTTACCTGATTGTATTCGGTTTGTAAGCATCTGTCATTTGTTTGGATTGCTGGAAGCTCCAGATTGTTTTCTGACAAAGCATCGTCATTGGCCATACAATCAGGACTGTTATCACACAACTGCAAAAGAGTACAGAGCGCTCACTTAGCTAGCACCACTAGAGGGCCAGGCCATGCTCTCCCACGGCCAGGAGACACGCTAAGAAAAAGGAAGCTACCCCCTCTCGGTGCCCGACCAAGCAGCCCAATAAAAAGAAATCCCCTAGGCTCAGTCTTCTAACTTCAGGTTTGTTACTCTGTCTTTAAGTAAAGAATTGTTAAAGTCCCTCTGTCCATTTATTTAGAGAATTCAATGATATAAACTGCCTGACACATAGTAGGAACTTAGTAAATGACAGAAATTTTGATGATAATTGGGACAAATAAATTTCAGCCACAGAATATTCCATCTGGAAGGGCCTGTGCTATCATCTGTAACTCCATAATTTTGCAGATAAGAGTCCTTAATAGTAGGGAATGTCCTCAAGATTACGAAGTTAGTTCTACACACCCAAACCTAGAGTTTGGGCTCTTCTCTCTTGTGACCTTTTTTCTTTCTGTCAAGCAGAGTCAAAATACTTTGCATTTAAAAATGGAAGATACTTTAATCTAGGTAGATGTTGTTTGTTTGTTTTTGTTTTTTGAGACAAGGTTTCTTATTCTAATCCTGGCTGTCCTAGAACTTAATATGTAGATCAGGCTGATCTCTAAGTCAGAGATCTTCCCGCTTCTGTCTCTCGAAAGCTGGAATTAGAGGCATGCACGGCTGTGCTTAGTCTAATCTAGTTGTCAGTTAGCTCTTTGTTGGGCTCTATATTTGCATTTTAGCTGGGTCGGCCCTGGAGAGTCCTTATCACTCAGTTTACATTCAACCAAACAGCACTGCGACTGCACAAGCTAAAGATTCATCCATTCCCAAGAGTCTTCCAGAGTTCAAGGCAAAGAGACCTCACTCTTTGGTAAGGAAAAAGGAATCCCCACCCAAGAAACAACTGCTAAGTGCGGCTGAGAATGGCCCGCTGTGAAGTTTAGAGATGCAGCTACATTCTGTATTCCCAGACAGGGAAGGACCCCTGAGAGCAGCAAAGAGAAGAGATAGTGAACACAGTGTAGTCTGATCTTTAACCTCAAATTCTAAGTGCCCTAGAACCCGGCAGAGAATTCCCAACTCAGGAGCAAAGAGAATGAATGAACGCCCACACTGGGCCTTCATCACTTTCACACAGCCTACCCACCTCTTTTCTCATTTCGAAGACTTCCCTGAGGATGTAACTAATCAGGCCTCCGAGTTGTTGCGCGGTGGTGTGTACTGGTTTGTTGGGGGTGGTGTCCTCTGTGTGGTCTCCTCTCCGGACTTGTGAGGTAGGGAGGGCAGTGGCCATCGCCAGCATCAGCCCCAGGACGGCAAGTGGATGGAAGTCTCCTGTGTGGAGGGAAGGGAAAGCAGCAGTGAGCAGATAGCACAGCTGGGAGGCTGCTCCTGGCTGCTGGCCAGCCCGCAACCCTCGCTCTCAGCCACAGGCTTCTCTCTCACACCGCTCAATAGCTCCACCAGAGGGCGAGGAATTGCCTTCACTTACTTGCGGAGAGGAACTTCATAGCTGTTCCTGGAGGGCAGATAGAGTTGTCTTTCGTTCCTGGTGGGCTCGAGAGCAGAATGAGCTACAGACATCCTCAGTCTCATATTTATTGGGAGTCGACTCTCTAATTTTGAGACTCATGGGAAAATCCCACATTTGATAAAAATCTTTGTTGGAGGGTGGGGGTGGGGCCAGAGTGGGTGGGGCTGATTGGAAACCTTATTAAGATTGCACAATGACGTCGTAAGCATCGAAAGAATCACAACTTGGGGGCGGGGGGGGGGTTTGCGTGTGCTTAAGTCATCCTTGAGGCTAGCCCTTCTTAGCCTGATCATTCTTTACTTTCTTCTAAAAAAAGTGACTCAGCACTCTAGCATGAATTGAGAAAAAGAAACACCAAACACACTTTTTTATAAGGAGAACAAGAAGTAAGAACTGATGTGATTAAGCACACACACTCGAGTTACTAGGAAAGAGGCTAGCATTTAGTGTCCTACTTCTGTATGTTTGTAAGAACCTAAGATGTTCTGACCTGAGTTTCTTCAGATCATACAAAGCCCCCCTGCCCCAACCTGGCTTATACAGACAGTAATAATGCCTGCCGCACAGTGCTCGTGTGTCCTGGGTCTCATCAGGACCCGATGTTCCCAAGTGGTTTGTTCACCTCCAGATTTTGTGCAGTTGTTTCTTAGGGGTCCCAGGTGGAGCCTGAGTGAAATAGAGATGTCTCCTGTGTGCCACCAAGTACTGCTAGTTTCCCCTCACATCCAGCCTCTCTGCTTTCTCTCTGGTGGCCTCTTGGGTATCTTCCTGCTAAGACTGTTAGTCTCTGTGTAACAGAGCTGCTCTTATCTCTTAGTGCTGACCCCACTGCTCCCAGAACACCCCAAACATGTGATAGTGTAATCCTACTGTCCCAGGTCACCCCCAGGAGGCTCAAAGGTCTGTCGCAGTCCTCAAGTTGTTGAAGTCTCCTTAGTTCAGGATACATGAAGGATACAGAGATCAAGGAAGGACCTATGGCATCTTAGCTGGCTTGTGTTTGAACTCCCCTTTTCTGAATGTCTTTATTGAATCCAAAGGGGCATGGCTCACTCTGAGTGACCCTCCAATGCCAGGTCTTCTAGACAGGGTTAAGCTTAAACGGACTCCTTCTTCCCTTTGGTTGATTTCTTCTCCAGGAGGGTCCCTGGTCTTCTGGCCACCCACCGCCAGATACCTAGATAGCATTCAGGATGGCTCCAGTCTGAAAGTAGGTTCTCTGTAAGAACCCCAGATCACTCACACATACGCTCTCAGCACCGCAGTCAGCTTCTCTCCTTTGCAAAGATTGCTTGAAGATTCTTACAGCAGTGACCTTTGCAAAGACAGTTAAAGATCGGTGGATTTACTTTCCGGTTTGTATACATAAAATGCTAGGTCTGCTGGTTGAAAGAAGTGAGGTCATCTGTTCTTTTACTGTTTGAGGCACCAGTCCTGGAAGGAGTAGGGGCTTTTAGTTTGAAAATAAAAAAAAGAAAATA
Source organism: Microtus ochrogaster (assembly GCF_000317375.1). NCBI lineage: Eukaryota > Metazoa > Chordata > Mammalia > Rodentia > Cricetidae > Microtus > Microtus ochrogaster. The sequence goes on from NC_022029.1 coordinate 45,673,223, forward strand.
GGGGAAGAAGGCAGGTTGGTTTCACTTTTATTGCTTTAGGGACTTAAAGGCATCTGAACCAGCCATCCTGCACTGAAGGAAGCCACTTCCCCAGCTCCCCGCCACCCCATCTCCCTGCAATCCCATCTCCCTGCCGTCCCATCTCCCTGCCACCCCAGGTCCCTGCCATCCCAGGTCCCCGCCACCCCGTCTCCCCGCCACACTGTCTCCCCGCCACCCCATTGTTCTGCCACCCCAGCTCCCTGCCATCCCAGCTCCTTGCCATCTGCTATCTCAGACCTTTGTAGCATGGATTTTTTTAAATGACTCAATAAATTTGAGACTGTTATAGTTACAAAAACATTAAGATTTCTCTTTTCAACAAAAAGGTGCTTTTTAAATGAGCATGCATCCGAGATAAAATGTTCAAACAAGACAATAAGAAGTAAGAATCCCACAGGCAGTGCCTAATCGCTGGTAGTTTTAGTGGAACTCTTGTCAGCCTAGTCTGCAAGAGTTTTTTTTCTTCAGCTTCTATATTTATACATATATATTATACATATTTATGTATAAAATATATACTTATACATGCATACACATGTAGATACACATGTATGTTAATGGCCTGGATGCTGTCTTCATAGCTTTTCATAGAGGTGCACATGGAGCCCACAGGCTTTTGAATAACAGTCTGTGTTTGAAGTCCAGCTCTGCCATTTGCTAGCTATTTGACACTGTCTGAGTTACCCCAAGATCTGCCTTCTTGTTTATTGACTCTGTAATACGAGAGTAATACTAGAGCATCATTTACAGAGCTGCTATGAAGTTAAATGAGCGAGAGTAAGCACTGAGTCTATAGTTTTCAAGAGCTGGAACATCTCCCTCCGGGAGCCCTTCCTGCATGACTATCAGTTCCCCTGGGCCTTGCCTGTGAGTTTACTACGGAGACCGGAGAGCGAGCTTACTGTGCCAGGGCTGAGTCAGGCTCCTAAACATTTCCCCTGAAGAAATGCGATGGTCGGTGTTATTGAAGATCTGTTATGGGGAGCTGGAGAGATGGCTCAGAACTTAAGAGCATTTACTGCCCTTTCAAGAGGACTTGGGTTCCATTTCCAGCATTTCCATGGTGGCTCTGAACCATCTGTAACTCTAGTTCCCGAGGATCTGATGCCTCTTTTGGCCTCAGTGGGCACTGAACTCACACGATGCACATTAGACAAAGCTGTGCTCAGACAAGGTCCCTTGGTTTAGATAGTCATCCAGTTTTTTGCCTTCTGCTAAGTGTTTTTATGTCAGAAGTCACAGCGCATGCTTGTCTTTGCCCTTCACATTTCTGAGCACGGATCTCAAGCACAAACGGTCCTAACAACTGCAGTGCTTGAGCTTTTGGCTGTCGACAAAAGACGCGGTGCAAGGGTTGGAAGGCAAGGTGATTCTGTCTTGTCCCTTCGTATGACACCAGCATGGATCTTTATTAGTGTCAATGCCTTTGACTGTCATCTGCTTGTGGGAGAAATGGACTCTCCCTAAACTAAAGCATTAGTACAGTAACTCTAAACCCCCTTTCTACCGTCACAGATTCTTTCCTCTGTGTCTTATTGAGTTTCCCACTTGAAGAACTCATTTTTCCAGCCCCATAAAGGTGATTTTTGGAGCTTGTTCTGGAACTCACTCTGTAGACCAGGCTGGCCTCGAACTCACAAGATCCACCTGCCTCTGCTTCCCCAGTGCTGGGATTAAAGGTGTGAGCCACCATCACTTGGCACCCTCCACACTTTTTTTTTTTTGAGTTCATCCAACAAGAAGCCATAACTTTATTAGTGATAGAAACGGTAAATTTCAAACCAAGCTGCAGTTCCACCTTTGAAACACCAAAAAGGGGGGAGGGGATGGGGAGTGTCCTCTCCGTCAAATAGTTACATTGTTAATTCCATAATAGCATTTACAATATCATTACTGTTGTTTTTCAGGGCTCACTGCCTTTGCTCTGGACACATTAGCCTGTGACATGACCAATTCTATGTCCTTAACTTCCACACCTGCCTCATCAACCTCTTCCTCTTCACTCTCCTCTTGTACTGTCGGAGTCTGCGTATTTTCTTGAATGTTTGAAACAGCTTCACCTTGAACTTTGAACTTCTAAGCAGTTGCTAACTGTGCTTGCTGAGACAAATCTTCAATCTTGACTTCTCCACATACGATGTAGGTGTCTGAAGCCGGGCTCTTGTAGACATCTGGTTTGGCAATGACGAAGAGGATATTTTAGATTTCCGGATAGTGACTCTAGTAACCCCTGTAACCTGCCGAAGACCCAGCTTGGACATAGCTTTCCATGCTTTCTTTTCACTCCGGCTCTGCTTTGCTTTACTGACTGGTTCTTCATCAATTTCAGCTGCCGCCGCCAGCTAGGCTTGCTGTGTAGCTGTCTGTGTGGAGTCTTGTTCCTCGAGCTCTGGTACTAATTCATCGCTGTCAGATTCTGTTCCCGACCCTGTCTCAGCCTGGGGCTGTGGCAGCTCCTGCTCTGTGGCAGGGACGGTTTCTGTGGCTTCGCCAGGCATTTTGTGCGGAGGACATGGAACCAAGATGGCGGCGGAAAGAGCTCTCCACACTCTTAAACTGTGGCAAGTGTTGTTCTTTTTTTAAAAAATGCTGCAAGATCCCCGTGGCAGTAGGCAGCAGAAATGCTGTAGGTCCCAAAGGGCTCTGGGAGCAGCCAGCCCCAGGCAGAAATGGCTGCCGGTCCAGGAGCGGTGGCCTGAGTGGTGGTGGTGGCGGGCCATGTGGTGGCAGACAGGGGGCCCTGGGAGCAGCCAGTCCCAGGCAGAGACGGCTGCTGGTCCCTGAGCAATTGCTGGTTCCAGGCAGGGAGACACATGGCGGGCAGGCAGAAGACAGAAACATGGATAGACACGACCGTGCAGGGTGAGGTTGAATGTTTATTCAGGGGG
>NC_022029.1:45676321-45690767 GCF_000317375.1 Microtus ochrogaster
TGAAGATCAGCCTGCCTCAGCGGATGGGGAGGGGAATGGGTGTGGCTTGTCTCTTAAAGGGACCAAAACCATAACAGCAAGTAATGTGCTCTTAGGCTAGGGTTGGAGATGGGTGGGTCTGTGATTTAACTAAAGGGAATATATTTTTATTTATTTAAACTTTTTTTCCTAATTCCCACTCCCTCAACAGGCCCTCCCCCAACCCCTCCAATCCTAAGAGAGGGCCATGCACCCACCCTGTGTAAAGTCCCAGGCCCTCCCTACTACATCTTGATTGAGCAAGGTTTACATCCATAGGAATAGGATCCTAAGAAGCCAGTACATACAGTAGAGACAAATCCCAGTGTCACTATCAGTGGCCCCCCAGTCAGTGCAACATCTTAAAGAGAAAAGAGAAGTCACTGGTACTAGGTAGGCAATGTGGTTGCTTTTAGAATGTAGTTTCATTTAGCATCAGGCAGAGGATGTTTGCTAAGTGAAACAATGGGGTAATTTAACAGCTTCTTTTGGAGGAGAGGCTCTGGGAAATGTATTGGGTAAGAGTATTGCTGTTACTTGGAGAGAAAATATTAGGGAGACATGTTGTGTCTGTTTGGAAGGCACTGGCTGATTCTGAAGGGCAGTCAGGCTAACTGCCCTAAGCTGTTGACAGCTGCCAACCAGTTCAGTCTCAGTAATGGCTTTACAGCCTCAGTTCCAATGCCCCAATCCTAGTGTAGCTAGCTCCTAACAACTTCTTGGTCTGGCCTTAGATTTCCTAATGCCAAGCTAAATGCACCTCTGCCCGGCTGTTTCCTCTCTCTCTCTCTCTCTCTCTCTCTCTCTCTCTCTCTCTCTCTCTCTCTCTCTTTTGCCCTTGTTATTTTGTTATGCATGGAGATACCTTATCCCTGGAAAAGTGGGATATTCCAGGCATTTTAGGAGTGGCTCTGTGAATAATAAGGAAGTCTTCCCTGGCCTAGGTGCCTGCTGCACCTGCTCTGTCTCTTCTCTAGATATACTAGGACAAGTATTCTGAGCCCAACATGTTGATAAACCAGCCTCTCTGGAACCGGTTCAGTGATAAGAAATCCCTGTGTGCTCGTGAACTCTCCCCAAGGCAGGAAGATCCCTCAGGCAGAGTTTCTCTGCTGGCTTCTCTCTGTGGGGTGGGTTTTCAGTGGCTGCTGCCTGTGATTCGAAATTAGGCAACTTCAGTTTAGAGAAACCAGTTAACTTATTCTGGCAAGTCACTTAAACCACTCTTGGCTTCTCCAAAGATCTCAGTTCTCTGAGTTCAGTGGCATGGGCAGAAACTAAGCATGCAAAGCATCAGCTTTCCCTCCACTCCTTCCCTCCAAGTTAAGGCACTGAGAGCGCATCTGAAAGCATCACATGTTGTGTCAGGTTCAGGGGATTCTTTTGGCCTGCTTGTGATGTGTTTCACCTCCCTGCCCTGCCCTTTTGAGCCAGTTGCTAACAAGAGAATGTCTTAGTTCCTCAGAATAAAGTCTCTTCTGTATTCTTGCAAGCTGGGTTCACAGAGGGAGGAAAGATCTTTCTAATCTTCGTAGTGGAAACGTTTCCACAAAATACTTTGGGTGTGTGAAGCACTCTCCACTTCTGAGACACACTGGGCTCATTGCTCTGAAGCAAAACCACCTGGATTGATTTAAAGTGTTGCAGAAGAATTCAGATCCCGGTAAGCTGGTCAAGGTCAAACAATAATATGTTAAAAGTACTGAATTCTTTCTGTGTATCTTGCTTGCTCTGTGTATATGTTCTCTCTCTCTCTCTCTCTCTCTCTCTCTCTCTCTCTCTCTCTCTCTCTGTGTGTGTGTGTGTGTAAGGGGGAGTAAGAGGGAGGGAGAGATAGATAGATGGATAAGTATATAGATAGATATACAGACAGACAAGATAGATAGATAGATAGACAGACAGACAGACAGACAGACAGACAGACAGACAGAAAGTCCTTGACCCACAGACCTACTGTTGTCACAGCTCTACAGTGCTGTCCCTTTTTTGCTGGGTAATCTTGTGATTTGAAGTATCCAAGGAGACTGGGCTATAGTCTGCTGTCACTGTTCTGCCAGATCTGTGGCTTCTCCACTCCGGGCATATCTGGGCTCTTGTGGGGTGACTTATCTAGATCCCTTGACCAGGAGACCACATTACTTCCCTGTAGATAAAAGTCAGATGGATGAGAGGCAGTGAGTGATAGGAGAGAGAGTTTGGCTTTCTTTCTAGTCAACTTCACAAGGGATCACAATGCCTGGAAATAGAAAACAGCTGTTTTTGGGGTCAACAGCTCCTGGTTGAATCAGATTCTCCCATTCCTTAGTAACAACAGTATATATACCTTATGTATACTTCTCTATGATTAGCTTGTCCATCACAGGTCCAGGGAAGCTGGTAAGGGACCCAGGTGTGTAGCCTTGGGCAGGATGTGCTCAGAAGGAGACTCAGACCCAGGACTGTTCTGTCAGATATTATATATCTGCACTTTTGGCCAGGCTCGTGAGGATCTGAATAGTCTTACTGAATAAGTGGTTGCAGTATTCAGAATGAGGTTGCAAATCTTTTCACTGAATGTAGGTTCCCCCAAATTGGTTTTGTCTTTTTACTACATTACCAAACACTTGGGTTCTTATGTTTTAGGGATACATCTGTTTGCAGATGTGAACATTGAGATGATGACAAACAGGAAGGTGTCGGGGCAGGGTATTTATTTTCCCACCTCAGTCCTCCATAGAACATCATCTCCATATTCTTCCCCTGCTCCAGCAGTCTGCCTGTGCTCTGAGATTCTGCAGCTCTCCGTTAGCCACGCTCACAACATCAAGGGCTGTAGCTGGAGACATCCTCAGAGTTGAGAAATAATTCTCAAATGTTGAGAAGCCTGATGCTATCATTCGGGTCCCACCCAGAGAAGAGTCATTTCAGCTGATTAGGATGTTTTCCATTTTTACACGGCCAGGATCTTGGTGGCCTTAGGCAAAAATAAACCAATCCAAGAGAAGTTAGAGTATCTTTGTGAAGACACACCAGTGCAATGAATATCACCTTTTTCTGTAATTGTATAGATAGTTGTTGATATTGATCCTCTTGCCTCAGGTTTTCTGAAAAGCAGGGGTTACAAATTTGTGCCACTAGGCTTGGCTTTTCTTTCTTTCTTTCTCTCTCTCTCTCTCTCTCTCTCTCTCTCTCTCTCTTTCTTTCTTTCTTTTATATTTCTCTGCATGTGCATCACTGAGTAACTCTCTAGTTCGAGTCCAGGAGGGAGGCATCAAGTGAAGTTTATAGATACTCACTGTTCATGAGACACAAAGAATACATTCTTATCTTAGTAGTGATTAGATGTAGTGAAAATTATCACTGGTTTCCAGGGGTTAACTTATTGTCTGTTCATGGAGTAATGGCATGTCTAAATTATTAAGTTGTGCTGGTTGTTTGGCATCATGCACACTTTATAGCTGGACTCAATGCTTGCTTTTCAGCTGGTCTGGAACACAGCCAAGCCCTGGTCGACTCAACGTGGCCATTACTAGTTCATTGCTCTCGGTGGTGGTAGGATGTGTAGACAGTTGTCACAGCCAAAGGCTGACCTTTTCATTCTTCTTCTCTTATAGCATATTACTTCTAGTATCTTGAAACTTGTTAATGGGGTCTGTGCCCCAAAGCAACAAATGGATAAGGCGTTTGAGAGAAGGAGCTTGCAGTTGAGGTATTTCTCTTTTCTACTTAAGGTCTGGTTGTGTCTCCCTAGTGCACCAAGTCACCTATTAGAGTAGTTCTGCTAGTGCAGGAGAAGTTGCACTGCCAGAGGTGGGGGCACGCCCATCACAAAGCGGCAGCTGGCAGATGATGCTGAAGGGGCCGATGCGGAGAAGGAGACATCCGCAACTTCTCAGGACCCAGATGCTGAAATAGGTGAACACTGGGTATTTCAGCAAACATTTCCCCTTTAAAAGCACAAATATAAGTGCCAAATTGTGATAGTTTTGATAGGCTGGGCAAAAAGCTGAGAGAACCTGTCTTTGACCCTTTAACTGTAACAGTATGTTCTTCCTAAGCTGCTTTAATGAATGAGGATTGTCAGCTAGATCAAACAAGTATTTGTTGAATGTGGATTACTAGGAATGCCCTTTTGCTTGTCTAAGTTTTTAAGGAATTTTATAAAACAAAATTAAAACTCAAAGACAAAATCAGTGCCACCACGAAAACCCAAATGTATAATGTGGTATGCTTATAGCAAATTGTTTCTGCTTTTAAGAGCAAACCTTACTAAATGGAGCCAACACAATATTATTGGTTGAGACCAATTTTGAAAATTACTTACTTGGGATGGGAGGGAGAACTGTGATTGGAAAGTAAAATGACATGAAAAATGAAAATTACTTAACAACATTATGGGAACACTCAATTCCAGACAGATTCAGATGTATTATAATCACGAACTAGGTGAGTTTTCCTGTGAGCAGTGAGATTACGGTGTATTATGCTAAAAATAAAAAGTCCCTGCTACAAATGGGAGCCAGAGAGAAGGCTCAAGCTTCTTAATCTGCTTCAACACAGCAAGCCATGCCCTCAGCATCCACAGGGCGGGAATGTCTGCACAGATACAATGATGGACTCATATCACAGACAGATGCAGACCACCAGCTATGTCAGGGGAGCCAGAATGTGCCCAAGGCAGAGCTTGTTCTGCAGATTGAAATGCCCTTGGATTATCTCTGAAAGAACCAAATCATTTAATCTCACTTCATGAATGAATGTATAAACTTCTAGGAGGTGTATGACTCACCCAAGAGCAGTGTTTGGGTGGGCCAGGCATAGCATTGCCTGATAAAAGATGTTTGCTTATATGAATTTCAGATACACACAAATAAATTTCTAATATTTATATATTTTAAATATTGTATGATCATGTTTTCCTTGTTCACTGAAATTCAAATGCAACTGGGTATTCTATATTTTTGTTAAAAGTAGTAACTTTAGCCGGGCAGTGGTGGTGCACGCCTTTAATCCCAGCACTTGGGAGGCAGAGGCAGGTGGATCTCTGTGAGTTCGAGGCCAGCCTGGTCTACAAGAGCTAGTTCCAGGACAGGAACCAAAAAGCTACAGAGAAACCCTGTCTCAAAAATCAAAAAAAAAAAAAAAAAGTAGTAACTTTATTTGGTGGGGAAGACATTGAAAACTAGGTGGCAGTGAAGGGAAGAGAGAGCCACGGAAGATAGACCGAGCAGGGAGCTGTGTGAAGAAAGTAGTTCATCTGAGTGAACAGGAAAAAGATCCCAGAGACTTGAGTCAGGACAGGGGTTGGGGGGCTGGAGGCTGTGGCAATCGTGTCCTCCTAAGAACAGATGGCACCCGGTGGACATCCACTAGAGTTGGCTGGTTTAGTTAGACTCAAGAGAAAGCTGTGCCCATCAACTTCCCATCTCTGCATTCAGTGATTCCTGATAGCATCTTGGGATTAGAGCAGATGGAATTATTTACAACCCAACAGTTGGCAGGAGCTACACACAAACCCTCCTCTCACTTCCCCCCCTCCTCACAGCCTGTTAGATGCCTTCCTTTGCATCATCAGGCCAAGAGGAAGCAGGGATATTTTGACAGCAAAATTCGTTCACGTGGAGATTAGTTATTATATGGACACTGCTTGGGGGCATAAGGAAAAGACACAACAAACATATTAGAGAATGTTTGATTAGAGATTGGTGGGGGCCGGCGAGATGGCTCAGCAAGTAAGGCACCTTCTGTTAGTCTAACGACCCTAGTGCAGTCCCGGGACCCACATGGCAGGAGAGAGCCAGTTCCCACAAATTGTTCTCTGATTGTCATACACATACCGTGCATGGCAGATGTGCATAAATAAGTGTAATTTTGAAAAAGATTGTTGTGGTCAAAGCATGCTGCTTCTGTGCCCCCAAATAAAGGCATGCATCTGAATTAAGGGCGAATTAGGAACGATGCAGGGTAGACCGTCTTACACACATGTTCTTGCGTTTTCTCCAGCCAGGAACTAGATCATGCCTTCAAGAGCAGAGCTCAAGTCCAGATTTTACAAGTCATATTAAGACTGAAGACTAGTTACACCATTACGGAATTTGACACAATAAGGAGGCAGCTCAGGGGACTAGGGTTTTCTCATGTGACACTCTTTCCTCCTGCTCAGAGAGGACGAGGGACAAAGAAAGTGGCTGGCTTTGAGGCCCTGAGCGAGACAGGATTCACAGAGCATGACGGATTCCGAGGGTCCCCAAAGGGTTGCTTATTACTGGCTTGTGTCTAGCGTTCAACTGCACTAGAATGTCAGGGCATCACATCCGATTCATCTTTGTTACAGCTCAGCTGCGGATTTCTAGGAGGTTGAATTACAAAAACAAACAGTGCCATTAAATTCAACCCCCACCTGCTTTTGGCAGTACTTGTTGAGACAGGAACCTGGTCAACATTTGATTGTGCTTTAGTCAGACTTTAGAATATTGAGTAAAATTTGAAATCCCTGAGAGAAACTTGGTTCTCTTACATGGCACAGTTCCCAGACACGTCATATGAGGCTCTGTGCTACAATTTCCGTCCTTTCCCTCCGCAAAAGCATGTTGATCTTTCCAGAACTGTTTCAGTGCAGGGTAGAATGACATCTTGCGGATGTCGTGACGTCTCTGTGCCTTAGACTTTGAGACTCAGATCCTGCCACCATCCTCCAGGAAGCCTCTGCACATCCATTTCCAGGAATAGTGAAGGCTCTCCTCTGCTCTCTCGCGAGGGTCATGCACTGTACAAATGTGTTTCCAGGCAGGGCAGTGATGGCGCAGGCCATGGAGCCAAACGGCCTAGATTCAGATCTTGGTTCAGTAATTCCATGCTTCAATCCACTGGGGAGAGTTTAACATCAGGCTTCATTGTTTCCACTTGCAAAACGGGAATGGCAATTGCACCTCACTTCTGGCTGCGGGAGCCTGTGTGAAGTGCTGAGCTTCCAGCTGCTTCATTAGTACAATACTGTGTGATTTTAAAGACCATATAAAACATTATGTTCCTTTGATTTGAAAACTATAAGCCAAGAAATATGTTGTTAAAAATATATATGCTAATTCCATGTCACTGGTTATATTATAGTTTGCTGAAAAAAGCCTGGATTATAGATGGAGACTTGGTCTAAAACCCAGCTCCAGCCTTTATTGGTTGTATGGCTTTATGCTTCAGTTTCCCATACCCAGATTTCTGGAATCTTAGAGACAAAGCCATCTGAGAGAAGTTGTGAAAATTACATAACGTCATATCCACTAAGCACTTATTAGAATGTACTAAGTTGCCACTTGGTGGTAACTATCATTGTCATATTAGTTAGAGCCGGGGCAAAGAGAAAATACTTGGAAGGGAACAAAAGGGCCAAAGCAGACAATGGAACACTTTCATCAGAATTTGAGGCTCCAGAGTCAACCTGAGTACAAAGCAAAGAAATGGCTAATAAAGTGATTCAGAGGTTTTATCTTGCTTTAGATTGTTATATTTCACCTAAATTTGTAGTTTTTGCGTAAATTACACATGCTTATGGCACAAAATTTCAAAGTACAAGAGATCCACAGTGAAAAATAAGTCACACCTACCATGCCCAGTAATTAGAAACTACTGACTTCTTGTGGTTCCTTCTAGAAGTACTCTATGAATGTATAAGCAAAATGTTCTCTTTTCTATTATCTATCAATCATTACATGTATAGTAAAGAATTAATGGCTGTGACATCTTTCTCTATGGAGTGTGCTTTAGAAGCCATTCAATGGGTTGATGCAGGTCTGCTTCCTTTGTAACCCTGCTATCCCATTTATCTGACCCACGGCCCATCAATGGAATTTTAGGTTGTTTCCAATCTTTTGTTATTACAGCTAAACCTGTAATGAATAATCTTGTCCAACTGTGATTTTACTTGTGTGTATCAGTGGGATTGTTTCCTAGAAGGGGAATTGCTGACTCAAAAGATATGGGCAAGTTTGACAGATAGTGACAGATAGAGGCTGCACCAACATAACACCCCTGCAGTGAGGTCCCCCATGCTTTCGTCATCACCTCGTGCAATCTTATTCTTGATCTTTCAGAGCCTGATGAGAGGAAAAGGAAGCCAGATTTCACTGGAGTTTTAATTTACAACTTGTTGTAAGAAAGGTGGAGCCTTCAGTCAGATATTTGAGACACACTTTTTTTAAAAAATTTTATTTAACTTTATTTTATATGCATTGGTGTGAAGGTGTCAGGTCCCCTGGAACTAGATCTTTAGACAGTTGTGGGCAGCCATGTGGGTGCTGAGAATTGAACCCTGGTCCTCTGGAAGAGCAGTCAGTGCTCTTAACCACTGAGCTATCTCTCCAGCCCCTGAGAAACACTTTAAATTTCATTGATTGACAACTCTGGAGTGGCTACAAAAGGAATCTGTTTTGACTCTTTGATCTTAACAGGTGATTTAATCTGCTCTGACGTCACAAGGGCACTCTCAGATGCCGAGGAAAGGCAGTCTGTTTGTTACAGGACAAGAAGGATGATGATCATCGCCCCCGATATAAATAAACTAAACAGAAAAAAAGTATGTCTAGCTAGAATATCAAACAAGCAAGTTTTTTTGTACTTTTGTTTTTCATGTTTCTGCATTAATTATGTATTATTTTGATATCTAGAAACATGTTAATAAAATATTTTGACCTTTTAGTGTTTTTTTTTGTTTGTTTGTTTTTTTGAGACAGGATCTTGCTATGTACTCCAGTCTTGCCAATTTTCGTGGCGGTTCTGCTTTAGTATCCCTGTTGCTGAAATTGCAAGCTTGTCCATAAAGTTGTCCTTGATTCCTAGGTATTGAAGAATGTTAGTAATTCTGTCTGCTTGCTTTGGAAACCTCTGTTTGGTCTCTGTGATGATTTGAGTAAGAATGGTCCCCACAGGCTCGTATATTTGAGTCACCAGGGCGTGGCACTATTTGAGAAGGATTAGGAAGTGTGGCTTTGTTGGATGTGGTGTGTCACTGGGGGTGGGCTTTAATGGTTTCAAAAGCCTACAATAGGCCCAGTGTTCTGCTCTCGGCTTGTCAATCAGGATGTTCTCTGACCTACTTACCAAGCACTGTACCTGCCTGCCACCATATTCCCTGCTACCATGCTCCCTGCCATTATGATAATGGACTAAGCTTCTGAAACTGTAAGCCAGCCCCCAGTTAAATGCCTGCTGTTGCTGTGGCCATGGTGTCTCATCACAGCACTAGAATAGTGACAGTCTCCTTCATAAATAGTGTTGGTGTGTTCCTAGTGACTCCCTCATCTCTGACTCTTGTGGAAGCTTGCCCATTCTACTTTTGCCTCATGGCATCTGTGAAGCTCCTGAGCACTCCTACTGCTAGGTTTCTGTGCCTCTCCCCACCGCTGATGCCTCTCTTTCCTCTTTCTTTTTTCTTTCTTTTTTTCAAGGCAGGGTTTCCCAGAATCTATGGAGTCAGTCTTGGAACTCACTCTGTTGACCAAGCTGGCCTTGAACTCACAGAGATCCACTTGCTTCTGCTGGGATTAAAGGCGTGTGCCGCTGCCACCACCAGCTGGCTCTTTCCTCTTTGTGGATGTAGCTCAGGCCACTGCTCCAGCTGAGTCTCCTAAGAGGTAGTACTTCAGAGCTCTCGCTGTGCTTCAGTCCATCTTTCTGAGGACCTGAGGTTAGAGCTGGAACTTACAGGTGGGGAGTCAAAGCATTGGAGCACACAGAACGTACCCCTCTAGGAAAGACAGAGCCCAGCTAGGAAGCTAGGATGTGCGAATCAAGCACTCTGCAGAAACAAGCTCTTTTCTGTGTGTAGACCGAGGGCCTGGGATGTATGTAAAGCCACTTATGGATGAGCTGCCGCTGTCTGCAGGCAGAAGAGTGCATGTCTCTGCGCTTTCCGTTCATCTCTATGCCCTAAGACTGTGTTTGGGAAGAGGGTTAGTTTCTAGCACCTGGGAGAAAAGCTGAGGATGGAAATGTGGATGCATCTAGGTGACTCTCTTCTTTAATTTAAACCTCAGATAGTAGCTTGTGACAGACCTTGATCCTGACTTTAGGGGACTTTCAGTCATTCAGCTTGATTTGCATGTTTTTGCTGTTTTAAGGCCCTCCCCCAAAAAATTGTTAGGAAGATTGGTTTCCTATTCCCATAGCTTACAGTCCTGTAACTTGCTTATCATTATGGGAAGGCCCATTCATTTCCTACACATGAACTAGGTTTCCTTTTGGGAGCTATTAGCATTGAAGGCTAGAATCCACTTAAATCCCCGGAGAGTCTATGGCTCAATCCACTGGAATTAATAGTGTCAGAGAATGCAAGGTAGGCCCTAGACTGGAAAACAATTGCATTCCTTTGGAGAGAGGAAACTTCAGCTGGAAAGGAATCCAAGGGCTGAAAGGTTGATGGGAATGCCTTTGCAGCTGGTAGCATTCTTTGTAGAAAGAACATTGCTCCTTCCAGTTCTTCAGGGCTTATTTCTCTACATGTTCAGGCCTCATCAGCTAGCATGGCTTTCACTTTTGTAAATAATGTGTGATATATTGTGTTTCATTATTTATTCAATCGGTTTCCTCTTTGTGACATCCCGGTTGTTGGCTTCTGTCAGCAAGGCTGAAGGAGATATTCATACAGATACTCTACTATTATGAGTCCGGAGGCCATCTTGCTAACAAAGATCCTCCCGGCAGTGTCCCTTCCCTTCTCATCCTGCTGAGCAGCACCGAGCAGCACTGTCACAGCTGTGAGGAACTGAAGGGGCAGACAACAGCCTGGAGGGACAGGAGAGCTCTAGATGAATGAGTGCCAGCAGCCCAACAGCAGGAGAAACGTCACTGCTCTCTCTGTGTCTTCTTACGTAGAAATTACTTTGTGACGTTAGAAGGATCCCTTGCTGACTTCCCCTCGGCTAGGCTAGGTGCTTTATGAGAGTAGGAGGCTTTTCTCCTGTTTATCGTCTTGGTCTCACATCTGGCCCATTGCCAGCCCAGGACATGTCTATAGCCAACGAACATCTGTTGAGCCCATCTAGTTATACATCAGTAATTTATGTTTTATAGACAGGTAACTCAAGTTCAGAAAAGTCACGTGGCTCTTACAGGTAGAGGTAGCAAAGCAGGATCCGAACCCACAGCTATAGGATACTTAAAGCTAGACTTGTGGGCAAGGTCCTAGAAGTGAACATTCAATCACAACAACAATTAATTTTCCCATTGACAATACATTTTCTCAGTCAGAAGAACAGTGACTGTCTCTTTAGCATTCCAGATCTGCAATGCTCGGGAGTACATCTGCAAGGGATTACTACTCTCTTGTGCTCTGGGGGTATGGTATAAAACCAAGCATTCTTTTGTATCCAAATTCTCTTGGTTGTAGATTTGAAAATAAACAAAAACCAGTCCTATCCTACCAAAGGACAGTCACTCAAAGCATTTTTCTGTCTTCACTTAATATGTGTGAATTTAAATAAAAAGCCTTATTTTTGTACTTGTTTGTCTACAGAGTGGTATAAAATATGGAGTTTAAAACTGAATTTGAGGGAGAGATGGTTCAGCAGTTAAAAGTGCTTGCTGCTTTTCCAGAGAACCCAAGTTTGGTTCCCAGCATCCATGTTAGGCCCCTCACCACTGCCTGTAATTATAGCTTCAGAGGATCTGGTGCCCTCTTCTGGCCCTCTTACACACCTGCACTCCCATGCATGTGCACACACACACACACACACACACACACACACACACACACACACACACACACACACACACACACACACACACACACACACACACACACACACACACACACACACACACAAAATTTAAAAAAAAAACTCTTAGAACACTGAGTTTGAGCCCTGGATGTAGTATTCTAGTCTCCTTTTCTTTTTCCTAAAGGACAGCACTTATGAAAATACCCATTCTGTAGGTTGGAGTTGACTACACATTGCTGAACGTACTCCACATTAGCATCAGATTCCAGCAGAACCTCATGATCACCCCTCCCCCAACCCTGGCACTCTCTGTAACATCCCTTTAGCTACATCCTTTCTAGGATGCTATTTTGTATTGGGGAAAATCTAGGCAATACCACAGTGCAATAATTTTTCTTTCTAAAGTCTCAGGACAATTGTAAATAAAAATGTCCAGTAACTTCCAGTGACAAATGGGACAGCAAAGGTAAGCTAAGAGATCTGGACATTTTATGAAGTAGATTTTTTCCATGGTGGGCCCCTGACTGTACACTGTCCACACTTCGATGCAGCCTGGGTTTTGCCATAAGCAGTCTTTTCTCCTTTTCTTTCAGAATCTTCTAGGCAGTGTGGAAGGTTAGCTCTGCCAGTTAGAGAAGTAGCTCTGTCCCTTGCTTGGGCACCATTCCTTTCTAGGAACTTCATAGCTGGGCACTTGCTGGTATTCATGCTGGGACCATGGACCATACCTGCAACCTATGCAGCTAGAGGGCTTGAGGATTGTGTTCTTTCCATTGCTCTGATTTAGCCCATCTGCAGTTCTTAAAGCAGACCTGGTGACAACCCTTGACAAAATAGTCCTCAAATCCCGACACCCTTCCCCACCCTTTATGAGCTGGCCAGCCAGCACCGCCAGCTACTTTGTGCCTCTTTCTGAGGTAGAGAGTAACTGGCACATACTCCTTTGTCACATGACAGCTGAAGAGCACTGGGTCACTAACTCAAAGCCCTTGTCCTGTCTTATCATAGCTCACAGAGGATTTTGCCCCTCTCCCCTGGGAGCAGGGTCTTCCTGGTCAGCCATAGGAAGAAAGACAAAGCAAGCTGCTGCTTGTAGCTTTCTTTCATTATCCTCCTCTGGGTCTTTGGCTTGTGAGGCAAAAAAAATCTGTGTCCTTGACACCGTGTTTGGCACTTCCTTGACCTGCAGTCTCCTGTTCACAGAGTCCACAAAGCGTGAAGGTTGCTCTTGCATTTTACTTCTTTCAGTATGTGAAGGGCTTCTCTAATGGCTCATCTTCCTCTGTCCCAACTCTGGCACTGTCTTAATTTAAATGGGAAATGCAATCTCAGGGACAGAAAGAAACTTACACCTTAAAACAAACAAACAAACAAATAGATAAATAAATAAATTGGGAAATAAGACAAAATGACAAACTCTTATAGATGTGTATCTTTTATGTAATCTAACTAATCGAAAGTAAGGTCCTAATATACTCAGTAATCTGTCTTCAACTTACTATTTCTTAAAGATCTTTCCATGATCATATACACATCTTTTTTTTTTCTTTTACACAGGGTTTCACTATATAGCTCTGGCTGACCCGAAACTCACAGAGATTTGCCTGCCTCTGCTTCCCAAGTGTCACAACACCTGACTTTCTTACTTTTTTATTTTTGAGATTCTAATATAACTCTAGTATAAGCCCCTTCCCTTCCCCCCTCTAGGCTTTCCCATACATCCTCTCCACTCTTCTTCAAATTCATGCCACCTTCTTACAGTTTTTAAAGAGCAGTTTGGCATAAAGAGTAATCTAACTTATTTTCCCAGTCTTCTCTTGGCATATGTTTCTGTCACTGTCAATACAGATGTTGCTATAGTGTACGCTATACAGTACTTTTCATATTTGTGAGACTATACTCTTTGGCCATATCCAGTGATGGAATAGCTACTGAACTGTCTGCTCTCTCGATTTAAGATGTGAGTAAAAGGGTCTCATTATTTGTCAGTCTCACACACAATACACAGCCCCCTTTCCCTTAAGTCAGTGGTTTTAACAGTGAGGGAATAAACAGAACATAAGAATGTATTTGTAAGGGAGAGAGGAAGAACTAGAAAGAGAGAGGTGAGATGTTTGGTAACGACAGATGGTATGAGGGGCAGATCCTGGGAGCAGGGAAACAGACAGGGTAGGCTTCCAGATCCACCCTCACTAGCAGAACAACCTCGTTTCTCCATTTACAGGGGCTGCTGCAGAGCTAAATCAGATGGGATACGCAGTTGGTATTCAGTACTGCTGGCCCTGAGCCCTACCCTATCGGGTACTGTGCTCGACAATGCAACAGTATTAGGCACTGAGAATGTAAAAGGAGGCCTTGGATGTTTTCAGAAAGCACAACAAGCTCACCGGAAACCATCAGAAAACAACGAAGACCTCACAGAGTCTACTCAGGTCACTTTTAAAATGTCAGTTGCAGTGAAGCGTTTCTTTTGGTGTGGTTTTTGACACTTTGGAGAGTTTTCTGTAATTGTATAAGGATCTCTGAGCATCTCATAAGCCACATGGAAGGTGGATATGTTAACCTCGTTTTTCGAATGTTCCATTACGTGCTTACTGTGGTTCTATAGAGTCAACATCCTGGAAAAAAATGTAAAGTGGTTTTATTGTAGATGTGAGGTCGGTTTATCCAAAAGGTTTCAAAGGGAAAGTTTAGGTTCATTTTCAGGGTTTCTCTCTCTCTCTCTCTCTCTCTCTCTC
>NC_022029.1:45690868-45691758 GCF_000317375.1 Microtus ochrogaster
TGTGTGTGTGTGTGTGTGTGTGTAGGAAGTGTTGGATTAATGACACTTACCTGTAGCACTCTCCAACCAGGAAATGGTGACATAACTTCCCACAGTCCAGCCCTGCCACATGAGGACATTGCTAGCGACACAGCTGAAGTGCTGTCTGGAGCTGGTGCCTTTCCTCTGTTGCTCATGCCTTACAATGCCAGGGAGAGACAGGATGGGGTCGAGCCTCACTAGACAGTCAGTCCTGGCTCTGACTACCCGTGTTGCACTAGTCACCCATTAACTCACACCTTTTCATTGCCCACAATGTGACAAACACTCAAGCTAACAGATTAACGGGGATTCCTATGTGGGAAGAAGGTGTTGGGAACGGGGGCTTCCAGCGAACAGAAATTCAGAGAAGTGAAATGATTTGCCCAAGACCATCAGTAACCACTGAAAAGTCCAAAGTTCGTCCAGGGTTTCCTCACCTGGCCCGGCATCTGTCCCTAAAAGCAGCAGTCTACTGGAGATGGGGAGAATGGGCAGAAACTCTGCCATTATCTCCTTTTATAAAACATTCAAATAGTTTGCAGAAAGACAGATGTCAGAGAGACGGACCTGTTCAGTGCCGGGGTGTACCACGGTGTACGGGGGGTGTACTGCGGTGTACGGGGGTGTACCACGGTGTACGGGGGTGTACCACGGTGTAGGGGGTGTACCGCGGTGTACGGGGGTGTGCTGCGGTGTACTGGGGTGTACCGCGGTGTACGGGGGTGTGCCGCGGTGTACTGGGGTGTACCGCGGTGTACTGGGGTGTACCGCGGTGTACTGGGGTGTACCACGGTGTACGGGGGTGTACCGCGGTGTACGGGGGTGTACCGCGGTGTACGGGGGTGTACCGCGGTGTACGGGGGTGTACC
>NC_022029.1:45691858-45716833 GCF_000317375.1 Microtus ochrogaster
CGGTGTACGGGGGTGTACTGCGGTGTACTGGGGACACCAGCTCTACTCTTCAATGTTGCTTCCTCTTCAGATCCAGGCAAAGCACTGCAGTCTCATGGATGCCTTCTCCCTGCCCGTATTCGATTTCTGTCAGCTTGACTGTGGAAATGCCTTTCGCACTTACCCAGTTCTCTCTGTCACATCGGCAGCACTCAGTCCAGTTTCCATCATCTGCCTCTGGGGCAGCGCTTTCTATTTGATAACAGGCTGAGGCAAAAGCGGCTTCCTTCTCTTCCAGGCTTAGAATATGTCCTTACTGCCGTTGGTTAGACATGCAGGGTCACAGGCCTCCAGCAGCCTTGTCGTGTGCCAGTCTTCTCCCTTTGCTTTTAGTGTCTCCAGATCCTGAGTTTGTCAGCCCCTGTTAACGTGGGGCTTTTAACAGTGTATCCCTTTGCCTAGCGCCCCCTTCCCTGTCTCCCTGCCCCCTTGTTCAGTCAACAGCTTTTCCATCAGACTTGCTTAGGCCCCCCCTCCCTTCTCCTTTCCTTCAGATTTCATCTCTCTTCTTTTTTTGCTTTTCCTTCTTGTCTCCTCTCCTTTCTCTTTTCCCTTTCTCTTTCCACTTTCCTCCTCTTTTCTTCTCACTTTCTTTCCCCTTTGGTTACTTTCTTATTTAGTGTATGTTACTTGTGCAAAAGGACATTTTCTAATCTGAGTGTCTCAGATAGGAAATAGCTGGGGTCCCATGACTGGAAGGAAGGGAAGAACTTTAATCACTTCCTCTCTCTCTTTGACTGAACTTCTGGGGAAATCCTCTGACCATGAAAACCAGGGCCAGAATCTGGCTGGAGGTTACAGACTCCCATGATTTTAAGTCTTGACTCCTGAATAATTCAGACCAAAAAAAAAAAAAGGAAAGCCTCTGACCCTTGGACCTATGACCTATGAAGATCATAGTGGTTTTTATACTATTAAGCATCACAATCAAAATTTTCTTTAACTACATCCTGTGTCTACACAGGTCCTAGGATTAATAAATGGCTGATATCTATGGTCCAGAGTATTTTGGCAAGTGTGCATTTGGCAGGCAGGCCATACTAACCATTGGCCAAAGGCTGAAGGTGAGCCAGGGCACTGAGGTCTTCCCTGGGGCAGCTGGGGTGCCCCCAAGAACCACTGTGACAAACAGGGACTATCCAAGACAAGACATGCAGTGCTTCTGCCCTGTGTAGTGAATGCTAGCAGTTCTTGTTGGCTGTGGTGACATGTGGCATTGTGCTTTAGTTTGGAGAAGGAGATAACATGTTAGCTTTTCTCCAAAGAATGACCACACTAGAATCTGCCATCTGATACTGAGATGACCTCTCGCTGCAGTAGGGAGCCAGAAGTTGATCTTAGTCATTTCTGGTGGATTAATCTCGTTTACCTGCCCCAGACATTTGAAAAAGAAGGCAGGCTTCACAGGATGAGATTTAAAGCTTTGGCTGTGTAGGATGTGAATCAGGAAGTTGCTTGTTACAGATTTTAAAAGGGAGTATTTTTTCTGAGATTGAGTAGCCTGCTCTCAAGTCAGTGTTAGTCACGAGGGAGCGAGCGTTTACTGGTGAATTTCCTTTGAAAATCACCGAATGTCTATCTTTGCAATGAGAATTGAAACAACAATTGCAATTTGTTGAAACAACAAAAAACAAAAAACAGCCTCCGGTGTGAACTTTATTTTTACTCATCTTCTATGGCCTTGTAACTACATAAAATTATCTGCAGTCTGTGAATTTTTGTTTGTATTTACTTATCCATTTTTTACTTTATTTATTTTTTTTGAAAAGTTCTGCAGTTCAGGATGGCCTGAGACTCAGTTTCACAATCCTCCTGCCTCAACTTTCCAAGTGTGAGGATTATCGGTGTGCTACCTTAATCCTCTCTCCTGACTTGCTTTGTTTGCTTGTTTCTAGAAAATAGAATTTGCCTTGCTCGCTAGCCCAGAGCTCCCCGGGCGCAGGAGTCTGTGTTCTGATGCCTTTTGTAGTCATCTGGTCACATGCCATCTCTGGGACAGGGTGGATTCTCAGGTAGCAATGACAAGTATCACTTGTTTCCCTTGCAACCTAGAAAGCAGTTGACTTTGTCATCCTCATTTTGTAAATGAGGAAGTTGGGGTTCAGAGAAGTGAGTTAAATTGCCACTTGGTAGGGGAACCAGAAGTTGAATGTAGTCAGTTTGGGAAGATCAATCATTGCACTTTTTTTCTTGCCTCAGATGTTTGAAAGAGAAGTAAGGGCTTCATTGGTCTAGACTTGAAGAAGTGTTGGCAGTGTGGGATGTGAATCAGATGGGCTTTCAGGTTTCACTGAGTTTGGGAGTCCTATTATTAGCTAGAGGGGAAGAGATAAGGTAAGGAGGGGCAGGGGAAGATATGGTAAGCCTGATTAGACCAACATCAGAGCCACTATCTAGCCTGGTCTGTTTCTTAGTACTTCTCTTCTTTTGAATTAGGAGTTAAGGTCTAGGCTGTTTAGATATGCAGGGGCAGAGTGGCTTAAGTAGGAGGAGTTATTTTATTTTATTCTATTTTTTGATTTTTTCGAGACAGGGTTTCTCCACAGCTTTTTGGTTCCTGTCCTGGAACTAGCTCTTGTAGACCAGGCTGGCCTCGAACTCACAGAGATCCGCTTGCCTCTGCCTCCCGAGTGCTGGGATTAAAGGCGTGCGCCACCACCGCCCGGCAGGAGTAATTTTATTTACTAATTATGACACTGTACAGTGTACTCCACAGTGAAGCTAAGGTCAAAGTTACTGAACTCAATGGTCAGTTTTAAAATCTACTAACCTTCCCCCTCTTTTTTGAAACAGGAGCTCTCTGTAGCATGGTCTAGCCTCAAACTCAAGAGCCTCCTGTGTTTGGCTGGGGTTAGAGGTATGTACCACTATGCCCAATTTACTCTACTGTTTGAAAATGAGACCAGACAACCATCTATGAGATGACAGCGTCTACCATGAGAAGTCTAAAATAAGCAGAAAAGTCATTTGCGGAAAACATTGTGCATATAGAAGAAAACTTGACATTGACATCTCCTAGGAAAAATGTTTGTTCTGTGGAAGAACAGGATGGTATAGAAAAGAAAAGATTGGAAACAAAAAGAACCCCTAAATTGCTATAGAGATTTGCATTGGTATAGGTCTTGGTTTATTGATACAAATTTAAGGTCAATTTTATTATATGTATATTTCTGCTCTTGATTAAGGTATTGTGTGTGCAGCTCATTTTAAAATGTAATGTATAATTAAGAAATATAGGTTAATAAGGAGTCATCTATAATAGTGAAATTTATAGTCATGTTAGTTGGATTTTCTAGATATACAGAGATATATTTCAGATGGATAGGCATTCTTCCAACCTTCCAAAGACTACGGAATATGGCATTTAAAATGTTTAAGAACTTAGGACTTTTCATGACAAATGAGACACATTTGCTCCTAGCAGCACCAATAACTTCAAGAGGAAGATGGTCATCAAAGAGGCTCCTTATGGAGTTGATTAGCCATTTGGGCAAGAAACAGCTCTTGCCTAGACTGCTTGATGAACTGGACATGTAGGACCCACAGAGAAATGACTGCTAAATTTGCCTAAAGGTGAGATGATCCTTAGGGGTTCCTGCTTCATGAAAGAGTCTGTTAGACATTCTGTAGGACACAGAAAAGAGTGACTGACAAACTGCCAATAGAGGCAGTCTTTCAAAGTTCCTGCTTCATAGAAAAGTCTGCCAGATACTATGGGTCTGTAGGCTGAAGATGGATGCCCCAATGATACAGAAGAACTATGAGTGACTGTCCTGGCAGTGAGAAGTCTCTGTCAATTCTAGAGTTTTAGAAGTTGCTTACAATGAACTTCTAATTTACTTAGGTAGTATTATATCCTTTTGGAGTCTTTGATGGAGTTGAAGAATTGATAGTTATAGACTTTTCCTTAGTTATGATAAAAGATAAAGTAGATATAAATATTGTAACTGTAATTCTTGTTTGATACCTGTTTTGTTATATGTAATTTTACTATATTAAAATTAAAGTCTTTCTTTTTGTTTAAACAGAAAAGGGGAAATGGTGTGGGAGGTCCTTCTGTCTATGTGTTGTTTTTATTGGTTAATGAATAAAGAAATTGCTTTGGACCTATAGCAGGACAGAACTTAGGTAGGCAGAGAAAACTAAACAGAATGCTGGAAGGAAGCAGAGAAGCCACGGACCCTCTATGGGAGACAAACATGCTGAAACTTTGCTGATAGGCCACGACTTTGTGGTAATACACAGATTAATGGAGATGGGTTAAACTAAGATGTAAGAGTTAACAAATAAGAAGCTAGAGCTAATGGGCTAGGCAGTGATTTAATTAATACAGTTTCTGTGTGATCATTTTGGGTCTAAGTGGCTAGTAACCAACAAGTGACCTCTTACAACACTAAATAGAGAAATATGCCAGGAATAAAAAAAATTGAAGGTGGTGGTGGTACACATTTTTAATCCCAGCACTTGGGAGCCAGAGGTAAGCAGATCTCTGTGAGTTGAAGGCCAAACTCATCTACAGAGCAAGTTCTAGGACAGCCTCCAAAGAAATCTTGTCTCAAAAATTCAAACAAAAACAAAAAAAATTTAAGGTCTAGAAGAGGAAATTCTCATAAAGTACAACTTATAAGAGTTAAAAATAGTAGAACAAATAGAAGAAAATTAGAGGGTAAGTCCAGGACATCCTGCTGTAAGAAGTAAAAGTACAAAAGAAAAGGGAGAGAGAAAGAGAGGTAAAGGGAATTTGTTTCAAAACTGAAGATTAAAGAGGCTAGTGATTATATAGTTAGTACAATAGATGAGATAAATACTACCAACAAAATTGTAAAACTTCATTATGCTAGGTATAAGAAAGATTTTCTAAGCTCAGATGGGGAAGGTGAGGACAGAGATGCCAGACCCTATATCATATGAAAGGGCACAGCAATTTCTTAGCAGCCCTGGAAATATGAAGATGGAAGGCCTAGATTTCTAGCATGAATTTTTATAGCAAGTCAAACCTTCAAGTGAGGAGGCAGCAAAAGAAAGGAAGGAAAGAAGGGAGGGAGAAAGGAAGCTATGTGAAGGTAGGTACATATAAAAAAGTAATTTTTTAAAGAATCTAAATCTTTGAGAGCTGAGGACCAAACCTGGGATCTTGGATATTCTAAGCAAGTGCTTCACCACTGAGCTACATCTTGAACCTCCCAACAAAACCTCTTAGAAAGCTCCCGGAGGATTTATTCTATGTAGATGAATGGTGGGCCAGCAAAGAGAAAAGCACAGAACAGAGAAACAACAAAGTTCATCACTATGGAGGAGGGAAGGGATTTCCTTGATTCAGGATGTGTGAGATGCCAAGGCAGTCCACACAGAATGGGGTAGCACAATTCAGGAGATGATTTGAGTCATGTAGTCACCAAGTCATGGACCATCAACCTAGACTTTTAAAAACATCAATATGACAATACAACATTGACTACCCTAACCATTTTTATTGTGCAATTCAGGAGGATTATGTATATTTGTAGTGTTGTAAAACAGATCTTCAGAGGGTTTTCATTTATTCTGTAAAACTGAAAATCTATGCCCCACTAAATAATTGCTTCCTTTCACACATCTGGTAACCATCATTCTCCTTTCTTTTCTTATGAAGTTGACTACTTTAGATGCCTCATAAGTGGAATCATACAGCTTTTATCTTTTCATGACCTACTTATTCCATTTAGCACATTGCACTTAAAGCTCATCCATGCTGCAGTGTGTGGCAGGGGGTTCTTCTTTTGAAGCTCCAAATAGTATCGCATTCAGTATTTGCCACGTGCATCTATCTACTTGTCTACTGACGGACTTGGGAGCTGCTGCTATTGCACTGGTTTGCAAATACCAATGTAAGATCCTGTTTTTACTTTTTTGGATACCTTTAGAAGCAGGGTTGTTGGATTATGTTCCGCGGTCCCGTTTTGATTTATGAGAAGCCATGCACTGTTTTTCATTGCAATTGTGTCACTCACAATCACATTAGCAATGACAAGTGTTTCGATCTCTCCACATCCTTTTACTTAGTTATTTTTTATATAGCAGCCAGCCTAATGGATGTGAAGAATTATCTCATTGTGGTTTTGATTTCTCTGCTGATAGTGGTGCTGATCCCTTGTTGCTTGTGAGTCAGCCTTTCATCACTCTTGCACATACCTGAGATAACCAACTTTTTTTTTTTGTATTTATCAATGTCCCAACTGTGTCTGCCAACCAACCAACTTTTAATTGGTGATTATAAATTGAAAAGAGTTATTTTGGCCCACAGTTTTTGGGCTCTCTCCATGATCAGTTGACCTCCTTGCTTTTGGGCCTGTGATACAGTAGCACAATGCAGTGTAAGTGTGTGATGTAAAAACCATCACGTTATGGACAGAACACCAATGGAGGAAGGGATGGGACCACAGCCATCAGTCTTGCTTGAGGGTACACCTAGTAGTGACACAAAGATTTCTCACTAAACCCCTTTCTCCCCCTCTTTTTGGCCATGAGGTGAACAGTTCTGCTTCACTGTGAACTCTCCCCAGGATGTGTTGTTTCAACAGAGGCCCAAAGTAACAGGGTTAACTGATCACAGATCAAGACCTCCAGAACTCTGGTCCAGTGGAACATTTTCTCTAGCTGATCTTCATCTCGCTTGTTACTGAAAGGTGACTAGCACATGAATCATTTTTGGAAAACACCTATTAAAATTCTTTGCTCATTTTCCAATAAGATTTAGTGTGTGTGTGTGTGCTTGTGTGTGTATGCATGCACTTTCAGAGACCAGTCAATGTCCTCTTCTATCACTCTTTTCCTACTTCCTTGAGAAGAGTCTCCCACTGAAACTGTAGCTTGTATCTTTTGGCTAGGTTGGCAGTTACTTATCCCCAGTGATTCTCCTGTCTCTATGCTGGCTTTTTTGTAGGTGCTGGTGATCATACTCAGATTCTTACCCATTGAGCCATCTCCACAACCACCGAAGTTCTTTATTTTTGATAGTAGCCCCTTATAGGTAGTATGTCTTGTAAATATTTTCACCTATTCCAGAGGATGCCTTTCACTCTGTTGACCATGTCCTTTGGTGTAAGTTTTAAGTTGATGTGATCCCATTTGTCTGTTTTGCTGACTAGTTTCTAGCTTTATGCCAACTTGACACAAGCTAGAGTTGTCTGAGAGGAGGGAACCTCAATTGAGAAAATGCTCCCATAATATAGGCTGTATGCAAGCCTGTAGAATTTTCTTAATTAGCGCTTGGTGGCGCAGGGCCCAGCCCACTATGGGTGGTGTCATTCCTGAGCGGGGTAGTCCTGTAGTCCTTTCTGTAAGAAAGCAGGCTGAGCAAGCCGTCAGGAACAAGCCAGAAAGCAGCACCTATCTGTGGCTTCTGCATCAGCTCCTGACTCCGGGATCCTGCTCTGTTTGAGTTCCTGTCATGACTTCCTTCAGTGATGAACAGTGATCTGGGTGTGTAAACCAGATGAACCCTCTCCTCTCCAATTTTCTTTTTGTCATGGTGTTTCATTGCAGCAATAGTAACCCTGACTATAAAACACCTAGCTCTGCCTTTATTGGTATGCCATTGGTCTTATGTCCAAGAAATCATGGCCAATTTTAGGAAACTCTGCCTTAGTTTTTTCTCATAGGAGCATTTCTGTTTGGGGTGATAGGTTCAGTTCTTTAATCGTTTTGAGTTAATTTTTATAGATTGTTTGTCAGGGAATAGATATCCTGCTTTCCCAGAAGCATACTTTGGAGAGAATGTCATTTTTCCCAGTCAGTGAGTGGTCTTGGCACTCTTGTCAAAGATCATTTGGCTATAGATGCAACAGCTTGTTTCTAGATTATTTATCCTATCCTTCTGGCTTACATGTCTGTTTCATGCCAGACTGGTGGTGTTTGGTTAGTGTACATTTATATGTCAGATCCAGAAGAGAAGCCCTACAGATGTGTTCCTCTTCTTCAAAGGAAGCCCCTGGTGTGATATATAAATTTAGTGGTAGAGTTTCTATTTCTACAAATCATTCCATTGGGATTTTGATAGACTGTGTTGAATCTTCAGATAATCTTAAGAACTGCATACATTATTCTAATATGTTCAACTGTATGAAACTACCAGAGAGGGTATTTGACAAAAAGTCACAAAGCAAGTGAGTGGAAGATGGGAAACCACTGGGAATTACAGTTTCTCTGATGGCACAGACCAGCAAGGCAGATCCTGGAAGGAGAATGAAAGTTGTAAGAGTTAGTGTGATAGGCAGCAAGATTCCCAAACTGAGAAAAAAGCAATAAATATTAAGGTCAACAAAGACAAAACAAAGAAATATGGTAATACATTATAGTGCTAGGTTGTGATAAATATTGTAACTGAACATTCAGTTAATTTTTAAAAGTATAGTTCAGGGACTGGAGAAGCATAGTGGATGAAAACACTGAGCACAAGGACCAGAGCTTGGATGCCAGCACCTACAAGTAGATAGATTTTAAAAAGCCAGGTACGCTTGCCTCAAACCCCATCTTAGGGGTTTGGGGAAAACAGGAGAATTGTTGGGGCTTACTAGTCACCAGCCAGCCTAGATCCAAGTTTAAAAAGAGTCTCTGTCTCAAAGGAATAAGGCAAAGCATCATAGAACAGGACACCTGACATTCTCATCTGGTCCCCATGAGCTTGTGTGCACATGTGCACACATGCATGAGTACACACACACACACACACACACACACACACACACACACCAACACTAGACAGAACAAATTAATTAATTAAATACATATAGTTTAGCTGACTGTAGTGACAAACACTTGTAATTCTAGCATGAAGGAGGCTGTTGCAGGAAGATGGCAAATTCATGTTCAACCTGGGCTTTAAGACCTGTCTGAAACATATACATGTATTTTGAATAGAGAAACGACAGAATGCTAAAAGAGATATTCATTTGTTTATAACAAGAAGTCAGAATTAATGAAAGTATAATTTTTTTTTGTTGTTGTTTAGAGACATCCTACCCAGCAAAATGGTCCCTAGTCATGTAGTTGCTGCTGAGCACTGGGGATATAGCTGGCCCAACTCAAGGTGTGCTGTTACTGTGAAGTTTAAGATTGCATGGTTTGGGATCTGGGTCTTTTTTTCTTTTCTTTTTATTCTCACCAATCTGTTATCCTTTGTTGTTTTTAAACAAGGGCCCCAGTGACCTTATACTGAGGCAAGAGTTCTTGGGTTTTTTTGCTCGGTAGAGATGGCTTGGGCAGTCCTCATTGATGGGGAGTATTTCTGAGACACCATAAATGTGGACTGACACTGTGTATTATTGTGATGTGGGATTTCCCTCTGTATACTGTGATTACAATTAATGAATAAAGAAACTTCTTTGGACCTACATGAGGGCAGAACTTACCTATGCAGGAAAAACTAAACCGAGTGCTGGGAGAAAGAAGGGCAGAGTCAGAGAGAAGCCATGGAGCTGCCACCCCAGGCAGACATGCCGAAACTTTGCCAGTAAGCCACTGCCATGTGGATACATAGATTAATGAAGATGGGTTAAATTAATATTTAAGAGTTAGCCAATAAAAAGCTAGAACTAATGGGCCAAGCAGTGATTTAAATAGTATGGTTTCTGTGTGATTATTTCGGGGCTGAGCAGTCGGGAACTAACTAGCAGCCTCCTCCTTCAGTTTTATTGATGCTACACAAACACAGGATCAAAGCCTCAAGTTGTAGATCCCTTTTTACTTGGTCTAGATTGGGATATACCTTTCCTTTGGAGAGAGAGGATCCAACATCAACAGACCAGATCTTTCCAAAAGATATGGCAGATGTCCCTTGAGAAGCCTGTGGCATAACTTCTTACCATCAGAGTATTTGCTTTCCATCTTTTAACAAGTTTGCTCTTATCTGTCCACCAATCAACTCCTGATGTTTTTGTTTCCTTGGTGTTATATCAACCCATCTTCCAGGCTCACGAGGATGAAAAGCCACATGTTACATTGGTTCTCTGGGATTATGGTCTGGAAAGAGCCCACAATATCATCTTGTTCCATTGTGTAGACATTCATGTAGACCCCGCCCCCAGTCTCCTTGGGGACTCATCAAAATTGGAATTGACCAGGGAACATTCAGTTAATGACAGTGCTTGGATTTGACCTTAGTGTCCATAGCATTGGCAGCAAAGGCTGTGCGACTTCTTTATGGGAGGGTTTCCTGGTTCATGCTAGTAGCATGGAAAGCTCTGGCTTTCAGGAGGCCGAGCACTTAAATGGGGTCTATGAGCAGCGTGTTACAAATTGCTTAACGGTGACATAGATCCCCTGTGACCCTGGAGCTGGGGCAGTATGCATAGCTCTCAAAGGCAGTGAACATGCCTCCACCATGTTGGACTGGATAGAACCAACAGGCAGGGCCATGGAATTGGTCCTAGCCATGCCTGCTTAACATTAAAAAAAAATGTTCCTAGTCAGAAAATGGTTACAGATATACAATAAAGACAGATTCAGACAAAAAGAAACCTCTGAATGGATTACAGTGTGTTTTTAAAAATGTACATAGGCTTGATAAAAAGAAGAAAAAGAGTATAGACAGTTATAAAAAATAAATAGTTTTAAGAAATAAAATAAAATCTTTAAAGGGACAGAGCAAGACAGTCATAAATTAAAGAAATTAAGAAAAATAAAGCCACATAAAGATGGAAAATACACAGAGTCTAGATTATATATATTATTATGCTTCCTTTAAATTTTTTGACTGCGAGCTGGGCGATAGTGGCGCACGCCTTTAATCCCAGCACTCGGGAGGCAGAGGCAGGTGGATCTCTGTGAGTTCGAGACCAGCCTGGTCTACAGAGCTAGTTCCAGGATAGGCTCCAAAGCCACAGAGAAACCCTGTCTCGAAAAACCAAAAAAAAAAATTTTTTTTGACTGCGAATGAGCTAAGTACAGAGAGACATTTCATTGTACAGAGTGCTAAGCTAAACCAATATATATGCTTTGAAGTTATCTTGACTTCAAAATTTGGGTTTAAGGATATCTTGCTTTGAAAAAGAGGTTCTGCTTTTCTTTCTACAGAGGACAAGAACCTGTGGATTCTCTCTAGACTAATATGGTTTGATGGACCAACCTATTTTCTGAGGTACTGAACTTCACACTGAAGATTATTTCCTGTTCTCTCATGCCTTCTAGAAATGCAGAAGTTTCAAATGTCTAAAAAGGTGACTCTATTAGTTTATTTTCTGCTGTGTTACAGAATGTCACAGTCTGGGTAAATTACATACCTTGGAAGTTTGCTTAGCTCATGGTCTTGAGACTGGAAAAACCCAAGATCCAGGGGCTGCATATTCACAGTGACATCTTTCTGTGTCGTAACATGGTGGAATATACCATATAGTGAGAAAATGAGAGAGAGAGAATATACAGGAGGCTGAACTTTCACCTTCACCCTTAGAGAATAAACAAATACTCTGAATTCATTCATAGGGATGGAGCCCCTGACCTAACAATTTCTTAAAGCTCCCACCTCTCTACATTGGTGCACAGGTATAAAAATTTAAATATGAATTTAAGAGAAGACATTCAGATCTCAACAGTGTCTTATTAAAAAATTGTACAATTATATATTTTACTATATTGAATTAAATAAAAGACATTGTAAAAATCTATTTCACTTGTTTCTTATAATTGTTAAAAATTAGATATTATAAAATTTTAGATTACCTATGAAGCATGCATTATATTTCTATATTTTGCATTTGGTAAACAAGCTGTTTGAATAATTGAAACCACATGTGTCCCAGAAATAGCAGCACTGACTTGGAAACACAGCGGCTGGCATGTAGTGCAGAAGGGCTAGGAAGCCACAGTTTCTGGAAGCACAGCTGGGAGAGGGAGGAGGGAGTGGGAACGTGTTGCTGTTCCGAGTGCATGCATGGCTAGCAAACAGAGTTGAATCAAATGTATTTTGGGGCAGTTTCCTGCTGGTCCATGTAGAGTTGCCCAATCTTTGCAGACATTCATACCGCCCCACTCCATGAAGTGAGTACTATTGTTGTAATTTGTCTTCTTCTTGATGAATACACTTGTCAGCTTTTCATTGCTGTGACAAAGCATTTAGTAAACAACTTATGAGGAGGAAAGGCTTATTGGAAGTCGTGATTCTACAAGCTTCTGTCTAGGGGTTGCTTGGCCCTCTAACTTCTAGCTTGTGGTGAGGCAGTGTGACATGGAAGGAGACCTGGGGGTAGCAATGCTTTCTACCTCATGGCAACTAGGAAGGAAAAGGGGGGCAGGGATGGGCAAGGCTTCTTTTTAGACTGTTGTTTTGTTTTTCTAAATGACTTATAGAGAAGATATAAACAGTGTTTGGATGGATTCTGAGCACCGTTGGCCAATCAAAAGTGTTTCTCTTCCAAAGACCAGTCCAGTGCTGTGTGGTAATGGATGCCTGTAATCCTAACTTTCCAGAGGCAGAGGTAGGAGTACTGATTGAGAGTTCAATGTATCCTGAATTCTAATTGTTCTTAATAATAAAATCCAGGAGTCAACTATCAAGGGGCGAAAGCTACAGGGTCAAGAAACAGAGTGGCCAGCCACTAGATAGACCATTTTACCTCTACGGATGCTCAGACCAAAGAGGCAATCCTGTCCTCAGACTGCATCCTCAGACTCGCTTCAGACTGCATCTTGTCTCTACCAAGTCTTTCCCTCGGACTACACTGAACTCTTGTCTCCTCCAGCCTTAGATTCCTCTCTTAGTCCAGCCTTATCCTTTCTTGTCTCTTCCTCCCTAGTGCTTGGATTAAAGGCATGGGACTCCCAAGTACTGGGATTAAAGGTGTGGGCCACCACCGCCTGGCCTCAAGTGCCTTAGTTCTGCATTCTGATCTTCAGGTGAGCTTTATTTGTTAAAACACAAACAAAACATGACTACAGTTCAAGGCCAGCCTGGTGGTGGGAGAGGAGGACCAAGGTAGAAGTGCAGGAGAACACATTTATCTCAGTTACATTTTTAGTTGGCAAACAAATCATTTTTACTTATTTATTTTTATTTTTATGTGCATTTGTCTTTTGCCTGCATGTCTGTCTGTGTAAGGATGTCATATCTTGGAGTTACAGATAGTTGTTAGCTGCCATGTGGGTGCTGTGAATTAAATCCAGATCCTCTGGAAGAGCAGCCAGTACGCTTAACCACTGAGCCATCTCTCCAGCCCTGCAAGCAAATCATTTAAATAAACAGAACTGTACATGTCCCAGGGAACAAAGAATACAACCACTCAGCCCTGCTAAACTCGTGGCTAATGGCTGGGCAATGTGAAATGATACTGTAGGAAAAGAACAATTTTGTGGCAAGAAACAAGTGAACTTTCCGTCTTTCTTACCTTTCCCCTGATTTCTCTAACATCACTCTTAGTTTCCATAATTTGTCTTCAGACCTTGAAGAGCACTGTCTTGTTCGGTCCAGAGATTTAGCACACACATGCACACATCTCTCCCCTTTTTTGCATCTGTGTTCATTAGAAAATTGGTCTATGACTTTTCCCTCTGGGGTCCTTATCTGGTTTTGGTATTGGGTAATACTGGCTTCACGGAATGAGTTTGGTGTGTTCCTTCCATTCTAGTTGGTGAAATAGCTCAAGAAACATTTTTGTTAGTTCTGTAGATGCCTGGGGGAATCCACTGGGAATCTGTGCAGTTCTAGGCCTCCCTTCCTATCACTGCCTTAATAACAATGCTCATTATAAATTTAAGTTACTTATATCCTCTTGGTTCATATTCCATTTGTTTTTTTAAAATATTTATTTATTTATTATGGACACACTATTCTGTTTGCATATATGTCTGTAGGCCAGAAGAGGATGCCAGCCCTCATTACAGATGGTTGTGAACCACCCTGTGGTTGCTGGGAATCGAACTCAGGTCCTTTGGAAGATCACACAATGCTCTTAACCACTGAGCCATCTCTCCAGCCCCATATTCCATTTGTTTGTCTTGAGATACGTCTCACTTTGTAACCAGGAACTCACTTTGTAGCTCAGGCTGACCTGAATTCACTGTGGCTCCCTGTTTCAGCCTCCCAGCTCTAGGAATACAAGCGCATTAGTTCCATGCCTGGATTTTTCCCATTTTTATGTTAAAAAAACCTACGAAATAATTTCCCTCTTCCTGGATTCTTCTTTTCTTCCTTAGCAGCTTGTGCTGGGGAGCATTGCTGCTTCTGAGTCAGGCTGTGTGGTAGATGTGCGTGTGTAATAGAGGTGGATACAGGTGGTTCAGGTAGTACAGGTGGTTCAGATGGTACTGGTGGTTCAGGTGGTACAGGTGGATACAGGTGGTTCAGGTGGTACAGGTGGTTCAGATGGTACAAGTGGTTCGGTGGTACAGGTAGTTCAGGTGGTTCAGGTGGATACAGGTGGTTCAGGTGGTACAGGCGGTTCAGATGGTACTGGTGGTTCAGGTGGTACAGGTGGATACAGGTGGTTCAGGTGGTACAGGTGGTTCAGATGGCACTGGTGGTTCAGGTGGTAGGTATATCCTGGTCAGTATTTGTTCGGGAAAACAAAGTGCTCTTCTGCTACAGTTTATTACCTCAGTAGAGCTTCTGCTCCCCAAGTTAGTAGTAAAATACCGGTAATAATAAAATAATAATAATGATGACAATGGTGATAATAATAATAATAATATTGTGCCCATGAAATGGAAGTTCACATAGAAAGGCAAAGGCTAAGAATCTAAGTCTCCTTCCACTATTTATGGAAACACTGACCAAAAAGCCCCAAATAATGTTATAGCATACACATCTTTCCCAGTGGGAGCTTCCCTCAGCCACCCCATGCCGGATTGTGATATATTTCAGGAGGTGGGGAAGTGAAGGAAGGCACTGTGGGCATCATCAGAAAACTTTTGAGTGTCAAATGTTGCTGGAAGTCAGAAGTTCTTGCTTCATTTTCTTGAAAGAATCCCTCTTCAGACAAGGAACGAGGCCCAGCTGCTACACATAACTGACACCTTCCATGGGCTCCTCAATGGAGGAGCACCACCTGTCTACAGAGCTCTCTCTCGCCGCTTCCCTGAATAACTCAAAGTCTCTTCCTGATTTATTCCTCCCTGCGACACCAAATCCATTCTCCCTCTATGTTGAAATCTACAACTGAACATTCAGTTATTCTGACATCACAGAAATTGAAAGTGATGGTCTTTTTCATGGTTGAAGTATTTCCTCTTTTTCTCTCCTGCTTCCAACCCTTCAACCCCCAACTCTGGCCAGTAGTATTTATAACCCGACTCCAGATTAACAACATAAATTTAACAAGATGTAGGAATGTTGGCATTGTATCAGGAACTACTTTTTTTTTTTTTCTCCAAAGTAGAACAATCCATTCAAGTGCATTCTATGAAGCTCTGCCAATTCCGCCACAGGGATTCTGATGTGAAGTCTGATAGAGTTCTCTAGACCAAAGGAGGGACCGTCTACCTCTAACCCCAGAATATGACACGAGTGATGGCTGGGGATGGAGCACTTCCTGCTGAGCTCAAACTCCTGTAACTGATGAGGCTGTTGTCTCCGGGCCTGTGTATGAAACAGTATTAACGATTTCTAGCAGGATAGCAGCACCCTCTTCCTGTTCCTTCTTGCCTATGATATCTGTGAATCAGTACTGATCTGAACTCTGCTATGAGAGCCGCCTTCAGGTCCACTTCAGGTCCCTGCTCCATAGTCGCCATGTTTACACAGCCCTAGTCGGGGTAACACAACCAGGTGCTGGGAGTCGAATTTCATTCTTGTCCTCCCTTTTTGATCTCTTAGAAAACCTTTTTTAGAGTTTTGCCAACTGCCTGACTAAGGAGATCAAGCTCCCATCCAAGAAGGCCCAAGTAAGCCATTGTTCCTAGTTACTGAGAAAATGGGCTCTCTTATTTAGGCCACCAGCATTCTCTCTATCTTTTGGTAATCTGACATGGAGTTTCATTCATTGTTCTTGGCTGGAGAAATGCTCTGGGTTTTTTTTACCCCCTTTCTTTAGAATGAGTATTAGCCTCCTTGTCTACAGAACATGTTCAGTAGAGAAAATTGGGAAAACACCCAAAAGCACAAAGGAAAACCCATTCATAATTCTGCTAGTCTGAAGTCAGCACTAGCTGCACTAGTGTATTTGTGTAGCCGTCTGTCCCTGCATCTGGTCTTTCTAGACATTTTATATTGCAAAAGAGCTACCATACTGTGCTGCCTGCCCCCTTCATTTTAACCCTTGTCATTGCCACCATTCCAGGATAGTTGATGTCAGAGTATACCTGATATAGCCTTCTGTTTCTCCGTGTGTATTGCCTCAGCTCAATTTTATAGTTCGCATTTATAGTTCGCTCAAGTTTATAGATCACATTTGCATATTCTTACACATGCGATGCCCTAGTGAGTGGGCTGCAGTTTTCCCTTTCAGAAGAAAGATCTAGAAGGGGAATTGTGAAATTAAAGAACCCCCACCGTTTACAGCTTTTGATAAGCTTTGCTGCTGCCTTGCTTTCTGCAAAGGTGGTTCCAGGTTTTCCATTGTGGGTAACAGAAAACTTTGTTTCCAGCTCCGTGGCGCACACTGGGCACTCAGCATTGTTAAATCTGTCGGGTGACGATGGACATGACATCTACACTCGCTGCGCGACAGTGACTGTGCTTGCACATGCTTTAGAACTGAGCATGCTCCGGGCCTGCTTCTCTACATTCTGAGTGCTCCTTTTGCTCTTGCTTTTTTTTCCCTTTGTCATATGAAACCCAAGCTACAATAATCAGAATGGCCACCAACCTGGAGTCAGACTACATGGGCCCAGGTCCCCCACTCTCAAAGCAGTGTGACTCTGGGTAAGTTATTTAGTTTCCTTGTACCTCATTTTTTTTCTTCTGTCAAATGAAGATCACATTTATAGTTTCTGTCATAATTCAGTGTATATAAAGTCGTTTCTCATTTTGCTATTATGTAAATGTTCACTGTATTTTCTTCCAGTGTGGTGTCTTTTTTTTCTTTCTTTGTTTTAAAATTTGATCCTTCAGTTGACTTTGAACTAATTTTGGTGAAGTGAGGCAAAATGCCAATATTCAAATACCAAAAGCTCTTTCTGTAACTCCCCAATATTGTGTACTGGCTAATCATGCATTTTCCTATTGATAGAACTATCATTTCACTATCAAATAAGACTGTATGCACTAGTCAGTTCCTGCACTTTCTGGTTCACCCCTGTCCAGTCACAGACTCTCCAGCATCAGAGTCACAGTGTACAGAACACTCTGACTTTAAGGTGGGTCTCACTGCCTAGCAAGTAAGACGCCTCCTTCGCTACCTCCT
Organism: Microtus ochrogaster; assembly: GCF_000317375.1. Classification (NCBI taxonomy): domain Eukaryota; kingdom Metazoa; phylum Chordata; class Mammalia; order Rodentia; family Cricetidae; genus Microtus; species Microtus ochrogaster. The sequence continues at coordinate 45,709,210 of NC_022029.1, forward strand.
TTACTACCACTTTCTCTCACTATTTTTCATCCACTACATCTCATTAACTTTGGCATCATTTATTCAAGTTCTGGAAGATATTTTTAAATTCTAAGTAGAATTTGCATACAATGTATAAATTAAGTATGGATTTAGTTGACATATTTACAGCGTTGACTTTCTCATCCAGTAAATTTATGCCTGTTTAATTTGTTTACCCAGGCAGTGGTGGCGCACACCTTTAATCCCAGCGCTCTGGAGGCAGAAGAAGGCAGATCTCTGAGTCTACAAATCAAATTCTAGGACAGCCAGGGATACACAGAGAAACCCTACCTTGAGACTCCACCCCCACAAAAAGAGATAATTTATTATTAAGTATTTATTACTATTTTAAAATTTAATTTAATTTTAGTTTTATTTTATGTGTATAGGTATTTTGCCTGCATATATGTCTGTGAACCATGTGCATGTCTGGTGCCTGTGAAGGCCAGAAGAGGGGTCAGATCCCCTAGCACTGTGTTTCAGAGTGTTGGGAGCCACCACCTGGGTGCTGGGAATCGAATCTATGTCTTCTAGAAGAACAGTCTGTGCTCTTAACCGATAAGTTGTCTCTCCAGCTCCTATACCTATTTTTAAAAAGCACTTTACATACTTCAGTATAATTTTGTTTTATTGCCACTAAGATTTTTAATTGTGGTTTAAAAAATATGAAAATGTAATTTAAATAAACACATGGATCCTATATGCTTCCTTTTAGAGTAATGCTTATATACTTTGTTGTGTTCTTAGACTATGTCTTTAATATATGCAAAATTTGCTGTTACTAAAATTACCGAAAAGTTTTTCTCTGATGCATTCTTTATAACACCTTCCCCACAGTATTGAAATTTTTCTCATGACTGTTACCCGATGTGAATTTTTCTAGGATTTATACCGTTGTGGCCTCTACTTCTCGCCTCTTTTGTACAGAGGTATTTGGGATGCTAAACACTTGAAGTGATTCCGAGTGTTCTTGTCTTGTTCTAGTTTGTGATGAGAACATTGGCTGTGGACCAGAGGTGACTAGTCCAAGCTCAGGAGATAACTAGGAACAGACTTTCCACTGAACAGAATCATGACAGCCTCAGTGCTACTCATGCAAAACTACCCCACACCCCTTGTGGCTGCTTTGTTCAAGGGTGGAACTGTTTGCCATATTGTCCTCATCATGACTTAATCTGCATTTGTTATGTGATGTAATTCTCCGAACAACCCTATGAAGTTGTTGTCATCCCAATCACACAGTTACTGCATGACAGCAAATGATATTTGAACCAATTTAATTTGCTTTTTCCTAGTGTCTTAAAACTGAAGTGATGGAAGTCACAAAGTTGCTTACTCCATGGAATCCAAAAGCAATATAAGGTAGTATGTCATTTTGATGCCACATCTAAAATCACAGTGACCATACAGACCTCCTGGAGTACCTTTAAATGTAGAGTACTGGGCCCTTCTTTTGGAATTTCCAATTCCTAGGGGCTCAGGTGAAGCTCAGGAATCTGTGATTTTGAAAAATCCAGTCTAGTAACAGTTCAGCTTGGGGCTATTAGGCCAGCCAAGGACGCACCCACCTCTTGTACCTTCCTGAGATACTGCCCTTGGTAACACGATAAGGCTCTTTGTCAGGTACCTAGTGCTGTTTTTGTTTTGTTTTGCTCACTCTGTGCTATTCTTGTTAGTAGCCTAGCCTGTGAACTTTATCTAACTGGATGATAAAGAAACTGGTACCCTGTGTGAATGGGGAATGTAAATCATTTATGGAACTGCTGATCACATCTATGGTGTGTAGAAAGGAATTGTTAAAAATCTTGTTACACAGGCTCCAAAGCCACAGAGAAACCCTGTCTCAAAAAACCAAAAAAAAAAAAAAAAAAAAAAAATCTTGTTACCGCCTTCATTCCACTCAGATGTAATCAGAGTTTCTTCAGTTTTATTGCTACCTCAAGCAAGTCCTTCCCTGGAACTTATTCTTATCTTTCCACATGACTAAAGCCTCTAAACTTGGGAGCTTTTAAAAGAAAATTAGTACAATTTTTATTATGAGATTATACTAAAAATAAGTCTAAACCACTACATCTTTAGACTAAATGTTAGGTTTCTGTTTGTTTGTTTGTTTGTTTGTTTGTTTTTTAAGATGGGGTCTCACTTCGTAGCTTTGGCTGTCCTGGATCTTGCTCTATAGACCAGGCTGGCCTTGAACTCACAAAAATCCACCAAGTGCTGGGGCTAAAGGTGTGTGCTACCATGCCCATTTCAGAGGGCATCTTTACAATACCTATAATATAATTTAAGAAACCTCCCAAAACAATGTATCTTAGTTCACATGGGTTGGAGAGCAGGGGAAAATGAAGCTGTAAAACCAGCCTGTGGCTCAGTTTTTGTAGGGGCCAGAATACTGAGATCTCCACAAGACCACTGGAAAAGTAGGTCTCTAGAGCATGCAGGTTTCCCCAAACCTTCTGAACCTGGCTGCCTGGAGGCTAAACAACCGTAGAGATGACTTTCACCATGAAATGTGTTTCCCTTCGCAATTCCTTGGGCACATGGTTTCATTACTCTCCAGTTTCTTGATTGATTGCCATGGTGAGACCCACAAAGAGGCGGCAGCAAAAGGCAAGGGGCCAAAAAGAGCCAAGAAAGAGTGTAAGACCGAGCTGGGTTGAGAAGACTTCTAGCCAGACTCCTGGCACTTGCTATCTGTTCTGTGAGCCGTGTGCCATCCTGTGTCTTCCAGAGCGAAATAGTCATTTAGGAGAGCTGATCTGAATTCCTAGAAGAAACACTTATAGATTAAGCTTTTCCTTACCTGGACTTGTGCAACTCTGGATTTCTACCTGGCTCACTTGGGAAGTTTGTGGAATATTCTTTGCATGGAGTAGATGTGATCATGATGGCAATGGAAGTGATGATAACTTTTGAATCATGCTGTGCTTGCTTCATTCAGTAAGACTTGGGGATATTCCGCCCATGTGCACTGAGTATATTACAGTCACCAGCTGGCTCTCATCCTTCCAACCCTATTTCTTAGGGCAGAAGCAGGTTCATTATAGTGATCATCTTTTGGTGAGTGGCTAGGAAGTGTGTTTCTTTTTATCATTTGACAGTTGATCTGTTCAGTTATTAGTTAACTGTCAATACATGTAATAAATACAAAGACTTTTAAATGTTAAGGCATCATTTCCAAATGACCTTTTCAAAGCACAAGTGTATTTCACAGCATTTGGCTATTCATGCCCACGTATCCCGCCATGCCAAAGTGCCTGGATTGGTGCGGCTTTAAAATTTGAACTGGTGTTATCTTTAGACTTCTGACCTTCATTGTTGTCTTCCTTCCTTCCTTCCTTCCATCACCAAACATCGATTATACCTCAGGCATTGGGAGACACCCTTCTAAAGGACTCTTAAGGGAGGAAGAAGTGTTGAAAGCAGTCTCGGCTAGTCAGTTAAGGTTGAAGAGCATAAAGAGCTCTTGCAGAAAAGGGACACACAACACCAAGAGCTTTTCCTTCACTTTCAAGAATAAATGATTTTTGCTACATATAGATACAGATATAACCATATAACTATTCTCACTTATAAAATCCATTTGCAACATGTACCGTTACTGTTCAATTACTTCAGTCTCCCTTCTACAAAGCTCCCATGATGGCCCAGGAGATGGCTCAGCAGGCAGAAGAGCTTGCCTCACAAAGCTAGTAAGACCTGAGTTCAGTCCTGGAACCCACATAAAAGCGGTGGAGAGAATAGACTCTACAGAGTAGTCCTCAGACTTCCACATACATGTTGTGGCATTCACACTTACACACACACATAATCTACATACATGTAATAAAAATAAGATAGCCACAAATCAGTGGCCAAAATTTTAGTGATTTGCTGTCATCTCATCATGTCATGTGTTCGTGTCCTTGGCCATTTTCCCAGACACTCCGGGTGTACCTCTTGCCACCTCATTCAAGAGCCTTAGTGGTCACACATTGCCCTCTGAGTATTCCATCCCTTTGAACACCTCCTCAGATCTAATGACTTTACTTCCTTTTCATTTCAGCTCTCACCTCAAAGGCCTCCCCTTGAATATTGCCATCTAGCAGGGCTACTTCTCCCTGCGAGCATCCCACCCTGCTCACGACTTCTGACTGTCCCACCTGTCACCCCTTTTGTCCTTCCGTAAGTCCTAGGACCTCACTGGGTCTTCCATCTGCTTCTTCTTTTCCAGCATGAGAGTAGATTAATCCTCAAGGAATTCTATTTCCCCCCTCCGACTGATATACAACTTTTACTTCTCTCTAGAGTGTCTCTGTAGAATGCATTCTATATTCAGTAGGCTTCAGATGACCCATTTTTAGTGGAATAGACTTTGTGTAAAATGTCCAAGTTTTAGATGACAAGCAGAAGAATTTTCATGTTTGTACTCCCTATGCAAGCACCACTCAGACTGAGCTACAGAGCAACTGTGTCATGGACCTCTGCCCCTCCTTACCTTTCCAGGGTAAGCACCTCCACATGCAACCCCCGCCATGACCTCTGATCAGCAGAGACCAGGATTTGTCCACCAAATTTCCTACAAATGAAAAGCCTCTATTTCTTAAGTTTAAATAATATCCTTATATGTTATAGGTCACCAAATGGCAGGGACTGGGATCTTAACTCTGTTCTGTTATCCCCCCTCAACACACACACCCTATTACACTGAAGAGGGAGGGGAAGGTTGGTCTCTCCATAGGTCTCTGAGAGTTCTGTCCTTCTCTTAGCATCGCCTGTCTCTGAAGAACCTTGGCGTCTTGAATCTTTACTTTTAGGTTGGTCAGATTCTCTCCCTGCCCCCAGGCAGCTGCAGAGGAGGGAGCTGTCCTTCCCCACCCCTTTGCTTTTTCGAAACAGGCTTTCTCTGTCTAACAGTCCTGGCTATCCTGAAACTTGCTTTGTAGATCAGGCTGGACTCGAACTCATTGAGATCTGCCTGCCTCTGCCTCCTAAGTGCTGGGATTAATGGTGTGTGCCACCACGGCAGCTACTCCCACTAGACTGGAACTGTCCTTTCGCTTTCTCTGATGTTCCCCTTATAACTAACACAGCTAGGTTCAAGCCACACATATGCAAACAGTAGTTCCAAGGAAATTGTCCTATTCCCAGATTTGCTGTTTTGTTTTTGCTTTGTGGTGCTAGGGAACAAACCCAGGCCTGGGCATGCCAGGCAAGCACTCTGCTACAAAGCCCTACCCTAACCCCAGATTTCTTGTAATTCTGACTGTTCAGACTCCTTTAAGCCCTTCAACATGTTGTGCAATATTACTTTAGCTAGGCAAAGATGTGTTACTTTTGTTTGTGCTGTATTTGTTTAATTATGTAAAGGAGTGTTGCTGTTGCCCCTTGTCTGCCTAAGGCACCTGATTGGTCTAATAAAAGCTAAATGACCAATAACTGGGCAGGAAAAGAATAGGCTGGGCTGATGGGCAGAGAGAATTACGTAGGAGGAGAGATCCAGGCTCAAGAAGAGAAGAAGAATGAGGGAGAGAGAGAGAGAGGAACATGCCTGGGACCAGAAGCTAGGCGGCTACCAGTCAGCCATGGAGACAGTGGGAAAATAAGATATACAGAAAGAAGAATAAAAAGCCCCAAGACTTTCTTTTTTATCTGCAAAACATAAAGAGAAACAGATTAAAATAAGAGCTAAGATAAGGCTGAACATTCATAAGTGATAGTAAGTCTCCCTGTCATGATTTGGGAACTGGTTGGTGGCCCATCAGAACTTCTGGTATAAATAGATTGAGGTACAAGTTTATATTAGTCTGGCTTGCTCACATCTATGTTGTATGAGAAGAAACAGCATTGGAGCCAAAGCAGGAGCTGACCACATTTGTCTTTCTCAGTTCTTTTTAATTGCAAGATGACTTCTTCATGTGTTCCCAGAAATTCATCTAGCCCCTCATTGTCCTTCCCCACACTCTCTCTGGGGAAATTCCTCAGACTGTTGGCTGTGGTGTCAGCCATTCCCTCTGAGAGTACTTTCATCCCCGTGTGCCCTTGCGCTCGAGTGTCCTGTAGCACAGCCAAGTCAGCTCCATTCAGACACCCTTCTCCAAATCTGCTATCCTGTTGTAGTCAATGTGAGGATAAGGTGAAGTCTCCCCTCACCTTGGGACCTGGTGTGTTCTACTTCATCAAATTTTCCTTAATCTCTTCTTTGTTTTTTGTTTTGTTTTGTGCTTACTGCCCAAGGTCAGAATCCATGATAGCCTGCCTGATTTTGCCCTAAATCTTTCCCTTCCATGGCCTTCCTATCTATTCTCTCCCACTGCCAGCAGTAGGAATAAGAAGGACAAGCTTCCTGACACAGGATCTGATTGTGCCATTCTCTGAAGCTGGGGATGGGTGTTGGTCAAAAGGATACAGGATTTTACTTCACGGGAATAAACCCAAGAGCTCTACTGTGTGGCATGTTATGACTATTGTCAATAGCAACAACATACTATGTTCTTGAAAATTACAAACTTTAAATATCTTCACCACAAAATTAAGTGTGTGAGGTAATGTATATGTTATCATCTCAATTTACTCATTTTATAGTGCATACAGAGATCATGCTAGAATGATAAATACATACATATTTGCCAATTTAAAAGAAATGACTTTTACTTAATAAAAAACATTCAGTATGCTTCAAGGTCTTCTCATTTCAGGTCTCCATGACCTGCTTCTGTCTGCTTGTCCTGACTTAGTGCCTGGCTCCTTTCCTTTGGAGCATGGTGGAGTTTCAGTAATCTTAAGACTTCAGACAGACTCTGCACGGGCCTTTGCTATGCCGTTATACAGAGGCCATTCTTCCAGTTGCACATCTGGGAAAAGTGGGAAACCTCAGTACCTCTCCTTGGTGGAGGAGTCTTGCCCCTCCTCACCTGCTACCCACAGGCTCTTCAGTCCTCCAGGCACAAGGAACGGAACTTGCAAAGATGCAAGTGAGCACTAAAGGAACTCGGTGAGCAGCCTTCCTGTTCTGCAGCCCATTCACCTGCAGCCCCTCCTCAGTGAGTTCCCAGGATACAGAGGCTCTCAGCTGCGCAGGTACTTGGGATCATGTTGAATGAATCCATCAATGGATGAACAAACGTGAATGAACAAAGAAAGACTGCAGTACTGGGGGGTACTAGTGAGTAAGCTGGACGCCATTTCTACCCTTAGCTGTGGAACACATGACAAAGACAGAAAAGGCAGGAAACCAAACAACAAACAGCTGTGCTCTAGGTGGGTGTGGTGGGGAAGACTCCAGGAAACCACCTTCTCCTTCTGATTAACCAGCAAGTCCCTGATTGAAGTCTGCTGCTGGGCTGGTAGTGAGGGAGGAGCTGGTCTTTTCCCAAGTGTGGGTGTGGTTTTGGGAAAGGCTCCTGTGCATGGCAGGAGGAGACCACTTTGAGGAAGACACTTAGTGAGGTCAGGAATGAGATAATTTTGGGCCATCAAAGAGCTCAGAGCTCACTTGGCTTGGGCTGAGTTCCTTTCAAGTGTGCTGAGATATTCCAACTTTGGGGATCAAGGGATCAACATAGGTTGTGTTTTTAGGGCTAATCTATATAACTATGAATTAGATAGCTTTTCTTTCCCCCAG
>NC_022029.1:45716958-45725095 GCF_000317375.1 Microtus ochrogaster
CTCCCCCCCACTCACGGAATTTCAGTTGAGGAGGAATATAGATCACAATATTTGAGACAGTTTTTGAAATGGTCATATGATGACATTTCCAATGTCTTCACTCTTCTCTTCTGGAGAGAGTATCTTAGTGTAAACCTATATGTGCCAGGCTTATATAAAGCAACTGAGTTTGCATGCTCCCTAATGGTGTTATTAGAGTCATCTCTCAACTAGACACAGCTGAGGACTACAGGGAGGAAGAGCTGACTCAGAGTAACTAAAGACAAGTTGCATGGACTTTCTGAGCCACTTCTAGAATAGGATTGTAATGGATATTATAATTGTATCCCCCAAATCCCTTCTGCTCATCCTCCTACAACAGAAAAAAGGAAGGAAGGAAGGAAGGAAGGAAGGAAGGAAGGAAGGAAGGAAAAAGGAAGAAAAGAAGGAGGGAGGGAAGAGAAGGGAAGTGAGGAGGAGATGAGAAAGGGAAGAGAGGAGTTTTCAACATTTTCATCTCAAGTATTCCCCCCTCACCAAATATTTGAAGCTGTGTGGGGACATTCTTGACTGGAGGTGAACTTGGCTGGCATTTAGTGGCATTAGATTGACTCACGAACTGGAACCTGATGTGACCAAAGCAATCAGAATAATTTTCCAGTGCCACACATGGGACGGATGTATTCCTTATCTTTAAGGGACTGTGATTCAAATGGAAGACGGAAGGAGCATAGAAACCTCAGCAAGCAAGCGGTATGACTAATGGCATAGGGCATTTGTCCCCTCACTGTACCCTGCCTCCGTTTCCTGTCTCTGAGGGTTTCATCCCACTCACCCTAAGCAGACTAGAAGCCCCCTGAGAGTGGAGATACATCTTGAAATTCTTTTTTGTTGCCTAGAGCATCTAGCCCAATGCTGTGCATAAAAAATACTCAGTAAGTGACCACTGAGTCTACCTGGCTGGGTCTGGAGATAAAGCTTTAGCCTAGAAGAGGGGGTTCATGTGAAAGCTTCTACATGATCATTGCTGCCGACTAAGAGCAGCCACAGAACAGTGGTCTGGATGCTCATTTATCAGAACCCAGTGATGAGAAGGTTCTTAGGAGCTGCTGAAGCCCTACGTATGCCCTAGTTCTGGGGTGCCTTAGTCTCTACTCTATTCTTCGAGACAGGATTTCTCATTGACCCAGAGCTCACTGCTTTGGCTAGACTAGCTGGACAATCTAACTGGCCAGGCCCAGCTCCAGGATCCTTCCCATTTCCACCCACCGGAGGATTACAGCCGTGTAGTACTGTGGTACCTGGCTTCTTCTGTGAGTTGTAGGGATTCAAACCCAGGTTCTAATGCCTGTGCTAACTGTGCCATCCCCGCAGCCTGTGGATAATGTCCTTTTAAAAGACTAACAATGCTTTTCACCGGAGATAATAAACCCCCATGCCTTGAATATTTTCCGGAAATGTTGGGGGACCTGTGTCGCTTCTGAGCAGGTATCAGCTTTCTGTGAGAGCTGCCTCCGAATAGAACGGGGAGACTTCAGTCTAAAGATGGCAGGTGGACATGTGTCTCCAGCTCCCTCTTCAACCACTGACTTACAGTGCAGAGTATTTTCAAGATGCACTGTCCTACAAAGACAAAAGAAGGAGAGAGGAGACCCAGCAGCAGTGTTCTTGCGGGGAGGAGCATGTGATCAAGTGGAGAGTGGCTTAGAGGCCTGGGAACAGTGGATGCTGAGCTGGCAGTGAGAAAACTGAATCCCTGGTCACAGACTCAGGACCTCTGAGAGAGTCTGGGAATTGCAAACACTGCTTATAGGACTTGGGCGAAGGAGAAGGCCTTCAGTTAGGTGACTGACAGAAAAGTTGAAAAGCACATGGAGTCCCGGATTCAGTGATGACAGATCATGGCCTCATTCTGGCTCAAGCCTTTGAGAGGACTGGGTGTAGTAGTAGAAGCGGTGGGGCTGCGTCCCCAGCACCCCGGCCGCCTGCTAGCTTATGTCTCGAAATAATTACATGGACACTGTATTCTTTTAAACATTGCCTGGCCCATTAGTTTTAGCTTCTTAACCCATTTCTAATAATCTGTGTAAGCACCATGAGGTGCGCTTACCAGGAAAGATCTTAACCTGCATCTGTCTGGAGTGGGAGAACCATGGTGACTCCTGAATCTGCTTCTTTCTCCCAGCATTCTGTTCTGTTTACTCCGCCTACCTAATTTTATGTCCTATTAAAGGGCCAAGGCAGTCTCTTTATTTAACCAATGAAATTAACACAAGCCAGAAGACTCTCCCCCATCACCTGGGATGCCTGTTTCCTGTGAAATAATGAAACTCTTTGGACTAAGGTCAAGGACGGCAGGACAGAGAGGCACTGTCCAAGAAGTGCTGGTTCCCATCAACCTGAACCACAAATTCCAAGCAGGGAGGCTATAGTCAGGGGTATGACCTGCTCAAGGAGACATGCCTGATGCTGTTGAGGCTGCCAGTGGAACAGTGAAGGAACAGGATTGCTTCACAGCCAAACAGAATGGGGCAAGCCACATTCAAAACGCAGGCCTCCCAGTTAACGTTGACACTCAAAAGAACTGAAAACCACAGAACAGCAGGCCTCCAAGACCAGCTTCAGATGAAAGATAAAGACCAAATGTTCAAATAGGTGGTGACCGCTTTCTCAGAGAAGAAAAAAAAGTCAGGTAGGAAGGAGGACACTTGTAAGAAGAAAGTGGTTTTCAGAGAGGCAAAAGAAAAGATTTTAACCACAAAATTAAAATAGACAACTGACTGAAAAACAGTTACTAGACTGCCATTAGAAAGGTCTTAGAGATTAACAATGGCATAAAAATGAGTGTTTCAACAGAAATCTTCCAAGATAATGCTGAGGAAACATCTCAGGAATTAGAATAGGCAGGAATAAGAGCTAGAAACCAGGAGGAAAAGCCAACTAAAGCAGGGTCCGTCCAGAGGGCATGATGTAGCTAAGGAGAAAGAAGAGATGTCATTAAAAGAATTAAGGCACATTTTGCAGGACTGGACAAAAACCAAGTCTCACATCTAAAGAGCCATCTCTCAGGGTGTCTCTAGATGTCTCCCCAGAAACACTTGAAGCTACAGTACAAATCCGAAGCCTGTGGAGGTGGCAGGACATGCAGCCATGAAAAGATGGAGAAGTTCACCTCCATATAACGGTTCTCAAGAACCTGCTATGGGCGAGACTACTCAAGCAGCTGAGGAAACAAGGGAAGAGAGATAAGATGGCGGAGGAAACAGGACAGAAGTGAGGGAGTGACAGGTCATGAGAGGCGTGCTGATGTTCGGGATAGGACGCCATCGGGTAAGCAGTCCCCATTAGGGTGGGCCGGAAGGCTTTGAGAAAGGTGCCTTCAAAGAGCTGAAGCGACTAGAATACCTGATAGATCTTAGTGTCTTGGAAGGAAATGCACACATTTGGCAGAAAATTGAGGTTTTGGATTACTGATAAGTACATAGAAAACTAAGTAAAGGGAAAGATATGCGGTTGTGTAGAAAAGGAAAAAAATAATCATGGTTGATCTGATGACTTGGCTCTGAAGAGTTTTTGTACTTCTGATGGTCTGTGCACTAGTGATTGACATAAGCAAACCGTCTATACTCTCTTTCAAAATAACCAAGGTATGGCAAGAGTTTATGTAAATATTGTGGTTCGGGAAGAAAGAACAGAATCTTTGCCTGTAATTGTGGGTTATGCCTAATGCTGAAAATTCAAGAAAGTAGTATAATGATATTTTGAAACACAGAAGTGAATCTTCCTAAATAAATTAAAATTAGAAAATGATGTGTTCTTAAAGACTCTCCTATCAGTATTAAACTCTTCCACCTGTGTACGTGTGTGCCGTTGACTTAAAAAGGCAGCGCCACTTCTGGCACACTCTGACTCTGGGTGTTTACAAAGATGTTTTAGGATGGTGCAGTGAAAGAAACGCAAGCCCCGGGTGGATGAGCTCATGATTTGCAGTGCTGAGATGACTTTCAAAGCAGTTGCATTCCAATGGCTGCTTCTAATGCTGTTGGCCCCTCCAAATGTTCATGTATGAAATAGTCGGTCCTCAGTGGGTTTGGCAGGTGGATCTTTAAGAAATAGTGCCCAGTGGGAAATTCTCCAGGCACCAGAGATGTGTGCCCTTGCAAAGGACTGTGAGATTCTGCCTTCTCTGACTTCATGATCTACGATTTATAATCACTTCTTCACACGAGTGGTCCACAGGAATGTGATAAAGACAAGAGGGTTTCATATCAGAGCTGAACTGCTGCCGGGACCACGTTCTTGAACTTGCAAAACTATGGGCCATTTTAGTTTGAGGCAGTACTTTAATCTAGTACTTGTGAGACTGAAGCAGGTGAGTTTGAAGTTGTGAATTTGAGACCAGCCTAGTGTACATAGGGCAGCCAGGTCTTCATGGTTCAAAACATACACACACATGCACACACACACACACACACACGAATGCACAAAGCTAGTCTGTCTCAAGTGCATCCTTATTGTAAAACAAACATATGGAAAGCTCCTCCTTAACTGAAGTACATTTCCAACTAATCTCAGGTAAATTAAAATTGTCATACTTAAGATATAAAGAACAAATCCAATTCTTGCCAGATTAGACCAGTGCCACTGAAAATTATCTGCATTCATAGCTTTTGGTCTTCTCTTAGCCTGTTCCATTTCTTAAGGCTGCATTCATTCTACTTCGGAAATGTGTTCATGGGGTAGGCTGCTCAGAAGAGAACAGAATCTTATACTTGATGGCTGAGCAGAGGATTCAGAGTCTGGGCTTAAGTCCAGCTTTGATACTTCTTAGCTTTTAATGAATGATATAAACTCACTGTCCTTTAGTTTCTTTGTCCATTCTAAGTATATCCTTCATAGACTTGTGAAAATCAAACAATGGGATGATACATGCTTTGCACATAGAGCAAAATCCAACATTCAGTAGTAGCTATGAATTTTTTCTGTGACTTTGTCTTGCTCTCATAGGATGGAACTCAGGACCTTTTGGATGCAAGGCAAGTGCTTTATCATTGAGCAGCCACCATATAGCTACTTGTTTTTTAGAGTTTTCTGCTAATACAGACCAAGAAACTCATTAATTGTGGTGTGTGTGTGTGTGTGTGTGTGTGTGTGTGTGTGTGTGTGTGTGTGCATGAATGTGGGCACACACAGGCATACAGAGGTGAGGATGACTTTAGGTGTCAGTCCTTGCCTTCCTTGTTGGAATAGGGTCTCTTGATTTTTATTGCTGTGCATACCAACCTTCTAGGAACTCACCTGTCTCCTCTCACCTTCCCGCAAAGTGTGCCAGAATCACAGATGTGAGCTATCATGCCTGCCTTCAAGTGGGTTCTGGGTATCTGAACTTACTTCCTCATGCTTGCCCACTGAACCATATCTCTGTACCAGAAACCCACTAATGGTTTTGACAGGTTGAGTAATGGGTTGAGGCAATTGCCTTAGCAAGAAACATTGGTGGCCTGCTTGCTCTGTGCTAGATGCTCAGAGGGAGGGAAAGAACAGCCCTTAGCTGGAGGAGCGAGTAGTTTACTACCGTGTTGATACACTGAGTTTGTGAGGAACTGAACTTCTTCATATTTTGTTTTATTTTTCAGTTTGAAAAAACATATTTTGAGGGCTAGAGAGATGGCTCGGTAGTTAAGAGCACTGGTTGTCTGTTGTAGGAGGCTGCTTGTTTGTTCCCGGCTGCTCAGGCCTGAAATCATCACACAGAAACCATATTATTTGCAATACTGTTTGGCCAATAGCTTAAGAGTATTTCTGGCTAACTCATAAATTAACCCATCTCCATTAATCTGTGTATCACCATGAGGCTGTGGCTTATCAGGAAAAGTTCCAGCATCTGTCTCTGGAGGGGATACATGGCTTCTTTTCGACTCTGCCTTCTTTCTCCCGGCATTCAGTTTAGTTTTCCCCTGCCTAGCTCTGTTCTGCCCTGCTCTGCTATAGGCTCAAAGCAGTTTATTAACCAATGGTATTCACAGCACACAGAGGGGAACCCCACATCAGCTGTCCTTCCAGGGACTGGGGTTCAGTTCCCAGCACCCACATGGAAGCTCATAACTGTCTGTAACTCCAGTTCCATGGGGCCTGACACCCTCACACAGACATACATACAGAAAAAAACACTAATGCACATGGAAAATAAATAAATAAGAAAAAACATGTTTTTTTTTTTTCCCCGAGATAGGGTTTCTTTATAGCTTTGGAGCCTGTCCTGGAATTAATTCTGTAGACCAGACTGGTCTTCAACTCACAACGATCCACCTAACTCTTCCTCCCAGGTGCTGGGATTAAAGGCATGTGCCACCACTGCCCAACAGGAAAAAAAAACCCATATTTTTAAAGAAATCAATTGTCCTAGCAAAGGCATATACTATGATATGCTCATTATTTATGCACACTATTACATGCACATCATTTAAAAGTTAAACACTACCAGGTGTGGTGGAGCTTGCCTTTAATTCTAGCACTTGAGGGGGCAGGGACAGAGGCAGGAGCAGGTAGATTTTTGTGGGTTCTAAGTCAGCCTTGTCCACATAGTGAGTTTCAAACCAGCCAGGCTATACAGAAAGACCCCGTTTAGAGCAAAACCTTAAAAAAAGAAGTTAAGCAGTACTGTAAATTTATAATAAAACACAATGTCTCACTGTATCATGTCTCACACTTCTGTTTTTTCTTCTTAGAGGCCACTTCTTTGGTGGATCGATATATATGTGGTGTGTGTGTGTGTGTGTGTGTGTGTGTGTGTGTGTGTGTGTGTGTAGTATATATTTAGTGCATATATATTAGTGCACATATATATTTAGAAATATATGTATTTCTAACCATGCCTGGGTTTTATCCTGTGGAGCTGTGATTTTTAGGCATAACCATCTCTCTCTATTGATGAGCAGCTCTCTTACTCCATCCTCTACCCTAACCCCTCAGATATTTTTCTATTGAACGTGCTTTTGTATTGAATAAACTATCTGATGCACCTTGTTTTTGCAAATACAATTCCCAGTTGAATATTTTGGTGTGTGGTAATTTCTTCATCTCCTCATGCTGTGGCATTATTGCCTCCCCCACCCTATCCACTTAGTTTTCTTTGTTTACCTTCAATACACACCTTCTAAGGTGTGTTCAGTTGACATTAGGTAGTGATACCCTCTTCTTCCCCCCACTCTACCCTTTATGGTCTCAAGGGAGCACTCCTCAGGCTGTTGAGAGCTTAGAGGATTCCCTAAGTTTTCCTCCCTAGATCATCACTCTTCCTTTCTTTGGCTTTATTATCTTGTCTTGTTAGAGAATTCTCTAATTGTGATGTTAAAACATCACTCTTATTGCTCTTTTTTTGTTTTTTGTTTGTTTGTTTGTTTACTTGCTTGTTTTTTCAAAACTACAGAGCTTTGGAGCCTGTCCTGGACCAGGCTGGCCTCAAACTCACAGAGATCCGCCTGCCTCTGCCTCCCAAGTGCTGGGATTAAAGGTGTGCGCTACCACCGCCTGGCCTTATTGTTCTCTATGTACTGGAATTTCATCATAATGTGTTTGGGGCAAGCATTTATGTTCATCCACTGTTCTGTATCCCCAGAGGCCCCTTCAGGAAATAGACTGTCACCTGTCACTTCTGAGAAATCACCTAGCAGCATCCTACTGGTGACTCCCACCCCCCTTTTTTCCTGTTGCCACATCCTGAAATTTTTGTCAGGAATATTAAAATTCCTACACATAACCCTCTCATTTCTCCAGGCTTTTCTTTCAATTGTTTTGCTCCTCTTTCTGCAATACTTTTATTTAGATTTTCTAATCCCTTTTGAACTTTTCATTACTCCCAAGTTTCTATCAGTCTCTAGCCTCTCTTTTTGTATAGCTCACATGTTGCTGCCTATGCCTGGTTCCTGTCCAATGGCACAGAATTCTCTCTTTTTCCCGTTCTAGTCACTACTTATTTGCTCCATCCAAGCTCTGCTTAGCTCTACTTATCTATTTTGTTCTGCATTGTTGTTGTTGTTTGTTTGTTTGAGGCTTTCTGTAGAGCTCTACTAATTCTTGGTGTTTGTCCAAAATTAGAGGAAAAGTCTCAATAGATGACTGGATGTCCTGAACTAGTAGATGGGGTATTTATTTATTT
>NC_022029.1:45725360-45728091 GCF_000317375.1 Microtus ochrogaster
GCCACCATCGCCCGGCTTCCTCAGTCAGTCTGTTGACTTTGAGTTAAAATGTAAAGCAAGCTAGGGAATTTGTATTCTTTGATCTATTTTCCTTGGGCTAATCTGATTCAACAGATTAAAATAAGGTTGGGTCTCAAGCAGGATGGTGTTGAGAGAGAGCATCTTTAATCCCAGCATTCTGAGAGGCACAGAAGTGGCTGAGTTTGAGGCTAGCTTGGTCTATATAGTGAGTTTCATGTCAGCCAGGGTTGCATAATGAGATCTTGTCTCAAATAAAAAATAAAACAACAAACAGGGTCTCAAACTTGAGATTCTCCTCCCTCTGCCCATCCCCTAGTGTTTATTGAGCTTTTGTAGATGTGATCACATTCTGAGTTCTCAAGAGTTTTGTCTTTAAAAATACGTAAATGTTTCTCACCTCACAGTTTGGCTACATCCCCTCCCACCTTGCCCTGCTTAGGAATACCATAGGACACAGAAAGGAGAAGCCACGCAGACCTAGGACTTGGTCTCAACATTGATTCTTTCCTATACTACAGCTCTACCTTCAGATCAAACCATCCTCCTAGGTTCTGGATGGGAACCAGAAGGTAATTCCTTATGCTTCAGGAAAGCATCTATGGGTAATAATAATAATAATAATAATCACCAAACCCCTTAAAATCTGCTTGAAAATATGGGTGTTCTGAGCTAACAGGGTGATAGTTGGAATTCATCAATCCTCTTATGTTAATGTGACTTACAGGATGGTTAGGAAAGGTCATTTATATTTTTTACAACTCCAGGATAGCCTAAGAACAAATACTTCACACGCATTCTTGTTCACTCACTAGGTAGCAGGGCTTCCAGGAACCACCCATTAAGTTCTGTATCATCCGAATACAGCTTGGAAATCATTTGCTCTTTTAGTTTTTGTGTTTTTAAAAATGCCTTTTTGTAAAATTTTGCTTCTATTCAAATATCCTCCCCATGAGTGTGTTAGAAAGCGTCTGCTAAGAGAAGCAGTTTCAGGTCTGAGTAGACCGTGGAGTTTTCATTGCAGTTCCTCAGAAGTGGCCCCGATTCCCAGAGGCATACTCTGCATTATTAGTAACTTTGGAAATGGTCAATGCAGTTTTTATTTGTATCAATGACATTTTAAAAATTCATTTTCAGTGTTTTACTTGACTATTTTGTCACTTAGACCTGATGGTTGTAAAATTCTATTATTGTATTACAAAATGCAAATAGTGTAATATCATTGTTAACTGATATATTTTTTAGGTATGAAAATGATATTTATTCCTGATTAGCCATACTACAGTTGTGTTTCTCTGTGTGAGAGAGTGAGTGTGGGGGAGAGAAGGGAGAGACAGAAAGAGACAGACAGAGAGCTTCTTCCTGTGTGTGAATGTGGCCATGTTTGTGCTGTGTGGTCCTTGGACAGCTATCAGTGTGTCTCGTCATCATCTTGTTTGAGACAGGCTCTCTCATTTTTAGTTGTTTGCTGCTTCAGATGCCAGGCTAGCTGACCCATGGAATTTGGGGATCCTGCAGAACTGCCGGCTCTCTTGTTCCGAGTCAGGTGTGAATGGAGTTCATAGTGATGGGCCTATCAGGAGGGTTAGATGCTGAAAAACCACCGTGGTCCATGTTCCACCAGCCTCCAGAACCTGGAAAAGCATGTGGAACTGTTTCTAGGTTTGCTCTGTGGAGTTTGAAATTCCGGCGCACCTTAATTATAGGCAGGTGGGTGTCCAGAGGCTTGCAATCTTTTTTCTGAGGAATGCCACCTTATATTCTAATTTGTGGAAAGCCCTGAACCGCTCCTCCAGGGCCTTCAAAAATAGACAAATTAGTCAGTAGTGATATCCACAGGGTTTTTTTCTCCCTCCCTGTCCCCTTCTCAGAAATGACTGAAGTTTTTCTTTTTCTTTCTTCTTGATAAATTTATCTCCCCTCAGAATTTTCACCTCTTGAAAAAAGGAATTAAATTCTACATTATATTATTGTAAAACATACAAAAAAAAGAGGAAAAACAAAACCTAACAATAAAACTCCTTAGTGTTATACAGACCATTCATGTTGCAATGATACTGAGAATGGAGACAGACAGCTAAAATAGTTTCTAGCAACTAGAAACTTGGGTGAATTTGTGAAAAAACAAAAACAAAAAAGCTCCTTGGGGTTGTAGGAGTCTGAGCTACCTCTCTCTGAAGCCCCAGGAACCAGGCACATGTTTTCAAAATTCTCACAGTATCAGCTGGACATGGTGTTGTGTGCTTAGAATTGATCCTTGTATCCAGGAATCTCAGGAAGGAGGATAGCCATTTCTGAGAAGAGGAGAAGGAGGAGGAAAAAACCCTGTGGATATCACTACTGACTAATTTTCACCTAGGTCTCTAGGTCATGGAGTGGGTGTGGCTCAGGGCTTTCCACAAATTAAATTGCAAAGGCTGCATTCTTCTGGGGGAAAATAAAGGATGCAAGCCCTGGACATCCACCTGCCTATAATCAAGGTAATCAGGAATCCCAAATTCTACATAACAAACTTGCAAATGGCTCCACATGCTTTTGGGGTTCTGCAGGATCCTAACTTTGTTTGAAAACGAGGGCACCAAACAGACAAATGAACAAATAAAACAGCAAACTCAAAAAGGTTAGAAGAAGAGCCGGGCGGTGGTGGTGCACGCCTTTAATCCCAGCACTTGGGAGGCAGAGGCAGGCAGATCTCTGTGAGTTTGAGACCAGC
>NC_022029.1:45728191-45734264 GCF_000317375.1 Microtus ochrogaster
AAAAAAAAAAAAAAAAAGGTTAGAAGAAGGAATTTCACCATCCATACAGACTTTAGAGACATGCGCCTTTGATGATTTGGCAATGGCGATGTGTTAGTTGACTAAGACCCTCAGTGAGAGGCAGAATATGGGTAACTGGTTAAGTTGCCCATTCATTAATGATTCTTTATGTTCATTCATTCCATCATTCATTCATTCATTCATTCACTCAATCATTCATGCCTTCCTTCTTTCCCACTGCAGGGCACTGGACCTGTTTTATTCTCCCATTACCTCTGATTCTCCCTTTAGGGCATCATGAAAACCTCATTGCTTTATAGAAACCTCAATGGTACCTTCTATCACCACCTAATAGGTAGAATGAACCACAATCTATTAAAGAGAACAGAGATTAAGTAAATATTTTCTGAATGAATCAGCAAACTAGTCCATTCAGCCACACATTCTTCGTTTTGTTTTTTCACTGCAAGAATTTACCAGCAATAGCTGTGAGGAGGTGGGTCTTGCCTGGCCATGTGGGTCAGAGTGGAACGAACAGCACCCATATGAGGAGCTGAAAATGATATAGTTTTCACCATGGGTCTAGATTGGGAGTTTGTGGAACTAACCAAAAAGAACAGAAAGACAGGAAGTGGGGAATCTCTTTGCACTTTTGCCGAGTTCATATGACCTATAATTTGAGGTCTACTTTTCTGATAAGGAATCTGTGGCCTAGAGAGATTACATGTGTTAATTTGAAGTCATAGAAATGATGTACATCTTTCCCTGAGATTTCTCTGAACTGATTAAAAATAGTTGTGAGGTGAATGAACTAGGAACCTGGGGTACGTTTGGTACGTTGGATTTACAGAAGACAAGCTCTTTCCGAGAAGTGGAAGGACCCACAGGGCAGATCCCAGAGGAAATGTCTGGAAGAACAAGGGAACCCTTCAGAGCCTAGGGTTCCCCTCGGAACAGTGGTAGACAGCAAGTGCCAGCACCCCACTAAGAGGGCGTGCTGTCCTTGGGGGCTGATTTAACCACTGAGAGGCAAACTCTCCTTGTGGTGCTCTAGAAACTTTAGGGTGGTATCACTTCTCTACAGAGCTTGTCGTTCTACGTAATAACAGAGGTTAGGTTTTAAAAACCCTCAAATGCATTTTCCAGCGTTATTAAGAAATCATTAATAGAAATTATATGCATTCGAGGCATACAGTGTGAAAATCTAATATACACATCGTTGTAAAATGATTAGCAGCAGTGAGTTAATTCAGCCGTCACCTTACCCAGCAGCTCTCATTTGGGAGCGTGCTTCCATGCACTGGAAGATCTACTCTCTGAGCAAGCGCATTTGGTCTCCTACTGTCAACGTGATCATCATGCTGTATGTCAGAGCCCAGAACTTCCTTATCCTAGCACTGGAAATGTGTTCCATTTGACCAACATCAGATTTCATTTAACTTGTGAGTTGTCCTTTCCGGAAACTTTTCTCCTTACCACACATGGTGGAAGGGAGGCACACATGGGCAGCAGCTGGTATGGGTAATGTTTGCTAGTACTATACCCACTAGGTACTAATTTCTTTTAGCAGGGGTTCCAACTCAGGCCTGTGTTCAAGGTAGGTAAACGCTTACCACTGAACTATACTCTTGGTTCTCAAACAGTGTGCTTCTGGAATTAGTGTGCACAGTATAACACACACAATTCCTACAGCGTGTGTAATGAATCAGCGTCCTTATACTCTTCCATTTTCCTCTCTGCTGGCAACTGTAGTTAGCAGTTTGAGTGTTGAGGACCATTTGTTTGTGCTGACAGGAGGAAGGAATGAAGGAGCAAGGCCTCCTCCATGTCCCACGTCAGGAAGGAGGCACATGGAGCTGCTGCCAGATTTGCAGAAAACCAGCCAGAAGTCAAAGGTGATAGAGGAAACAGCTGCCTGAAGAGAAACATACCTGAGGGAGAAAGAGCTTGGCTGCACTACAAACTGGCAGGTTTTGAAAGGGCGGGGATTCTAAGAATATCGGGGTGATTTTCTAGATTGCTTTAGTGGAGTCTACCTCTACACAGTCAGTTCCCGAGTGATCTGGTTTTGAGGAAACACATTAGGAGAGAGAGAAAGCATACAAGGGATGTTTCTTTGAAAATTTCAGGAGAAGCTGAGCACCTCTCAGAATCTCTACATGACAGCAGGTCATCCATCATGAAGGGGTGGCGAGACCTCCTTCCTCAGCTTGTCTCAGACCCCTGAGTCCCTCTGGGTGCTCTCAGCAGTGATGGAGAGACTCTGAGGCAGTGGAGCCTGGGATGGGGCTGTGTAGCACTGACTCAGGGTCCCCAAGAGCCAGCCTCTCCACAATCCAGGGCCATAGGGGAGGGCCGTGGCGTGAACACTGTAGGTGAAAACACATTGTGAGAAAAATGCTTGCTGCTTGTTTACACGGGCGGTTGCCTTGTTCATCCTGATGCTTGCTCATTCTGCCTCCCTTGCCAGACTCCTTTCCTTCCCTTTTCTTGTCCAGTTCCTGCTTATACTTTAAGGCTTGATAAGGCAGCTCTTTCCTGGAAGCCCAATCCACCCTCCACCGCAGTATCTCATTAACCTAGCTTGTATTAGCACAATCAGCTAGTGAGCAGTCTGCAAGCTTCTGATGTGTGAGTGTTTGCTTCTTGTCATGATTATAAAGCTTGGCGTTCGACAAATACATGGAGGAAGCAGAGAGCTCCTACATGATGCTCTCAAATACACCAGAGGTTTCCCCCCGTTCATGCAAAAGACCCTTCAGGGAACATTGGAGCTGTCTGATAATCTACCTTCTGCTCTGTTGGCAGGTTTCATGATATATTGTTAGAAAAAAGCCCCATGGTGAATTTACGTGTGAAGTTATCTGCCGGATTCTAGCAGACCTTGGTTTCAGAGTGTTCAGACTGCCCTGGGAAATACCTGCATTAATATTCCATGTGTCCCTTTTATTTTGAGTTTAACCAAGAACTTTCTAGATTATTCAAATTTGAGTCATTTACCAAAACAAACAAACAAACAAAATTTCAGCTGAGAAATGCTGTTTTGGAGGTAACTGTGAGCCTGAGAAGGCCTGACAAAAGACCCCTACGTCTTTATTTTCCCTATTGCTGTTTTAAAGTCTCCCAATGCTTATCTCCATCCCAGACATGAGACTTGGAATAATCTAACCTGGCGGCAAGATTGAATAGAGAAGATGGGTCAACCCAGATGAGATGTGCGTATGCTTAGTTATTTATAAGTGGCATTAGCAGGAATTGGTATACTCCTGCATTTAAGCCTTCCTATGTTTTCAGAAGATGGAGAAAAATATGATTTCTGTAAGTTCTGCTTCATGTAGTTCCAATGAACTGGACTAAATTTGTGTCTAAAGATTGCAAACCTACATGTAACAGTGCAAACCGGAAGTTGTGTGCTGTGTTTAAAATGTGATTTCCCACCTTGGGGGGCAAAGGGGACAGAAATGGGGGTGGGTGGGTGGGTGGGGAGTCAATGTTTAGGTCAAACATTTGAAATTGGAGTGTAATCTTCTTAATCATCACTTTCATTTCTGTCTTCTAGGGAACTCTGCGCACTAGAAAGCAGTGGAAAACACTAGGTTGCCTCAGATACTGAAGAGGAACTAACTGTACCATGCAGGAGACAGGATTTCAGTGAGATTCTGTTAAAAGCTGTTTGGTTAAAGGTAGCTGCTCTGAGTGGTGGGAAGCCAATGGTGTTCTCGAGTCTGCTCTCCTTCAGTAGTATTGGCCCATGCCAAGAGGAATGATGTGCCCTGACCCCGCATTCCACCCAGCCTCGATTTGCAGGGAGAGATTTCCATTGAAGAGCTAGGCTGTGCATGGCCGCCACACCCTTTCCAGGCTCCTTCTCCAGGGAGGGTGTCTCAGATCTACGCTTACAAAGTGCTCACAATCAATGTAATATGTTTAAGATTTCACCATAATTCTGATAAGGCAGTGGGTTCATAGAATTACTTTTAACTTGGAGAAAAGGAAAAGGCGTTGCCTCAGAGAGCACACTGGAGGGGTACCGTATACTGCAATAATGACAGTTGACATTCAGGCTGCTCTTTAAATTGTAAAGATCAGTTCCCCCCTTACCACGTCACTCTCAGAAGGGAGGAGCATTGCCTAGGCACTGTTGTCCTTACAGAGAGGACAGTGGAGCTTGAGAAGATAAGGGGCTTTCCTGGGGTCACATTCCGGTATGAGAGAGACTCTAAGCATAGAAATAGTATTCTGACTCCATAGTGGGGTCAGGAGGCACCGCGGGCTAGTGATGACCATGCGATGTCAGCACAAAGGCACTGTGTCACAGCATCGGGGATGACCTAGGTGGAATGGGGGTCCTCACAGATGCTGCTTTAGAGAGGATGCAGGGAGGAGTACTTATTGGAGATGGTCCAGGGAGCACCTACCATGCAATATCTGCACAAAGGCACTGTGTCACAGCATTGGAGATGGCGTAGGTGGAATGGGGTCCTCACAGTTGCTCTTTAGGGAGGATGCAGGGAGGAGTACTTATTGGAGATGGTCCAGGGAGCACCTGTCATGGGGAGAAGAACAGGAAATGACAAGGAAGGACAAGGACAAAGCTGAAACTTGCCAAGTGAGTCATAGGAAGAAGACAGACATTCTAAAGCAGAAACTCACTGTTGAGAACAATAGAAGGTAAGTCCCTGCAACACTGGGGACCATGTGTGTCACCATTGGGACAGCAGTACTAGAGTTTTCTTCTTCCCATTGCCTCAGGAAGTCCCCAGCAGAGGGGCCATGAGCATTCCTCAGAACACACGCTGCACTTGAAGCGCGAAGGGGGGCTGCCAGCCAGGTATGTTATATATGGAAGCTGTTCAGGGGAAGTTCTTATCGAAAGTGACTGAACACGCCCTTGCCCTGTGTGTTACTTCATGAACACGTACAGAAGTTGGCTGGAGTCCTGGCACTGAGAAACTCCTCAGAGAATGAAAATCGAGGATATAGTTGTTAAAAGAGATGACCTTCAGCAGCTGATTCTGATCTGCCTCTCTGTCACAGTGGAGATCACTTAAGTGACATTCACGTTCAGCACTTCCTAGATCTAGCACTGACACTGTGCAGCCTTTAGGAGACCAGGGGAGCTCTCCTTACTCTAGGAGGAAAGTGAGACTAGATACGAACTTGATCCCTATCGCTAGGTAAGTCCCTAGCCGAAGATCACTCATTAGCCACTTTGGTTCATAAAACCAGGGTCACTGTGCATTTGGACGATTCCAGTGCAAATCTGAGAGCACTGTGGCTGGGGGCGGCAGCTGTTACAGCAGGGCCATTCCTCTGTGCAGCGTCACAAGCTTGGCTGTAAGCTTCGCTAGTCCCTGGGACCCACAGTGTAAGATGGAATGTGGAGGGAAGCTGGAGAGCAGATCTTCCCTCTCTTGCTCTGAAATCTCCTGGTAGCTTCAGGGAACACGCAATTGAAAGGTACATTCTAGTGTGTGTCCAGCTGCTTGATCCAGGGTCTCATCAAGGGAAACTCGACAAATTCTAGTGCAGAATCAGTGTGTATTAAGTGCATAGGGTCCAGAACCAAAGTGTGTGCTTGCTCAATAAGCTTCATAGGGCTTGAGTTGCTTCTGTAAATGTGTATGTGTGTGTGTGTGTGTGTGTGTGTGTGTGTGGTCTTGGGACTCGTCCTCTTGGAAAGCCAAGATAATGTTTTTTGAGCTGGAGGGGAACACCAACCGTGATATAGTTATAAGAAAGAATGCATTAATCCCACAGGGGCTGCAGTTGCAGTCAGCCTTCCCGAGCCCTCCTGAATGAGACAGAGGAAGTCTTACAGTCTTTCATCCTCACATTGACTGGTCATTGAACATAGGCTGTCTGGTCCCTAGAAGGGAAGTGTAATCTTGCGTAAAGAATCTCAACAGCAGAAGATGGTGCCAGGAGGGGGGGTTCATTTGACAGCTGCTAACCACACTGCCCACAGCAGGGAAAGAAATGTGTTCTCAGGCCCTGAAGGAGTTGATACATCTGGGTGGTGCTCTACAGATTCCCCTGCTTTCTTTTCTTTTCTTTTCTTTTCTTTTCTTTT
>NC_022029.1:45734404-45739099 GCF_000317375.1 Microtus ochrogaster
TTCTCAGTATCATCCTGGCTGTCCTGGAGCTAGCTCTGTAGATAAGAATGACCACCTTTAACTCTCCAAGATCTGCCTGTGTCTGCCTTCCTAGTGCTGGTATCAAAGGTGTGCGCCACCACTGACAGACTCACTCACTTCTTACGTGACTTCTGGGACCCACTCTCCAGCTGTCCCTGGGCTCCTTTACTGGAGAATTTATGAGAAGATGAATGGAATGAAGTCAGACTGTCTCTCTCACAGCTGCTTAGAGGTTACAGTTGATACCCACCGTCTTCCTCTTTACCACCACAGCAAGCTTCTCTTGATCTGGTTCAGGTTGTTTACTTGGTGAGCACAAAATTAGGCTCTACCTGATGTACCTACCAAATTTCCATCAAGAGATACAAAACTAGATTATCTGCATACCAACAGGTGTACAGCTTCCTGGTGATGGCAATCAGTTCCTCGGTCACAGTACTGACTCTGTTCTCTTGGAAAAAACTTTGTCATTAAATGAGACACTTACTATATCCCCTAGTAGAAGAAGGAGCCAACAGTATTGTGAGCCATTGATCTGTGCAGAACTCAACTCCTGTGTTCTGAAAGGCAAGTAATTTAGTAAGGCCTCCTACATTTTTCTTTTTTCTTTCTTTTTGAATTTTTCGAGACAGGGTTTCTCCGTAGCGTTTGGTTCCTGTCCTGAAACTAGCTCTTGTAGACCAGGCTGCCTTGAACTCACAGAGATCCGTCTGCCTCTGCCTCCCGAGTGCTGGGATTAAAGGTGTGTGCCACCACCGCCCGGCTTAAGGCCTCCTACATTTTGCTACTGGTTCCATAGGCTCAAAGAGCACTCAAGAGTCACCCGAACTGTAGCTGTTGCCTGTCCTACGTAAATATTTGTTTCAGATCTTCCTTTCTGATAGAGATAGAAAGAATGTGTTTGTTGGATCCATAGCTGAGAGTTGTTCCCGAGGCCATGTTAATCTGCTTTAGTCAAGATATTCCATCTGAAACTGGTCATGGTGGTGCAAACTTGTGATCTCTACCAGAGAGGCTGAGGATGGAGGATTTCAAACTCAAAGCCAATTTGGCCGACACAACATGCCTCAGACTTTAAAAAAAAAAGTTCTCCACATGGCAAAGTTGTACAGTTGGGTCCAGTGCTCAAGACTTTGGGCAAGTCTGCAGTCATCCGCACAATGTGTAGAGGCCAGACCTGTGAGTTAAATGGCAGTGTGATGGGGACCCACATGACTCAAGTGTCTCAGACCTGCCTTTCCGTAAAAACCAGATACTATTTTGTATTTACTGTCATGGCTAGGCTAGGAAGGGGCAGTTTCAGATGCTTTCCCAAGAAAATGTACAGGACTCTGCCAGTAAGTATATCTAGTCCATGAATTTGTGGACAAGAAAATGCTTACTAGGCAAGTCTAGGGAGCAGGGAAACCTACTTCAAGACAGAATTCTGATTATTATTTGGCCTCTGTGTGTCCCTTCTCCAGTTAAATGGGACAGAGTTAGTATTCTATGGCTCTCCAGACTTCAGTGTCAGTTTGCTGTCTATGTCCAACTGTTCTCAAAATGCTAAGATTTCTCCCTTTCCCTGTGTTCCCTGTGTATATTTACCTGTATAAATGAACATAGATCCCTTTAGGGAAGGACTGAGATCAATACAATATCTTCACTATGGTGTTACAGGGTCCTTTTTGTAGAGAATTTGCCTCCCTTTCAGTGAGCAAATTCTAGGACAGAACATTGGTTTAGATCTAGAACTGGGCTAAAGATACTAACTTTTCATCAGGCTCCCTGATTTGATTTTTGATGTGATTCCCATTCTTGACTTCTTTGGCTCATGTAGTTGGATATTATCCTATTGTCCTGTATTCTGTTCACATTCTATATGGAGTATGACACTTGTGATCATCTTGCTTCTATTTTCAGGGTTCCACTGTCATTATTACTGTCAGTGAGTTTAACTGCATAACGTCTGCTATTATTGGCCCGGTCCCCAAAAGGATGGCTGCTATGGAAATTCTTAGCAATGTAGATATTCCTTGTCACTTCAATAGACAGAAACTCTTCCAGTTCCTCTTGTGGAGCAAAGCCAGCTGGTGTATTTTCTCATCTTATGTAGCATACTCTAGTCATCGTGGTCCCTTATTTTAGTTTTTGCCATGGAGCTTCTGGCACATGCACTTAGTGGTTTCCATCACTTCCAAGATCCACCCTACTTCTTAGAACTGTCTTCTGGGGTGTAAATACCCCTTACAAATATAGTATACTAATTGCTGCTGCTAATCTCAACTTTATTTGTGGGGGTAGTATAGTTCTTTTCTTAGAACATTCTCAATTGGTTATGTTCTAATGTAACCTAGTTAGATGTCTTATGATGGGGTGCAGGAATCGTGGCTGCGAGGGTATGCTACTTAGTTATTGCTGTATAACAAATTAGCATCAAAAACTAGCATCTTAAAACAAAACTGTATTGGTTCACAATTTCTGACTCAAGATTCTAAAATTGGAGCCAAGGTGTTAGTTGGCATTGCTGTCACTTCCAAGGGAGTTCATAATGTGACTGTTGCCAGGAAGTGTCAGTTACTTACGGGTAATTGGCAGGAAGTCTCAGTTCCTTGCTCTATGGGTCTCTTCACAATGTTTCTTGATTACCTCAGAATGTAGAAAGCAGCTTTCCCCAGAGAGACTAGTCCAAAAAAGTAAACAAAAGGGGAGCGGAAATGTCTTTTATGGTCTACTGCAGAAGTCACACTTTTCGTTTCTAAAATATTCTGTTGATTACAGTGGGCCCTGTTCAAAGCATAGGGCTGAAGAGGTGGCTTAGTGGTTAAGAGTGCGTACTGATCTTGCAAGAGATCCTAATTGGGTTCCCAGAACCCATGTCGGGTGTCTCACCACAGCCTATGACTGCACTCCACCCTCTCACACCTTCTTCTGGCCTCCACACAGACACATATGTATTATTTAAAATATATATCTTAGAAACAAAAGCAGCAGAAACTACACAAAGTAGATTTAGGTGGTAAATATTGGGGCTATTTTTGAGGCTGCCTAGCACAGCCTCTGCTCCTCTCCCACCTCTCTTCAGTAAGGAGTGACTGAGTGTTAGTCTTTACCAGGAAGGAATAAGCACTGCTTTGCTCTCCAACTTTAGGGGAACCCAGGAACTTGAAAATTTCAAGCACACAGTTTAATGCCCCCATTCCAAGCACACAGTTAATGCCCCCATTCCAAGCGCACAGTTTAAATGTCTCCATCCAAAGCATAAGGGCCTCACCCGTTACCTATAGACTAGGGCTAGGAATGCAGCTCGGTTGGTGGAGTCTGGCCTAGCATGCAGGAAACTCTGGGTTACACACTAAATACCACATAAAACCAGATGTTGTGGTACATGCCTGTAATCCTGGCACTCAGGAAGTGGAGACAGAAAGATTTTCAAGGACATGCCTGGCTACATGACAAGTTGGAAGCCAGCTTGAGCTACACAAAACCCTGACTCAAAAACAAAACAAAATGTGGTGGTTTGGATGAGAATGGTCCCCCATAGGCTCATATGTTTGAATCCTTGGTTCCCTGCATGTCACTGGAGGTGACCTTTGAGGTTTCAAAGGCCCATGCCATTTCCAGTAAGCATGCGTACGCGCTTTCTCTGTGTCTCTTTCTTTTTCTGCCTCCAACTTGTGGATCAGGATGTAAGTTCTCAGTGACTGATTCATCTCCATACCTACCCTGCTACGATGCTCATGGACTCACTCTCTGAAACTGCAAGCCCAGGTAGACTCCTTTCTCCTAAAAGTTGCCTTGCCTTGATCATAGTGTTGCATCATAGCAACAAAAAAACAAGACGCAAAACAATCACAACAAAACACAGACCAGAATTTGATGTATTCTTGGCTGAGCATTTAGTTTCCAATAGGGCTCTTCCATCTTTCCAGGGAAGTATTGGCTCTGGTACTCAGTGTTTTCTTCTCACTTGGCTATAGGACATGAACATGTATTCTCACATTGTATAATGTGTGTCCTAAGGACTCTGTAATTCACATTCAGCTCTTAAAAATTGAGACCTAAAATTGTACATCCTTATGTTTAGCTTACATTACTCACTAATCACACGCAGATTTTTACTGTCTTCTTGGAACACATCTCCTTTTCCAAGAGTCGTCATCTAATTCCTTAGTCCATGTAATTATTATCTACTCCACCTCTCGCATGCTAGCTAAGCTTCGCTCCCCACGTGTACACTTCCATGGTTTCCTCCCTTCATCACCCCAGGGCAGGTTTGAAAACCTCAGCGACTTGCTCATCAGTTCTACCAGTGCTTTATTTTGTCATAGGAGACACTAACTTTAATCCTGCTTTGGGATTATTCCTGCACTTGCTGTAGCTGGAACAAATTAGCTAAGAAGGGGGAATCTATGCTGGGTGCTGGGAAGGCTGAGGCAGGAGATCAAGAGTTCAAGGTCACTTTGAGCCCGTCTCAGAAGGGGCCTCCATATGGTGGTTTGCTTACGACAGATTGGTGGAAAGATTGTCAATACAAGAAGGCACGGTTTATGCCATAAAAATTATGTCCAAAGATGACAAGTTATCTCTAATGGACAAATTTCATACTTTAGAATCCTCAATGAAGGCTTTGGAACATAATTCTGGACAAGAGATTCAGACATTGCAGAAGGCAATGGTGAATAGAATTGAAAA
>NC_022029.1:45744739-45745710 GCF_000317375.1 Microtus ochrogaster
GCGGGAACTTCGGTTCTGTAAGTTTTATTTAATCATTAAAATTGTATATATTCTTTAATATTTGCCTGCATTTATTCACGCCGGTACATGACCCTGAGGGAAGGTGGGAATCTGGACCTTAATGTGCCCTCCCCCATCTTTAAATGGGATCTTGAATGTATTTCTGTCTGGCTTTGAACTCATGATTCTCCTGCCTCTGCCTCCTGAGTGCTGAGATTGCAGATATGCACTACACCTGGATTTTAAAAATGATTTCATGTATTGTTGTTGTATGGGTGTGTGTGTTTGTCCATGTATGTGCCATTAAACACATGTTGTGGTCAGAGGACCTTTGGGGAATTGGTTCTTTCTTTCCATTGGGGATCAAACTCCTGTCATCAAGTGTGCCTGCCAACTTCCACCTGCCGAGCCATCTTTGCCTGATAAAACAACTCGTATAAACTTAATGTAAGTTACATGAAGTTGTTTCTGTTTACCTGCAGCCAAAAGCACCCTGCCATAACTGGTGCAGCCGTATTAAGTGATGGGTTTTAAAGCACGGTATGGAAAACGATGAATGGGCGGTCGAATGTGTCATCTAGAACCAGCATGTAATTTACATAAATCAGCACAGGTTTTGTACGATGTCTTTGATATACTGTTAGAATTGATCTAGAACATGATCCACATTCACTTCCGACCCCATCTGCTTAAAACTGCAGCGGTGCTTACATTTGACATGTAGGTCTTATTGAATAATCCCATATTTCAGAAGATAAACCTCCCATAGGGACCAGGGTGGAGAAATAGAAAACTGCCCATAGCCTACTAGCCTGGATGGACTTGCTCAGGAAACAGGAACCCAGGCGATAAGAGAAGAAGCCCCAGGAGATAGGGACATTATCTTAAGAGAACAAGACCAGGTACAGGATACCATAGCCTTCAGCCCTGGGCCACTGTCCCTGTGAAACAGCTGCTCTGACTCTCGTGGG
>NC_022029.1:45747435-45765063 GCF_000317375.1 Microtus ochrogaster
GTTAATGTCAGGGTCTTCTAATCGATTCCATTGGTCGACTTCTCTGTTTTTATGCCAATACCAAGCTGTTTTCAATACTGTAGCTCTGTAATAGAGTTTGATCGTGATACTTTTCTGAAGTCACTCACAAGTGACCACTTCCTGGTGATGGGGTAGGCTCTCAGGCCACACATTCAGGAAGTTGATTCCTGTCTCCTTTATGATCCACACACATGGGCTCTCACAGTCAGGCATTACTAATAGGCTCACTATTACCTCAGCTCGTTTGTGTTGGGGAAGCAGCTGGTCAGAATGGACAAGTCATTATTTTTCCTGGTGGGAATTTGGAATCATCACTATGAGAGACAATTGTTCCCTGTAGCACCATCCAGAAGAACTGTGGAGTCAAACCTGGTGGGACAAGCCTACAGTCCTAGACATTCAGGGAGATGTCAAGTGTAAGACC
Source organism: Microtus ochrogaster (assembly GCF_000317375.1). Classification (NCBI taxonomy): domain Eukaryota; kingdom Metazoa; phylum Chordata; class Mammalia; order Rodentia; family Cricetidae; genus Microtus; species Microtus ochrogaster. The sequence continues at coordinate 45,747,881 of NC_022029.1, forward strand.
TACCTGGGAAAGTAAGTTGAAGGCCAGCCTAGATGACTTGGTAGGACCTGCTCTCTGAATAAAAAATAAATAAAAAGAGGGCTGGGGATTCAGGTCAGTTACAGAGTGCTTGCTTCTCACGTGGTCTCAACCTAACATGAAGTTCAGTCTCCTGAAAAGAGAGAGGGCCGGCGAGCTGTGTGGAATGACTATTGTCTACTTTCCATGAGACAGGGGAACAAGAGGACAGCTTTCCCTCTGCCTCCAGTCCTGACATCTTCCATAAGCATCTGTGGCATGTGTCATCATTGTACCCATTTGGTTTCTCCATCACATCCTGGCATGGAATGTGATAGTTATTTTGTACAGGTATTGTTTTTCTCTCTAACTACGTTTATTGCAAAGGCTTTTGTCTGCATTAGTTCAGACTTTATTCACAATTATCAGGCAATTAGAATCTTCAGCCAAAAATCTGTAAATGTTATTTGCACACACAAAGACAGCACGGAGCAGGGGACACAGGAGCTGTGACACCTGGGGGTTGGCGAGCCCTCTCACTGCCCCTCCAATCCCCATTGTTCTATCTACAGGTCTCCTGTTCCCTGTGTACTTCACTTACAGATCCTCTCTGCCTTTGTTCTCCTCCAGTCTTTGTGTGTGTTCTTACTTCCTCTGAAAGGCCTGTTGCCAAGGACAAGGGAACCCAAAGCTCCTGATGTGAGTCTCAGTTAATCAGAGACATGAGGAACACTGGCAGGCGGCAGCTGTGCCTTGACTCCCTCAAATCCAGACCTGATGTGAGTTTTTGACACCACCAAGGAGAGCAAGAAATCCGGAAGCACACAGTTATTACTAGGGTACTGAAGTTATTCTGTGTTTTGAATTCGACAATGATGAGACTGGAGTTGGTGCCCAGACCTTGACTTGGATGTGGTTTATCCTGCATCGTGATTTTGCTGTGAGTGAAGGTTTTGGATGTGAGTGGTTGGGTGGTCTGGCAACAGTGGAGATTGACACCCGTACTTGATACCAGGATGGTGGATGTTTACATTTTTATTTCTATTGAAGTAATTACAAGATTTATTTATTTATTGCTTTTGTTGATACGGAGTCTCACTGCATAGCATAGGCAAGCCTCAACGCTGTAATCTTTCCATTTCTGCCTCCCAAGCGATGGGATTAAAGGCGTGCATTGTCAGGCCCAACTCTGTCATCTTTTTTTTGGGGGGGGGTTTCGAGACAGGGTTTCTCTGTAGCTTTGGTGCCTGTCCTGGAACTAGCTCTTGTAGAGCAAGCTGGCCTCAAACTCCCAGAGATCCGCCTGCCTCTGCCTCCCAAGTGCTGGGATTAAAGGCGTGCGCCACCACGGCCGGCTTCTGCCATCTTTAAATGTAAGCTTACTTTGCTATGGAAATCAAGCAACTGTGCCTATGTGGAATAGTGGATCCAACTGAATTCCTTAATTTGAACTTGCCATGCTAGGACATAAGACTTTTTTTTCTGGTCTTGTTTGTGGTTCTATTCTAGTCTCTGGGCTATCCAGTCTTGTAGCACAATTAATAAAAATCCAGAGACAGAAATTGGGGTTCAACCTGAAGGTCAGAAAAGCAAAACAACCGGCTGCTGGCTCTTCCCTCTACCTCAGTTCGAAATGACAGTCCTGCCTCTGGGAATCTCAGAATGAGACTGTCTGAGGGTAGTCTTTTTGACGAGTGGGGCTGTTTTACTCTCTGATCTTTAGGCAAGCTTTATTTATTAAAATACAAATGAAATATCACTACACAGCCTCTGCTTCCTGGCATTCAGGAAGCATCAAGTGGGGGCTCTCTTTTGTGGCATGGGCTTCAACTTGGACCAGTCATTAGTTGGCCACTTCCAGAAGTTCTGTGCCACCATTACCCCAGCACAGGACAGCAGGCAGGACAAACTGTAGGTCGAACAAAGGTTTTGTGGCTGGGTTGATGTCCCAGTTCCAATGCTATGAGCCTTGCCTGCTTACAGGAGAGGGACCTTATCCTCCATTGTTAGTTTTCAGCAGGGTCACCCCTATAGTTTCCAGGGAGCTTCCATCGCACTAGGCTCCCACATCACCCCTGAAATGCTCTCCAGTTTCAGTTGTCTCCCCCAGGACTCTCTCCCTCCATTCCACCCACGGTCCACCGGCAAAAACTGTTCTCTTTCCCTTCCCAGGGAAATCCATGTGTCCCCCTCTCGAGCCCTGCTTGTTACTTAGCCTCTCTGGATCTGTAGACTGTAGCGTGGTTGTCCTTTACGTAACAGCTAATGTCCACTCATGAGTGAGTACATAGCATGTTTGTCTCTCTGGGTCTGGGTTACCTCACTCAGGATGATTTTTTCCCCTAGTTTCACTGATTTGCTGAAATTTTCATGGTATTACTTTTTTTTAACAGCCAAGTATTACTTCATTTTATAAATGTACCACATTTTTTTTTATTCATTCTTTGGTTGAGGGCATCTCAGCTGTTTCCAATTTCTGGCTATTATAAATAAAGCTAATATGAACGTAGTTGAGCAACTGTCCTTGTGGTAGGGCACATACATCCTTTGGGTATATGCCCAGGAGTGGTATAGCTGGGTCTTGAGATAGATTGATTCCTAATTTTCTGAGGCACCGCCGTATTTCCCTGATAGACCTGAAATGTCTGGAAAGCTGTGTGGTGGCCACCTCTGTAATCCTAGCACTGAGGAGACAGAGGCAGCGGGCTTGCCAGGAGTTCAAGGCCAGTGTGGATTACACAGTGAAACAAGTATGGAAGCACAAAGTTCATTGTCAAAGATAAATATATAGTTGTGTTTACAATACTCTGAAATACAACGGTGCTGTAAGAGTCATTGTAACTCCAGCATAAGACTTAAAAGACAAAAGCACTACAGATGCAGCAATAATTCACCAGTGATGTGCACTCTAAAGTCACAATTGTGTGGGCTGGCATTGCCACACCCAGAAAGGTAGTGTCTTCCCCACTTGTTCGCTACCTTTTTACCCCCTTGGCTTTTCTTTCTTTTATTTTTTATTTGTTTATTTTTTAATTTTTTCTTTCTTTTAAAAATATGTTTTATCCATTCTTGGAGAATTTCATACATTTATACAGTACATTTTGATCACGTCCACATCCCATGATTCCAGGGGCCTAGGGGCTCCAACGTTCCTCCCCCCACCTCATGTCCTCTTTTCTTTAATACCCCACTGAGTCCAGTTAGTGCCTCCCCTAGGCATACAGGACATTCACTGGGATGTGGACAACCAGTGACAACCCTGAAAGAAAAATGACTCTTCCTCAGGAGTGCTTAACTACCATTTGCTTCTCAGGATTTCTGACTGGCTTGATCATCTTGGGTAATCATAACTACTGTGAGCTCTACCTAGTTTACTTGAATATTTGTGAAGTGCGGGGTTGTCTCATCAAGCCTGTAATTTACCAATTCAACTAGATTAACTGGTCAGCAACTTCCAGACATCCTCCTGTCTCCACTTCCTAGCCCTGGCATTACAGGTTTGTGTCACCATAGCTAACTTTTTATCCAGGTTTTGGGGATCAAAACTCAGATCCTCCTGCTTATATGGAAAGCACATTGCCAACTGAGCCACCTCCTAAGCACAGAAGTTATTAATTGTGCCATAAAACATGTAATTTGAGAGCAAGAAGAAGCAAAATCTACCTTTTGCATGCATTTGAGGCTGAATTGTTATGAGCACAAAACAGGTTTACATAATTACAGGTTCACTTATAAGAGGCCAATGAGAAAGCTCAGCAAGGAACAGTGTTGGTTGCCAAGCCTTACAATCTGAGCTCAATTCCTGGATCCCACATGGTGAGAAGAGAATGCCCTTAAATTGTCCTCTGATCTTTACATATTTACCGTGGCACATTAGTGTACACACATATGCATGCATAATAACATGCACACACACACACACACACACACACACACACACACACACACTGGGGTGTGCACACAGAGACACTCAAATGTAAAAACGGTATTTAAAAATATGTCTTTAACGCCAGGCGGTGGTGGCACATGCCTTTAATCCCAGCACTCGGGAGGCAGAATCAGGTGGATCTCTGTGAGTTCGAGGCCAGCTTGGTCTACAAGAGCTAGTTCCAAAACTACAGAGAAACCCTGTCTTGAAAAACAAACAAACAAATAAAACAACAAAAATGTCTTTTAACAGACGTTCAAAAGAAAGAGAATTATAGGCGCACACATATCAAACCACAGAGGAAGATAAGAAAAGAGAAATACGGCAGTAAAGGAATTACAAAATAGAAATGACAATAGTATTTACCCATGAATTATGTTACAACAAAATGAATTAAAAATTTCCAACAAAAATCATGATATGGTTGAATGAATCCCCCCATTTTTTTAAACATAGGTTTGATGTAGCCCAGACTGGCTTTGAACTCACTATCTAGCCTGATGCTGGGCCTGAGCTCCTGCTTCTCCCCTCTACCACCAAAATACTGGAATTTTAAGTATGTACTACCACATCTGGCTTTGGATAGATTTTTAAATTTTTTAAAAATATATAACTATATGTCACCTACAATAAGTTCAGTTTACCTCGTTTGTTTGTTTGATTGACAGGGTGTTGCTGTGTAGCTCAGCCTTGCCTCAAGTTCCTGACCCTCCTCCCTTGGCTTCCCAGCCTTTGGGGGTACTAGTGTACACCATGATGCTAAGCTCACAGAGCACAGATAGACTGAAAAAAAGGAGATGAAAATAACAACATAATAACCACAAAATAACCACATAATAACCAAAAGCTAACAGTGGTGTTCATATTTATATCGATGAAATAAACTTCAAGCCCCAAACTTCCCCAAGAGAAAATTCATAATAGATTATAAAAAATCAGTTCATCAAGAAGATAAGGCAATAATAGCATGTATGTACCCAATGCACTAGACACATAAGACAAATGACAGAAGGACTGAAAAGAGAGATAAATAGCAATGTAAAAATGAGGCTATAATGTTTCATTCCCAACAATAGATCATCCAGATAGAAAATCAGTAAAGACGGTAGAGTATATGAACAATGCTATGGACACGGACAAAGGGTCCATGCAGCCAAAGACAGATTACAGATTCTCATCAAGCACACTCAGAACCTTCTCCAGAACAAATATGCCAGTCCATAAAGCAAGTCTTAACAATCCAAGATGATTGATTGTGTGCAATAGCCAGTGGCTCAAAGAAGAATTCAAAAGGAAATAAGAGCTTCAGAGGACATAGAATGGATTTACAATGTACATAAACCAGGTGTAGGAGCAGTCCTAAGAAAGACGTTTATAATAATGAACACCCACATAATAGACTACTTCATGCCTCAGAAAATGAGGAACAAAGAACTGACTGTAGTTAGCAGAAGGAAGGCAGTAACAAAAGTCAGAGCAGAAATAAGTAGAAGAGAGGGGAAAACCCAGCAGGAACAAAATCAAGGGTTTGTTTATTTATATATTTTTCTATTTTTACATCCCTGTCGCAGTTTTCAGTCCCCAATCCACCCCCCCATTCTTTTCTGTTCAGAAAAGCACAGCTCTCCCATGAGTATCAACAAAATACGGCATATCGAGTTGCAGTATCCTCCTCCTCATGTATTAAGGCTGGCCAAGGAGACCCAGTGTGAGGAATAGGGACCTAAAAGCCAGTAAAAGAGTCAGAGATGGTCGCTGTTCACACTTCCCATTGTTAGGAATCCCACAAGAAGACCAAGCTACACAACTGTAACATATATGCAGAGAGCCTAGGTCAGTCCCATAGGGCTCCCTGGTCAGTTCACTTTCTGTGAGCCCCCATAGCCCAGGTTAGTTCATTCTGTGAGTTTTGTTATGATGTCCTTGGCCTCTCTGGCACTTCCAATCCTTTCTGCCTCTCTTCTGCAGGTTTCCCCGAACTCCACCTGATGTTTGGCTATGGGTCTCTGTATCTGTTTCCATCACTTGCTGGATGAAGCCTCTCCGATGATAATTGGGATAGGCACCAGTCTGGTCACAGGGGTTGGCCAGGTCAGGCTACCTATCTGCTAGGAGTCTTAGCTAGGGTCATCCTTGTAGATTTCTGGGAGATTCCTTTGCCCCAGGTTTTTGCATGACCCTGAAATGTGTCCCCTTTCCAGTGGTCTCTTTCAGTACTCTCCCCTCTGATGTCCTCCAGCCTGCTAACCTGATCACTCGCGTTCCCATCTCCACCAACCCTCAGTCCACTCATGAAATCTCTCCCATTTTTCCTTCCCAGGGAGATCTGGGTGTTCCTCCATGAACCCTCCTTGTTACTCAGCCTCTCTGGGGTTGTGGATTGTGGCATAGCTTTCCTTTATTTTACAGCTAATGGCCATTTATGAGTGCGTACACACGGTGTTTGTCTTTCTCAATCTGGGCTACCTCACTCAGGATGATTTTTTTCTAGTTCCATCAATTTGCCATCATATTTTGTAGTGTCCTTGTTTTTAACAGCCAAGTAATACTCCACTGTGTAAATGTGCCACATTTTCTTTACCCATTCTTCAGTTGAGGGACATCTAGGCTACATTCATAGCAGCTTTAGTTGCAATAGCAGGAAAATTTCAGTTTCCTGCTATTGCAACTAAAGCTGCTATGAATGTAGTTAAGCAAGTGTCCTTGTGGTATGATTGAGCATCCTTTGGGTAAATGCCTAAGAGTTATATAGCTGGATATTGAGGTAGATTGGCTTCCCCCCAAAAAATCAGGTGTCCATAGATGTATGGATTAGTGTCAGGGTCTTTGATTTGATTTTATTGATCTGTGTGTCTGTTTTTATGCTGATACCCATGTGGTTTTTATTACTATAGCTCTGTAGTAGAGCTTGAAGTCAGGGATGGTGATACCTCTGGAGGTTCTTTTATTGTACAGGATTGTTTTGGCTATCCTGGTTTTTTTGCTTTCATATATGAAGTTGAGTATTGTTCTTTCAAGGTCTGCAAAGAATTGGTTGGGATTTTAATAGGGATTTCTATGAATCTGTAGGTTGCTTTTGGTAGGGTGGCCATTTTATTATGTTAATCCAACCAGTCCTTGAGCATGGTGGATCTTTCCATCTTCTGATATCTTCTTCAATTTCTTTCTTCAAAGATTTGAAGTTCTTATCATACAGGTCTTTCACTTGCTTGGTTATAGTTACACCAAGATATTTTATATTATTTAAGGCTTTTGTAAAGGGTGTTGATTTTCTGATTTTTTTTTCTCAGTCCATTTATTGTTTGTATATACGAGGGCTACTGATTTTTTTTTTTTGAGTTAATCTTATATCCGGAGGTATTTATCAGCCATAGGAGTTCCCTAGTAGACTTTTTGGGATTGCTTATGTATACTATCATATCATCTGAGAATAATGATATATTGACTTCTTCCTTTCCGGTTTGTATCACCTTGATCCCCATAAGTTGTCTTATTGTTCTAGTTAAAACTTTGAGTACTATATTGGATAGATATGGAGAAAGTGGAAATCTTGTCTTGTTCCTGGTTTTAGTGGAATTCCTTTGAGTTTCTCTCCATTTAATTTGATGTTGGCTATTGGTTTACTGTATGTTCCTTTTATTATATTAAGGCATATCCCTTGTATCCCTGATATCTCTAAGACTTTTATCATGATGGTGTGTTGAATTTTGCCAAAAGCTTTTTCAACATTTAATGAGATAATCATTTTTTTCTTTCAGTTTGTTTATATGGTGGATTACATTGACAGATTTTCATATGTTGAACCATTCATACATCTCTGGGATGAAGCCTACTTGGTCATGGTGAATTATCTTTTTGATGTGCTCTTGGATTCAGATTGTCAGTATTTTATTGAGTATTTTTACATCAGTGTTCCTGAGTGAAAGTGGTCTGTAATTCTCTTTCTTAGTTGAGTCTTTGTGTGGTTTGAGTATCAGGGTGACTATGGCCTCACAGAAATCATTTGGCAATGTTCCATCTGTAAAAGGTTTCATTTTTACTAAATTTTTATGTTCCTTTACGAGAGTAAGATTCCTAATGTGTACAGTGATGTATTTCCTAAACAGAGTCCTGTGAAGAAATTATAGAAGTTATTTCTTAAAGATAAGTAAAACTGAGAAGTTTTAATTAGACTAAGAAGAAAATACAAATACAATTAAAACAAAAAGCGAAGACATCACAGCTGATCCACTGACCTACAAAGAGCAGGAGGGGATGTAGCAGCAGTTTGCTCCAGCCGTCCAACTGAGAAGAGACATTCCACTGCCAGGGTGGAACCGTGGAGTAGAAAACCCAACCTTGCTGACAGCAGACAACGAAGTGAGCCCAGTCACAAAACCACCCTGCCAAGAGATGTCTGAGGAACTGGTGGGTCAGTGGATGAATTCCACCAAACTTTTATTTCCTACCAAACTTTGAAGGGTTAATTAGTGCTAATTTTTCTGAATTTAAAGAAGAAATGTTTCCACACTCATTTTCCAATGCTGGGATTCCTTTAATACCACAGCAAACAAGGGCACTGCCAGAAAAGAAAGCTGCATGTGGGCGTCGTTGAGAAACATGTACGATTCTAGGACAACTGGTTATCCTTACAGGGAACACGGAAGAAAAAGAGAAAGGGAACAAGTGGGGGAGGAAGGAGAAAGGCAAGGCGCTGAGGAGACAGTGCGAGCACGAGACCTTAGGTCAACCTCCAGAACACGTGTAAGAGGAAAGCCTGGCCCGTTGTCATGTGGTTCTAGTCACAGCGTCTGGAGGCAACACAGGTGGCTCTCTGGAGCTCACTGGCCAGCCAGCTGCAGGCTAGGGAAAGCCCTGTCTCCAAATACAAAGTAGAGAGGAGCTGCTTCCAAGGAGCACCTGAGGGTGTTCTCTTACTGCTGTTGCATGAGCACACGTGTGAAGAACACGTGTACATGCCATGTGCATATGTGCACATATGCACCATACAAAAGAAAAAAAGCTGTACCTTTATCTTATAGCAAACACAGTAATAAACACAAGATGGGTTAAAGACTTAAATAGGAGACTCAGAACATAGAAACCCTAGAAGAGGGCCGGCAGGATGTCCGTGAGTGAAGGCACTGCCGCCAAGCTTGAGTGTGATCCCTGGAACCTGCGTGGCGGAAGAAAAGACATGACATCTTTAGATTGTCTTCTCTCCTCCAGACATGTGTCATGGCATGCAAGTGTCCCCCAGGAAACTCAGTAAATGAAAATTCAATGCTTTTTAAAATCCAAAACAAACAAACAAAAAATAGGACAAAGCTCTTTTCTCATTGAATTTAGCAATGGTTTCATGACCATTCCAAAATGCCCAGGAAAGTAGAATTCTCAAGAAGGGCTATCCCACACCAAGAAGTCAGAATTTCTAAACAGGGCTACTCCACACCAAAAAGTTATACAGCAAAAGAAGTGACAGAAAGAAAAGGTGCAGTGGCAGAGAAGGAGGAAGGGAGGGGAGCAAATACCTGTAAACTAAATGTAGACAGTCTATTATCCAAAATAAAGAAGGAACTTGTGGAGCTTACCACGGAAATGCAGATTAAAAGTGGACAAAGAATTTGAACAGACAGCTTTCCAACAAAGACACATAGCTAATGACTATAAGAAAAACTGATCACTATCATCAATAGAACACAAAGCCACATGAGAATTCATTTCATACTTTCTAGATTGGTAATCTTCAAAAATAAATATTGTTGATCGGTTAGAGGAAAAGGAACCCATGTAGAGTGTTGATGGGATATAAGTTGGTACAAACATGGATAGTTGTAAGAAAGGTCCCTTTAGAGCCCTAAATAGAACAGCCAGGTGGTCCAGCAATCCCATCGATATATATACATGAGAGCATATATATGCTGTCAGTATCTCAAAGAACCATCTGTGCCCCCACGCACACTGCTGCATTGTTGACCATAGACAAGATACAGAGAAGAAACTGAATCAAGAACACACATGCATGCATTGAATATAGGCACACTCAAATATTATCCAACCTTAAAAAAGAAGCCTCAGCATTTGTGGCAACATCGATGAACCCAGAGAACATTATGATGCATGAAGAAAACCTAATAGGCAAATACTGAATAGCATCTCTTAAATGTCGATTGTACGTATAGAAACTGAGAACAGAACATTGGCTTCAGGGATCTGGAGGCAATGGGGATTTTGGTTAAAGAACAGAGATTTGGGCTTATAAGTTGAACAGGTCTAGAAATCTAACATCTAGTATGTTGAATCCATTTAGCAATACTGTAAAATGGACTGGAAATGTGTGGAGAACAGAGCTGAAATGGTCTCATCATAAAAGAAATGGTGGCAGTTTGAGGTGAGGTGATAAATGTATAATTGGCTTAGTTGTTTGCAATGCTCTTTGTCAGTGTGCTCCTTTGGCAAAGGATTGTGTTATATGCCATATATATATATATATATATATATATATATATATATATATATATATATCATTGTCAGTCATTATACTTCAGTAACGAGGGAGCAGGGAGACGATATAGATAAAAGTCAAGAGGAACAGCTCAGGCAAAATGCCAGGCAGATCTCACGGTGCCTTTATCAGGAGGCACAACTAACTGCATTGAGAGAAGTTCTGGGTAAGAGGAGATGAAGTTGTTGGAATGGAAAGAATAAGTGAAAAACATTAAACTGTTCTCCAGAAAGCAAGAGTCCGTAGGAGGTTCTCGAGGGTGTGGTGCCTTGTGCAAAAGAGGAACTTCAAATTAATGCCAGAAGCGGATAAATTGAGTATGCAAGCCAAGAGAAACTTTTATGCAGAGATTTTATCTGTTTTACGTGCCATTGTCTCCAAAGCACCTAGACAGTGCTTGATATGAGATCAAAACTCAACTCAGTGCTGTGACTAATCAAAAGAAATGCTGGCAAAAGTTCAACTAGGAAATCACTGCAATGAACACCTAGGCTGCAAGCCAAGACTAGAGTGGGAAAAGAATGCCCATGTGCAACGTGAAAACTACACGGGGAAGCTGTCGTGCGTGCTGAGTAACCACACACCCAGGGAGAGCGAGAACGTGAAAACTACACGGGGAAGCTGTCGTGCGTGCTGAGTAACCACACGCCCAAGGGGAGCGAGAATGTGAAGACTAGGATGAGCTAAACACTTGATGATAAAGATCCCAAAGCTGTTTAGGGGAAAGTGATGAAGAATTTGTCATTCATATTCATTCATTCATTCATTCATTCATTCATTCATTCATTCATTCATTCATACATTCGTCCATCCATCCACTCATCTGGCAACACTGCAAGCAGAAGGAAAACCTATAGGGACGTCTTTGTAGATCTAAAGCATCAAAAAGGACAGTGAGGTGGAGCTGGGTGTCTAAGAGAAGAGGGGAGCACCCGGGTTGAAGATCTGTCTTGGGTGCTGAGCATTAGGCAGTGGGAATGTGGCCTAGGACTGCAGAGACAGTGGGGGGGGCACTTTTCTACTTGAGAGCGGCAGTGTGGGAATGGGACCTTTCTATGTGGATACTGCCTCTGCAGATATAGTCCAGTGAAGAAAGATGAGGTTGTGCGGTATGAAGACCGCTCTAAATCCAATGGTACTATCCTTATCCGAGATAGAGGGGTGGGGGCACAGTAACCTGGGAGAAGTTCACCTGACGATGAAGGAAGAGACTGGCATTCAGCAGCCATGCCCAAGGAGCACCAGCATGGGAAGGATTCTCCGGAGAGCATACTGAGATGGAGGTCCCTCTCATACCTCAGTTTTAAACTTCTGACTTTCAGGACGGTGGAAGAATACATATTTGCTGTTTTAAGTCACCGTTCATGACCCTTTGTTAGGAGAGCTCTAGGAAGCTGGTTCAGTCACGCTCTAATGTTGCTATGGGATCTGTTATTGAATGGCGTCTAACTGCTTTTCTTCTCTCTTTCTCTGCTCTTGTCTGTGTTAGCAAGCTTTCTAACTGCTCTGACAAGATGCCTGGCAGAATAATTTAAAGAAAGAGCGACTTATTTCGGCTCCAGTTTCAGGCGATCCAGTCCGTCGTGACAAGTAGGATGTGGCATTCATAAGGAGCTGAGTGTCAGTGCTCAGCTGGCTTTCTTCTTTTCCTTCCTTTATTCCATCTAGGCCCTTGGCCCAGAGGCATTGGCATTCGTTGCCACGGTAACAACGATACTAATTTCCCCCATCAGTTAGCCCTTTCTGGAAATGCCCTCAGATACCCCAGAGTTGTGCCTCACCCGTCTCCCAGATGGTAGATTAGTCAAGTAGACACACCAACCTACGCTTGCTGGATTTGCTGGAATTTACTAAATGGTACACCAGTGTCACATTAGATGAAGTGTGTTCTCTTCACTTGTCTTTCAACTATTGACCATTTGCCCTAGAGCTCAATAAACTCTGTAATCACATGTTTGTATAAGCCAGGGCCGGAAGTGGCAGGCTTCATTCTATAACGCTTGGGTCCTCAGCACATTGCCTTGCAGCCATGGTTTTCACACTTGATTTGATGGTGTGTGGCTGGCCCAGAAGTCATAGCCTACTTCGAAAACCTCCTGTTGCCTCAGAGAAAACAGCAGGCAGCTCCCTGCCCAGAATCGCTAGTGATGGCAGGTGTGGGGGGATTTTAGGGGGTGAGTGTTCACTGAATCATACAATATGAGAGCTGGAAAGGACCATGGGGTCATCCAGCTCTACCCCTCGTTTCACAGTTGTAGGAACTGAGATCAAGGGGAATAAAGGGGCTTGTCCAAGTCGCACGGTTGCGAGTGAATTGCTGGGTCTGGAGCCCAGCTCTCTTGAGTTTTCACTTAGTGTTCGTCGTTGTTTGCCTTCCTCAAGAGAACATCAGAAGTCAGATTTGGGGAAGTTCTCAATCAGATCTAAGTCTAAAGCAAGGAGGTCGGGTCCCCAGAAATGGCATCTTCTCAAGTCCTGCTGCCTCATCTCTTGCCATTCTTCGTTAGTGTCTGGCTCATTCTCTCGTGTTTCTTCTCCACTCTTCAAGCCTCCCATGTTGCCGTCAGGCATGACCATGCCTGGCACTAACTTCCTCTTCTCCTTGCCCATCTGCCCTCTAAGACTCGGCCCCAAAGCTCTTTTATACAATTGCTGCTACCATTAATCCCTTTCTTTAGCTTTCCACAATATCTGTGCTCTGCACAAACAAATCTAGGTTTGAGTTTGCTGCAATTTGTCTAATTGACTACACAAGTCATAGAAAGCCTAGGCACATCATTCTTTATCTACCAGAACCATGGGGAAAGGAGTCAAGATGATTTATAAGGATGCTTCTTACCTAACAGTCTATGTCTTCAGAAGATTTTGAGCTTCTAAAGAAGGGAGATCTTTCCTCTTTTTCTATTCCCTTGTCTAGTAGTTCTCAACTGTCCACAGGAGACATTTGACAACGTTGGGTGGTGACAACTTGGGGAAGTAGCTGTTCCTCTGATCTAGTCAGTAGAGGCAAGAAATGATGTTAAATAGTCTATAGCACACAAGACAACTTCCCACAAAATGGATTTTCCAGTCAAATATCAGTGCTGGAAGCTGAGTAGACCTTCACTTAGTCTCTGGCTCAATATCATAAACACACAGAAGACAGTGAATGGGGTGCTTTCATCTTTCAGAGAGAATTGTCTTTATAGAAGGATTACTCTTGGACATGAGCTGCCACAGGGGAAAAGAAACAGAACTGAGCAAGACCAATGTTAAACCAAAGAAGGGAATCTCCCCTCATTTAGTTTCTTTATCAAAGATGAACTGTTCGGGATATGATCAAAGTCCAGTGTATGCAAGTATGGAAATGCCACAGGGAAACCCATTCATTTTATAGTTAATATGTTCTAATAACTACAGCAAGAATGTGGCATCTGAGTGGGGGAGAAGGGTGGGGATTAAAGTAGAGACAAATGAGGCAGAGGCTGAACTAGAACAGCAAGAGATGAGACAGAAAGAGTTGAGAGGAGACCTCTGGCCTCCTTTGAAGTAGGAGTGTCTTCTATCTATCTGCTGTTTCATTGGTTAATTAATAAAGAAAACTGCTTGGCCTGATTGGTCAGAACATAGGTAGCTGGAGAAGATAGAACAGAATGCTGGGAAGAAGGCAATGAGGCAGATGCCATAGATCTCCTCTCCGAAATGGACGCAGGTTAGAATCTTCCCGGTAAACCACCACCTCGTGGTGCTACACACATTAATAGAAATGGGTTAATCAAGATGTGAGAGTTAGCCAGTAAGAGGCTAGAGCTAATGGGCCAAGCAGTGTTTAAAATAATACAATTTGTGTGTTATTATTTTGGGTTAAAAACTAGCCGGGCACCAGGAATGCAGCCCGCTGCTCCTTCTACACTCCTTGATTAGTCAGCAGGGAGAAGATGGAGAGTAGTAAGGAAGGAAGTGTTGGATGGTGAAAACGAAGAACAGAAGCTATTTGCTTTCTAGGAGGTGTTGATGTAAAGAGCTCATCTTTGAGACATCTCCAGGGTGACACCTGAGGAGAGGCTCTGGGAACAGAATACATGTTGCATGCATGAGTCCCTATTTACACCTTCCCTTCACTGATGGATGGAGAAAAACTGGTCCCATGGTCTCTAGCAGAAAGAAAACATCACAGGCACCCTGTCTTCCCTCTCATCGGAGTCCTCTAGAGTGGGAGCTGCTGCATGACTAAGTGAGAGCAGTGAGTCTGCCCAGCCTTTGCCCTTTGCATGGCTGTGCTTCCCACACTCTTCCTCACGCCACCAGGTCTGCCTGTCTACTTAGACTGCCCCATGTGATTCACGATTCCTTTGACCCCACCCCACTCCTATCATTTCATAAATATAATAAATCCCAGACATAAAGAATCTAGAAAACTAGCAGCCACAACCTAAAGCTCTCTTGAGGTGGTCATCTTGTCCTTAGCCTCTCTGAACACTTGGCAGAATGTCCTATGACTAGCTCGCCGGCTGTCAGAGGTATTGAGCAAGGTTTCTGTTTGGATTTCTTTGCGGGAATAGATGCTTAAGTTACACATTGAAATTCACAGGAATATTTCAGTTCCTCGTAAGCTCTTCTAATCACGTTGCTTCGAGTGCAGTATTATTCGTTGCTCCTCACTGAGGAAAAGTTCTCCTGAGGGGACTTCCAAGAGTTAGGAGATCTCAGAGTGCTTGGTTCCACACAGTTCATGGTAAAGCAGGCTGAAGTGGGTGTATGAGAATATCCAAGAAACAGTTTTTTTAATTATTATTTAGATTCCTCTCTGTTGGATGGGATTATGAATGAATTCCACTTGGTGTGTTTTCATGTTTTCTAGTAATAGAAATGACAAATCGAAGAATTGAAGGATACTTCTGTCTTTAAACATTAATATAAAGGTTTAGGGTGGGGGACAGTATTCCAGGGGAGGTAGAGGTGTACACATAAAATGAACTAGATAGTAAGTATATTTCTGCCGCTGTCTTGTGCGGCAGAAGAATGCATGGCTCCTCTTGGTAAACGGTCTGGAAAGAACACAGAAAGGAGAATGTGGCTGCTTCTTCCTGGCCCCGTGACCTCTTCTGTTGGTGTGGCATTTTGTTTGTCACCCACTCTTTAAGGTTGTGCATCTCCTGCAGTTGGACATCTCACACCAGGCAGCAGTCCACAGAGACACTCTGAAGAAATCAAGTGAGAACCTTGAGCCACCACTGAGAGCCCCGTGCCCCCGCCCTGGAATTTCTCCTCTGCGATCACCTCAGAATGCCACGTCAGGAGAAGCGGGGCGTCTCAGGAGAGGCGGGGCGTCTCAGCCTTTCAGCTCTGGTTTTGCTTTCATAGTCTTTTGTGCCCACTCAGCTGGCTACCAGTGAGGCTCATTTTACAAGAAACTACCGGTAAGGTTCAGAGTGGGAAAAGATGAGTAAACTCTTACTCTCTAGGTGGGGCTTGAGGAGAGGAAGAAAGGGAGATCCCCTTTCACCATACGAACCCATGTTATTTAGCAGGGCTCTGCTGAACCATTCTAGCTCCAAGAGCGAACGATGTGGTTTAGCCCTGGCCACCCTGCTTTTCTCACTGAGAAACCAGCCCTGTCCATAAGTCGGTGTTCAATATCTCACCGTAGTTCTTTCCTTTCCCCAAGTGCAGAGGAGACAAGCTCCTGAAATGATTTGGAGCAGCATGTCGTAGGCAGAAGCTTGGACCACCACCCATGCACACGCCCTGCGCAGGACTGTGACTGTGAGCAGCTTCACCCTGTAGCTAGGTTCTGTTGGGTGACATAGCGGACGTTTAGAAGGGAAGACAATCTGACGGTCTGACAGAGCCCTTTAGAATAAGCCTTCTGTAGCTGCTCAAGTCCCAGCAAACTGTTGGTCTAAACCTGTTTTGTAGACACAGTGAACATCATAGCCAGCAAGAGAGCTATCTCATCATGGCATGTTTAGCTCTCGGCAATCAGCCGAGGAATTTTTCAGGACCAAAGCCTGAAAGGATTTTGAAAGACTGATATCAAAATCCTGCCTGAGTTTCCACATGGCAGTCTGCCCTGTGGGTTGACTTGCCAGCCCCCGCATCTCACAAGTCAGCTCTTATAATAAACTTTCAAATATGTAGTTTTGGGTTGTGGAGAAACCATAGGGATACATCGTGACCTGGTTGTCCATGAGCACCATATGGATAGAGAGGAGTTTCTGAGATTAATTTGGAGGAAGTGGAAGCCACACCTGACACTAGGCTGTAGCATGGCTGTCCCCCAGGCAGTAAGTGCTTCGTGTGCTGTGCAGTCAACTCTAACCTGCTAGGCCTGTCTTCAGGAAAGGTCAGGCTTTTGTAATTTTAAATAAAATTGCCTGAATTCTAAACATAAGTTAGTAGTTCAAGAACATTTTAAAGAGAACCCAAACATGTCCAGAACATGGGCTATTTTATAAGAGAATACTGGTTTCATCTTTTAAAAAAACGCCAGTCATACTGTGGTGGGAGCTGGGGCAGGGAAGCAGGCAGGCTAACTGCAAACCTTTACCTCTCTTCCTCCTCCAAATGTAGTCCTCCAGGCTCACCCCAGCTCTGTAGCAACACCTTCTGGGACCTCCCCTTCCTCTCTGTCCCCACCTCCAATAAATCAGATCTTCCCCAACCTTCCTCCCTGTGGTTGCAGCCCTGACTCCAGCAGACATCCCCTGGCAACCTGGTGGTCAAACCTGCCAGAGAAGCAAGCAGACCAGGGAAGCAGGCAGGCCAGAGAAGCAAGCAGACCAGGGAAGCAGG
>NC_022029.1:45765188-45773195 GCF_000317375.1 Microtus ochrogaster
AAGCAGGAAGACCAGGGAAGCAGGCAGGCCAGGGAAGCAGGAAGACCAGGGAAGCAGGAAGACCTGGGAAGCAGGCAGGCCAGGGAAGCAGGCAGGCCAGGAAAGCGGGCAGGCAAGCTTCAGATCTTCACTCTCCCTCCTCTTTCCCAAATTCAGTTCCTTGTCTCACCCCCAGCTCTATAGCAGATCTTCTGCTGTGGCCTCTCCTCACTCTCGGCCCTCATTCTCAGGGGATAAGCAGATCCTGATGAAACACCCTCTTTTCCTCCTCCCCATGGACTTCCTCAGCTCTCCCTTCTAACCCGTCTTTATTCATAAATGTCAGCTCTCTATATAACTAGAAACACATTATACTGGGAAACCCCAGTGGCCACAACTGAAGCGTTCACTACTGGGCAGGCAATACATACAAAGCCAATACATTATCCTCTTTCCTTTTTTTTTTTTTTTTTTTTTTTGAGATAGGGTTTCTCTGTGTAACAGTCCTGGCTGTCCTGGAACTTGCTTGGTAGATGAGGCTGGCCTCAAAATCACTGAGATCTGCCTGCCTCTGTCTCCCAAGTGCTGGGATAAAGACAGGAGCCACCAGTATCTGGCATTTTGGTTTTTTGTTTTGTTTTGTTGTTTTTGTTTTGGTTTGGTTTTTATTTGTTTATTTGATTGGTTGTTTTTTTTTTTCTTCGTTTGTTTTATTTTTGTTTTTCAAGATAGGGTTTCCCTGGAACTCTGTAGACCAGGCTGGCCTTGAACTCACAGAGACATCTCTGCCTCCTGAATGCTGGAATTAAAAACGTGCACCACCACTGCCTAGTAGCACTCTCCTAAGAACCAGAGAGAGGATCAGAAACCAAGGAACAAAGCACCCACCCAACAAAGACAAGACCAGGTATCAGCACCTAAAATCACAATCACCCCAAACCCATATGCTTAGACACCAGCATAAAAGCACAATCAATGGCAGCCAAAGCAATATGTTCCCTCTGGAGCCCACCAACCCCACCACAGTAGGCCCTGGGAAATACACAATAGCTGAAGCATAAGAAAAGGACCTTAAAATAACCGTGATGGGTACTATAGAAGCCCTTAGAGAGGAAACGAATAAATGCCTTGAAGAAGTCTATGAAAAAACAAACAGTGGGAGGAAATGAATAAAACAATCCAAAACTTGGAAGTGGAAATGGAATCAATAAAGAAAACTGAAACTTAGGGAAATCTGGAAATGAAAACTTTGGGAATTCAAACAGGAACCTCAGAGGCAAGCCTCACCAATAGGATACAGAAGATGGAAGGGAAGAGTTTCAGGTATTGAAGACAAGATAGAAGAAATGGATACCCCAGCTAAAGAAAATGTTAATTTTTAAAAAAAAATATCCAGGCATAAAACATCAAGGAAATCTGGGACACCGTGAAAAGATCAAATCTCAAAATGACGGGAAAAGAGGAAGAAAAAGAAACCCAGGTTAAAGGTACAGAAAATATTTTCAACAAAATCATAAAAGAAAGTTTTCCTTGCCTAAAGAAGAATAGGCACAAAAAGCATACCGAATACCAAATAGACTGACCAGAAAAGAAATTCCCCTTGTCACATAATAAAACACTATGCATGCTGAACAAAGGAAGGATATTAAAAGCTGCAAAGGAAAAAGACCTGCAATATGAAGGCAGACCTACTAGAATAACACTTGACTTCTCAATGAAGACTCTAAAAGTTAGAAGGACCTGGACAGATGTTGTACAAACTCTACAAATACCAGCCAGGCTACTATACCCTGCCAGACTTTCAATCACAGTAGATGAAGAAACAACGACAGTCCATGATAAAGCCAAATTTGTATAGTATCTGTCTACAAATTCAGCCATACAGAAGTCACTAGATGGGGTACTTCAACCTGAAGACATTAACTACACCCAAGAAGACACAAGGAAGAAATAATCCTGGTCAGCAAATCAAAAGGTGGGAGCATAACGCAGGAATAAAATAACAGAAATCAACTAACACTGCTCGTTGATATCTCTGAATCTCAATCATCTCAATACTCTGATAAAAAGACAGACTAACAGAATGGATACGAAAACAAGATCCACCCTTCTGCTGCATCCAAGAAACTTATCTTAACATCAAGGATGGAAAAAGATATTCCAAGCAAATGAACCTAAGAAGCAAGCCAAGGTAACCATTTTAATATCTAAAATATAGACTTCAAACCAAAACTAACCAGAAGTGATAGGGAAAGACATTACATTCTTATAAAATAAAATCCATTAAGTGGGAATTATGATCCTTTATATCTATACACCAAACGCAAGGGCACTCAAGTTCATGAGAGAAAGATCCAACTAAAATCACAGATTAACTTTTACACACTGATTATGGAAGACTGCAATACTTTATTCTCACCAATAGACAGGTATCCAGACATAAACTAAATGAAGAAATGCTGGGAGCTAACTGACGTATTGCAGAATATTTGTTTAACTATGTAAAGGTGTGTTGTATTTGTTATTAATTATGTAAAGATGTGTTGCTCTTTTACCTTGCCTGTCTAAGGCACCTGATTGGCCTAGTAAAAAGTTGAACAACTAATAGCAAGGAAGGAGGTATAGGCAGGACTTCCAGGCAGGGAGAATAAGTAGGAGGAGGAATTTAGGCTGGGGGAAGAAAAGAGGCACCAGAGAGGAACCAAGGGCCAGACAGACAGACAAGGAGAAAGCAAGAAAGCAGGACATACAGGATGAAAGAAAGGCAAAAAATCCCTAAGGTAAAATGTATATGAATAGAAACAGCTTAAATTAAGTTAAAAGAACTGGTGGGACAAGCCTACGCTAAGGCTGAGCATTCATAATTAATAATAAATCTTCATCTTTTTATTTGGGCCCTGGTTGGAGGCCCAAAGAAAATTCCAGCTACATTGATGTCATAAACAAAACGTACCTGAAAGATGTTTACAGAACATTTTACCCAAACACGAAATAAGGTACCATCTTTTTAGAAGCTCATGGAAATTTCTCAAAAATTGACCTCACAAGCACAGCAGTCTTAACTAATAGAAGAAAACTGAAATAAGTCCCTGCATCCTGTCTCACCAGCACTCTTTAGATCCGAACATCAGCAACAGAAACAACAGAAATAACTCCCTGCATCCTGTCTCACCAGCACTCTTTAGATCCGAACATCAGCAACAGAAACAACAGAAAGCTTAGAAGCTTATTGAAGCTAAACAGCTCACTACTGAGTGAAAAATGGGCCAAAAAAGAAATTTAAAACTTCCTAGAGTTGACTGAAAATGAAAACACAGTGTATTCAAACTGACAGGACATAATGAAGGCAGTTTTAAGAGGCGAACTCATGGCACTAAGTAACTATATAAAAAATCAGAGCAATCTCATTCTAGTAACTTGATAGCACACCTGAAAGATATAGAACAAAAAGAAATCACACCCTAAAGAAGTAGACAACAAGAAATAATCAAACTCAGGGCTAAAATCAATAAAACAAAACTCAAAAACATTACAAAGAATCAATGAAACAAACAGTTGTTTGAGAAAATCAAAAAGATTGAAAAACTCTTAGTCAATTTAACTAAAAGATAGAGAGAGAGAATATCCCAAATAACAAAATTAGATATGAAAGGGGAGACATAAAAGCACACACCAAGGAAATCCAGAGAATCATAAACTTTAAAAGCCAATAATCCACAAAACTGAAAAAATCTAAAGGAAATGGATACTTTTCTTGATATAGACCACCTACCAAAGTTAAATCTAGATCGGAAAAGCAATTTAAACAGATTTATAACTTCAAGTGAAATAGAAACAGTCTTTACTAGTCTCCCAACTAATATAGCTTAGGACCAGATGGTTTTAGTGCAGAAATCTATCAGACTTTCAAAGAAGAGTTAACCAAGACTCCTCAAATTATTCTACAAAATAGAAATGGAATATTTCCCAATTCATTTTATGAGGTCACAGATACTCTGATACCATAACCATATCAAGACCTGATGAAAAAAATTACAGACCAGTTCCCCTTGTGAACATAGATGCAAAAAACTCAACAAAATACTTCAAACCAAATCCAAGAACACATCAGAAAGATCATCCACCATGATCAAGTAGGCGTCATCCCTGAGATGTAGAGATGGTTCAACATATATAAATCGATAAACGTAATCCACCATATAAACAGACTGAAAGACAAAAACCACATGATCATCACATTAGATATAGAAAAGGCCTTTAACAAAATCCAATCCTCCTTCATGATAAAAGTCCTGGAGAGATTAGGGATAGATACACAGGACATATCTAAACAAAAAAAAAAAAAAAGGCAGGCAACAGAAAGCCTACACCCAACATCAACTTAAATGGAGAAAAGCTCAAAGAAATTCCACCAAAATCAGCAACAAGACAAGGTTGCCCACTCTCCATTCTTATTCAATATAGCACTTGAAGTTTTAGCTAAAGCAACAAGACAACTAAAAGAGATCAAAAGGATACAAACTGGAAAGGAAGAAGTCCAAGTATTATTCTTAGATAATATGATCGTATACATAAGTGACCCTAAAAATTCCACAGGGAACTCTTACAGATGATAAACAAGTTCAGTAAAGTAGCTGGATACAAAACTTAAAAAAATAAAAAAAACCCAGCCCTCCTATATACAAATGACAAATGGACAGAGAAAGAAATCAGGGGAAAAAATACCTTTCTCAATAGCCTCAAAAATATAAAATACTTTGGGGCAAGTGAAAGACTTGCATGATTAAAACTTTAAGATAAAAAAAGAAATTGAAGAAGATGCCAGAAAATGGAAAGATCTCTCATGCTCATGGGTTTGTGAGATTAATATAGTAAAAATGGCTAGTCTACCAAAAGCAACCAACGGATTCAATACAATTCCCATCAAAATCTCAACACAATTCTTCACATGTATTGAAAGGACAATTTTCAGCTTCATATGGAAACACAACAAAATTCAGAAGAGCTAAAAATCCCAAACAATCCAAGAATTGCTGGAGGTATCACCATCTCCAATGTCAAATTTTGCTATAGAGCTATAGTAATAAAAATAGCATGGTATTGGCACAAAAACAGACATATTGATCAGTGGAGTTGAACTGAAGACAGAAACATAAATCCGCAAACATATGGACATCTGACTTTTAAAAAGAAGACATAAAAACACACTGGGGAAAAGACAGCATCTTCAACAAATGGTGCTGGTCAAATTGGATGACTGTATGTAGAGAATCCTAACAGATCTATGCTTATCACCCTACACAAAACTCAACTCCAAAGGAATCAAAGACCTCAGCATAAGACCTGATACACTGAATCTGACAGAAAAGAAAGCGAGGAGTACCCTTGAACTCATTGTCACAGGGAAAGACTTTCTAAACAGAACCACTGTTAGCACAGGCATTAAGATCAACAACTAACAGATGGTACCTCATCAAACTGAAAAGTTTCTGCATGGCAAGGGACACCACCATTTGAACAAAGTGGCAGCCTACAGAATGGGAAAAGAATTTTTTTTTTTTTACCAACTACATTTCTGATAAAGGACTAATATCCAAATTATATAAAGAACTCAACCAGGCAGTGGTGGCCTTTAATCCTAGAACTCGAGGGGCAGAGACAAGCATATTTCTGTGAGTTCAAGACCAGCCTGGTCTACAGAGTCAGTTCCAGAACACGTTCCATGGCTACACACTAAATAACCCAGGTTGTTGCAATAGCTACAGGTTGCTCTCCAAAAGCTGATGGCGAGGCCCTATTGCTAAAAAATAACACATAATTCATTGAATGTGGTCAAGTTGAGCTGGTGCCTGCCTAGAACCTTCACCCATTGGCTAGTGTTTTTGGTAAAGGAAGGTTCTCTGCATGCTACCAAAGGAGAAAGGTAAACACCAATCCAACTACAAATCCTTCCATCTACAATGGTGTCCTCTCTGCGAGTTACGCTAGTGCAATGCTGGCACAAAGCTTGTAGGAGTAGCCAATATCTGATCTGACTTGAGGCTCACTCCATGAAAGAAACCCATACCCCAAACTGCTTGGGTGTCTAAGAAGCTGAGACTCAATAGCTCAGGGACCTAGTATAAAACCAAAATCTACTGATCTTAAAAAAAAAAAGTAGCAATAAAATGACTCCCAATAACATTCTACTATACTCATAGATCAGTGCCTTGCTCAGCCATCATTAGAGAAGCTTCCTCCTGCAGCAGATGGGAACAAATACAGAGAGCCAGACAGTATGCAGATACTGAGAGACCTTGGAACACTCAGACCTAACAGGTTGTCTCCATCAAATCCCTCCCTGCCAAGGCTCAGGGAACCTTGCAGAAGAGAAGGCAGAGTATAAGAACCAGAGGAAGATACCTAGGAATCAAAACCTAAACACAAGACCAACACACATATGAACACACAGAGACTGAGGCACCATGCCCAGGGCCTGAAGCTATCTCCAATTGATAACCATTTACAAGTGAAAATTAAGTTTTCTCCTAGGGAGTCTCACCAGGAAGACAAACTACTCCTAAGGGTAGGCTAAATACCAACAGTAGATGGTCAGCAGAGAGTGAACCCAGAGGTGTATAGGAGGCTCCTTGTCTCATCATGTCCTGCCAGGGCCTTTTATTATTGATTTTTATTTAGTTTTTTTTTCCTCTTTACAAGTTTAGTGTATATAATATGGCTTCCAGTTTTGTGTTTTTATGGGATTCCTGAATACGTGAGCAAGTGGGTCTCTGTGTCTATTTCTAATTCTTGGGCCTTCTTTTGAGCTCTTTTCCTTCTATTTGTTTGTTTTGTCCTATTCCAATTTGTTTGTTTGTGTTCTATTATGTTTTATTTTATTAAATAAATATTAATAAAATATTATTTTATGTTATTGAAGATAAAAGTCTGAGTTGGTAAATGGACACTTTCCCAATGAATCAGAATGTGGGAATTTTCATTCTAAACTCCAGTCAGTTACAGCAAAGTCATTTCAACCATATAAATAATGAATGTTGCTATGGTTGCACTAAAGAACAGGAGTATGCATTTTATTAAGTAAAAGGGTTTTTTAGTGAGAGACATCTTTCTTTTTTGCAGAGTAGTTCACCTGTTTTCTAGAACTGAAATGAAGGTCTGCTGACCTTGTCCAGGGATGACTGTGAACAGTCTGCAGTCTGTGTACTGGGGAGAAAGGGGGAATTCCCACAAGGGTTTGTTTTTTTCCCCAGATGAGTATTGGCATACTATCTTCAGCTTATAAACTACTATTGGCTATATTTTTACTTCAAACATCTCCTTTTCCTTGTCAAAAATAACTTTAATATTTCCTCCGGCATTTGGATGTATCCAAAATGTTATCATAACATTTAGGAAGCGAGCTTGGGCATTTCGGTGTCTTCAGCGTGGAGAGGGCCATGGTGTTTGGAGCAGGTGGACAGAATGGCCCTGTGACTTCTCAGCTCTCTTTTCAGCTTCTGGAGTCTGTGTGCCGGTTTTAACCAGATGGCGTTGTTATACGGCTTGCCTTCCTTCTCTATAACTTCCTCAGAGGAAATCAGCCCGCGCCCTATAACCTCCCATCCAAACACAGCAAGTGAAGCATGGGATGCTGCTTCATCTCCTCCATAGACATGGCAAAGATTCTCTCCACTCTGGAATTCAAGGTTGAAAGACAGCTGCTTCTTAAAGAAATTGTAGGGCTTGTGGGATAGCTCAGCAGGCAAAAGCGCTTGCCACCGAGCCTGCTTACCTGAGTGTTATTCCTGGAAGCCAGATGGGGGAGGGGAACACCAGTTCCTGCAAATTGTTCTCTTATGTCCACACTCAGGCCAAGGTGACACACACCTCGTGTGCGCACACACACAGACACACAGACACAGACACACACACACACACATCCATGAAGGAAAGGAATTATAAAACCTTTGTAAATAGGGAGAGGAGAGGAAGGAAGGGGAGTGGGAGAAATGTATAACTCAACAAAAACAATTTAAAAAACTTTGTATA
>NC_022029.1:45773389-45785748 GCF_000317375.1 Microtus ochrogaster
TGTGTGTGTGTGAGTGTATGTGTGTGTATGTGTGTGTGTGTATGTGTGTGTGTGAGTGTGAGTGTGTATGTGTGTGTGTGAGTGTATGTGTGTGTGTATGTGTGTGTGTATGTGTGTGTATGTGTGTGTGTGAGTGTATGTGTGTGTGTATGTGTGTGTATGTGTATGTGTGTGTGC
This sequence comes from Microtus ochrogaster, assembly GCF_000317375.1. Taxonomy (NCBI): domain Eukaryota; kingdom Metazoa; phylum Chordata; class Mammalia; order Rodentia; family Cricetidae; genus Microtus; species Microtus ochrogaster. The sequence continues at coordinate 45,773,567 of NC_022029.1, forward strand.
GTGTGTGTGTGCGTGTGTGTGTGTGTATGTGTGTATGTGTATGTGTGTGTGTATGTGTGTGTGAGTGTATGTGTGTGTGTATGTGTGTATGTGTATGTGTGTGTGTGTGTATGTGTGTGTGTGTGTGGTGGTTTGAACGAGAATGGCCCCCGTTGGCGCCTGTATTTGAATGCTTGAGGCCCAGTTGGTAGAGCTGTTGAGAGGATTAGGAACTGTGGCCTTGTTGGAGGGGTTGTGTTCCTGGGAGTGAGCTGAGGATTTAAGGCTTGTGCTACTTCCAGTTGGCTCTTTCCCTCCCTCGTGGGCCAGGGTTAAGCTCTCAGCTGCTGCTCTAGCGCTCTGTGCTCCTGCCTGCTGTCCCCACCATACGGACACCGAGTCTAGACCTCTGGAACTGTAAGCAAGTCCCCAATAAGCTTGCCTGGGCATGGTTTCTCCTCACAGCAATGGAAAAGTAACTAAGACAATGTGTAAAAGGTTTTTTTTTCAGATATTTGGAGAGAAAAAGAGGTTTATATGCAGGCTACACTGTGATAAATTCTAGGCAAAGGAGTGATTCGCTAAGAGAACATAGGCAGGTGAGTTTTTGTCATAAAGAGATAGGAACTAACTTTCTAAACTTTCTACCATTTCTTTTTTTTTTCTTTTAGTTTTTCACGATAGGATGTCTCTGTGTAGCCCTGGCTGTCCTGGAACTCGATCTATAGACCAGGCCGTTTATCTTCCTCTGTCTCCTGAATGCTGGTGTTAAAGGCATGTGCTGTCACTGCCCTGAGGAAATGACTTTCTAAGCATAACTTAAAATCAGAAAGACTTGACCATATGAAAATGTTAAAAATATATATGACAAAATATACAAAGAGCAAATGGCAGGAGGGGAGAACATTTGCAACACATGTTGGAGATTTAAAAGATTGTATTTCTAGTTTTTCTTTAAAGAAAAAAAATAAACAGAAGAAAAAAAGACCCCAGTTAGAAAAGTAGTTCTAAAAGCAATATAAAAATTACAAATTATCGACCCTTCCTCCATCTCAAGCATCCCAATTCCCCAAGCTCTCCCCAATCCTCCTCTTCTCCCTTCTCTCTCCCCATATCCTCCCCACTCCCATGCTCCCAACTTTTGCCCGACGATCTTGTTTACTTCCAATATCCAGGAGGATAAATATATTTTTCTTTGGGTTCACCTTCTTATTTAGCTTCTCTAGGATCACGAACTATAGGCTCAATGTCCTTTGGTTATGGCTAGAATCCACTTATGAATGAGTACATACCATATTCCTCTTTTTGGGTCTGGGTTATCTCACTCAGTAAATGGGAGCAGGGAAGAAGATATCTTAACTAAGGGAGCCATTTTAGGTTGGCAAGATACTTGGCTCTAGAGGGGTTCCCAGTGTCCAAGGGAACCCCAGTTAGGTCCTTGGGCAGCAGAGGAGAGGGTTCCTGAACTGGCTTTCTCCCATAGCCACACTAATGAATATCTTGCATATCACCATAGAACCTTCATCTGGTGATGGATAGAGATAGAGACAGAGACCCACATTGGAGCACTGGACTGAGCTCCCAAGGCCCAGATGAAGAGCAGCAGGGAGAGCATGAGCAAGGAAGTCAGGACCGCAAGGAGTGCGTTCACCCACGGAGACGGCTGACTGATCTAAAGGGAGCTCACCAAGGCCAGCTGGACTGGGACTGAAAGAGCATGTGATCAAACTGGACTCTCTGAATGTGGCTGACAATGCCAAATCAAGCTGGGTGGCGGTGGTGCACGCCTTTAATCCCAGCAGGAGGATCTCTGTGAGTTCAAGGCCAGCATGATCTACAGAGTGAGTTCCAGGGCAGGCTCCAAAGTTACAGAGAAACCCTGTCTCAAGCCTCCCCTCCCCCCCAAAATTGCAAATCAAAATTCCGATCTTATCTATGTGCGTATAGATATATATTCAGACAGACTTGCCTTTCCAGCTCAGACTTGGTAACATTAATGTAAGTGTAACACTGGTGAAAATGAGAACCATAGGGAGCTTCACTGGGGGTGCAATGTCAGGACCTTTTAAAAGGGCAATATGAAAGCATCTGTAGAAGCAGTAATACAGTTCTTCTGGTCAGCAATGCTTTCATCAATAGACAAAAGCAACAGGGATACTACAGAGGAATTCTCACAGTAGGTAAGAAGTCTAACACACTTGTGTTTATTGTCCCCAGGCTGCTGAGACAGTGAAGCAAGAATGGAGACTGGTGTGTTTTCTGGTGTAAGGCAGAGCTCGCCTCTTGAAACAGTCAGCTTGTTTCTGTATGTGATTCGTGATGACAAGTCCATCAGGAGTGAGTCTGCTCCGGGGCTCAGCGTCTGCTGTCATCCTTAGCCATCAGGGTCCCACAAGGATGCAGAGTGGCTTGAGACGTGGGGTGGAGAAGCTCGACTTATGCTCGTTGGAGCTGGGGAAGTGGCATCTTCAAGCCTCTGCTGATGGGCAGGTACTCCAAGGAGCTTAGACCTTTCCAGGAAAGTGATGCTATTGGCTGGGTTGGTAATGACCTGGCATTAGGTGACTTTGTAAACAGTGGGCCACACTGAACCATAAATGGCATGTGAGCTAGGGAAGAATGTACTCATCTTCAGTGTGACATTCTCCCACACACAGGGTGTATAGAAACAGAACCGATAGAATGCATATACATAAAGGGTTTCTTAGAGTGGTTTACACGGTGTGGTCTGGCTAGCTCAACAGTGGCTGTCTCCCTACGGAAAGGCCAAGAATCCCATTTGTTCAGCCCATGAGGCTGCCACCTCAGCAGTCCAGAGGATCCTAGAGAGCTGCTGCCCTTCAGTCTATGTTGGAATCCCAAAGAAGCAGGTTCTAACACCAGCAAGGGAAAGCCTCAGCCAAGGGATAGATGAACTCTATAGCCACAAGAGTGAGGGCCAGCAGGCAGAAAGTAAAAGCTTCATTTGTCTGTGTCCTTTCGTGTGACCCAGATTTAGGATGGGTCTTTGAACTCAAGGGATCCAATCAGGAAAATCCATCACAGGTGTGCCCAGCTGCTTGCGTTTCAGTTGATTCCAGATGTCATCAGGTTGACAGCTGAGATCAGCCATCATATAGGGTAGGTAATTCCTCATAGCACTTTAGGGTTACCCTCTAACAGGTTAAAAATGTTGAACCATCTCCATTGCTGGGAGCGATTGCTTGTGCTAACTGCCAGCACGGCAGAGCTAGTCGGTCAGGCTAAGCGATGTGGAAAGCCCCATCTTACCTGTAGGCAGGGATCCAGCTGAGCACCAGCATTCGAAGCTCTCTGCTGCTGCTCCACAGTTTGGGTCTTGTGGCTTGCTCCCTCCTTGACAATGGGCTAGCTCCCTTGAATGACTGCCATTGTGGCTTCTCTGTCCTGATGGATCGTACCCTGGAGCGGTGAGCCAAATTGTTCACCGTGTTGCTTTAGTCAGAGCACTTAGTCACCACCGCAGTAAATAAGCCAAGAGGCCAGCGTGATGTCAGGAGGCCAGGGTGATGGCGTACATCTGTAGTCTAGCAGTCAGGAGGCATAGGCCGGAGGCTCACATGTCCAGCATCACATCGCTACATAGCAAGTTCCAGGCTAGCCTGGGCTATTAGAGACCATGTCTAATTTTTTTTAAAGTTCTGTTTACTTGGAATACTAATTTACTTTGTGTTCTATCCAAGAGAAGCTCCACTGTAGTTAAGAGAGAACAAATACCCTTCTTCTACTCTCCCTCTCCCCACCACACACACACACACACACACACACACACACACACACACCGTGTCAAACAGAGCAGATTCTTTCTCTATCACCAGGCTAGTCTTGAACTCAACCTCTCAGTCCTAGTATTCCAGAGATGACACCGTACCCAGACAACCCTGCCCCTGCATTGCTCCAGGAAGTGTCCTGACTGCGGAAGCAAGGGAATGGATGACACATGGAGCTGGGTGGAAGGGGTCCTCTGATGGCACCCTGGAAAACGCAGAATAGAAGGTGGGGTTATCGCACACAGATAAGCAAGACGGCAAGGCTATTATACACAGGTGAACAAGGAGGCAGGGCTAGCTAATCGAGGTAGGGGCAGTCTCTGTAAGAGAGCCGTGTTTAGGCTACACACATCCAGGGAGAGAAAGCTACAGAGGACATTATCTGCACACACTGTCAACATTTACATTCAGACCAGAGGAAGGCTTTGCTGTTTCTTTGACCATCACTAGGAAAGGATTTGCCACTCCCATGAGGCTGAGGCAATGGGGTTTTTGACAAGGCTATGGCCCTTCAAGAATACACATTCACTCAGGACTTCACTTAATTCCTACACTCGGCTGAATTTATACATTTAAATAAAACATGTGCCAAAGCCAGATGGTGATAGCGCATGCCTTTAATCCCAGCACTAGGGAGGCAGAGGCAGGCAAATCTCTGTGAGTTCAAGGCCAGCTTGGTCTACACAAGGTAGTTCCAGGACAGGCTCCAAAGCTACAGAGAAATCCTGTCTTGAAACACTAAAATAAAAAAAAAATGTGCCTATGTTGGACTCTAGCGTCCAAACACCGAGAAGGAGTCGCCCCCAGAGACCATCTCACATACCACAGCCAATGCAAAAGCATGAGGATTTTATTAATTCTGTTATGACAGGGTCCCCCAGCATTCGGGAAGCCGAGGGACCTCGAATAGCTGGTACAGTCTACTTTTAAAGGGGCCATAGAAGCAAGTGGGGTTGTTCTTTGGCTATTCTGATTGGCTTATTCGAAAGGGCTATTACCAATTATTGACTGGAGAGCTGTTGCCAGATCAGATGAGGTAAGAGGTCATTTTGACCCCATTTCCCAGGGGACCGAACCAAAACATACGTATATGGGTAATTGTTCAGGAACTAAGTACGTGCGAGTGTAGCTGTTAGGTCCTTGGTTCCCAGGGGAGGAGGGGAAGCACTATGGCACAGAGGCTGAGAGGATTCAGAATTGTCAAAAATGGCTTCAGGATTGTCTTAAAGTCTTACACCTAAAATAATGATATTTCAAAATGAAAACAAAATAGTTTTAAATGTATTGTCATCTCGATTTGAATTAAACCTAATCAGCTAACTTTTAAAAGTCAGTACAACTGCTGCTCATTCTTTCTTGATTGGTACCCACATTCCGGCTCTCCACTCCCAGTGAGTGTGGCTTGTGGGCCTTTGCTTCCTGATGCCCACAGCATGGCTCTCAACCTTGCCAGTGCTGCCACCCTTTAATACAGTTCCTCATGTTGTGCTGACACCAACCATAACATTATTTTTGTCGCTACTGTAACTATAATTATGTTACTGTTATGAGTCATAGTGTAAATATCTGTATTTTCTGATGGTCTCAGGTGACCCCTGAGAAAGGATCATTCAGCCCCCAAAGGGGTTGCTACCCTCAGGTTGACAACTGCTGGTCTAAAGTTTGAGAAAGACAAAATGTTCTGAAGAAAGAAAAGTGTGGTGTGAGAAGGAGGGATTTATGGGAGTTAAAGCAATAAATATCAAGGTATGTCTGGTCACCGTAAGCTATGAGACTTCTTTTGCCCTTCCTGCCTCTTATGACAAACAGTCCCTGTCTGTGATGTTCAACTTATAATAGTGCCAAGTGGTACTCATCTAACAAACCGTACTGGGATTTTGGATTTGGATCTTTTCCCAATCGAATGATATGACGTATTTTACTCTACTGTTATGCTGGGCCATCACCATGATCTGTCATTCACATGGCCATAAATGAAGCAACTGATGCCCAAGAGTATAATGTAACTAAGATATGACTTTAGGTAGGTTTGGAGGGAGGTTTAATGGATTTCTGTCATGATATTTGTATTAGTTACAGTTCTTTTAAATATAAAATATCTTGACTTAAAGTCTTACTGTTCCACGGGGTTAGACTCCATCACGCTGGGGAAGGTAATGGCAGCAGGCAGGGAAAGCATGCTGGAGGGAGCAGAAAACTGGCTGGTCACATTTTCATCTGCGCGGGAAGCAAAGAGAGAGAAAGAAAAAAGAAAATGGGGAACGCTAGACACCCTCAAAGCCCAGCCCACTGATATAACTTCTTCCAGCAAGTCTCTTCCTCCTAAAGTTTCCATCATTTTATAGAACAGTACCCAACTGGGGGTCAAGTGTTCAAGTCAACGAGTCATGATAAATCATTACAATATTTTTAACTTCTAGTGGCCTTATTATCACTTAACCCCCATGCTAAGTGGAGGAGCCTTTGTAGTTCTATCGTGTAGTTAAAAGGGGATTCTTTGACTCTTCAAGTTTTGGTAAAGCCCTGTATTTGAGTAGCAAATCCTCCAGTATCATGCAGGCTTGTGTGGCCGTTGGTTCTAGATATGATTAGAAGCTCCAGTGTTTGTTCTCCTGGCTTCAGTCCATTGTCCTCCTCCAGACGATACCAGAGACAAGCATTGAGGACATCTTGGAGACAGCTATCAGTGAGGATGATAGAGGGAGAGTGGGGATGTTTCTGCCTAAGTCTGAGTAAGTCTCAGACGTTAACACGAGTCCTCGGGAACATGAAGGAACCTTTACTATCTCCGCAGAGAGACTCTCAAAGGTTTCCTGCTCTGGGACCATGAGATTGAATATTGCAGTTATGAGTCGAATGCCGTGGTTTGGTACAGCAGAAGTATTTCCCCTAACTAGATAAAGATGTTTCAGAATTCTAGACAAGATCATTTTGTGATGGATTTATCTAAGAAGGTGACCCCAAAAGATAAGAGTGATCAGACAGAAAGAAACCTTGGGACGGGTGCCTGCCTGCTCCCTCTGAGAGCTTCTCATCTGTGCGAGGTCTGTAATGAATCCATAAAAACGCTTCAGAAGTTTCAACTGACATTTAATGCAAACCATAACTCGCCAAGGTGATTTGATCATGGAACAATTTAAGAGTACAATTTCAAAACTTTGGGGCATTTTCTAATTATCTTTCTTTCATTGATTTACAGTTTAACTCAACTGTGGTTATTGACTATTGTCAATGTAATTTGAAACCTCGGAAAAATTTTGAAAGCTTTCTATAAGACTAACATAGAATGTATTTGGTAATGCCCACTTTTGTTTTTATTTTTCGTGACAGGGTTTCTCTGCATAGCTTTGGAGCCTGTCCTGGAACTAGCTCTTGTAGACCAGGCTGGCCTTGAACTCACAGAGATCTGCCTGCCTCTGTCTCCCAAGTGCTGGGATTAAAGGCATGTACCACTACCACCCAGCTAGCTATTTTAACATAATTCATTGATTCTCTCTGGTTAGTGTCTAATTATACCCTTTATGGTATTTGAATTCTTCCCCTTTCAGTGGCTCTTAGGTGTACTGATTATTATTAACATCATATAGCTGTTGGATTTTTGTGATTTATTCAGTGTACAATCTTCTTGGATTGTCTGGATAATTTTTACTGTATAGAATTACTAATATGGTTGGGTTTAAAACTACCATCTTTTCATTTAATCGTTGTATGTATTCATTATTCCTAGTCTTTTTTTCAATTAACCATGTATTTTTATGGTTTTATTGCTTTGTGTAGTTATTAGATGTTTGGTTATAAATGTTTGTATTATATTTTATTTAATATTTCTCTGGAGATCATGTGATTCTCACTCAGAACAATGCACCCACCTTTGTGTTCTTCTCATGTATTTTATTTGTTTATACTATAATTCTCAAAAGACATTGCTATGAAACATGAAGCAATCAAGTTACATACTTACCCACTGTTTATATTTTTTCAATGTTCTTTCTTTTAGTCATATGTTACTTTAGTCAGCTTCTTAATTCCCAAGCTTATTTAAAAACTTTGTTTGGAGAAGAGGGAGGGGGAACTAGGATAGGTATGCAAAGAAAAAAACTTTGTTTGGGTTTAGGAGTCTGGATGTTTTGGTTTAAGACTGAGCAAGCTCACAGCTTGGGTGTCTAGTGAATTGCACATTATGGTGGGAAAGTTTACCCAGGGAATCCAGTTCTATCACAAGCCAGGAAGCAGAGTGAGAGAGAACCAGTGGGTTTCCAGGAGCCGTCTTGAGAGCATGCCCCAGTGACCTAAAGATGGCATAAGATTCCCAGCACTTGCTACGAGCAAGACCCTGTAACCACATCTCCAACACATTGGCCTTGAGATCATCGGATCTGCAGTCCACGCTCTTCCGTGGTCACTTTCCTTCATATGGAAATTCTTCTCTGTTCCAGTATTGCATGTTGGTGAAGATTTCTTTCCTTCCTAGTTGTCTAAAATTTCCAATGATGTCGTAAACAAGTGCGGGGCTCTAGGTTGACCCTGGGGTTTTATTCCCTCACTGTGAGATGTTATGCATCTGGCTATGCTGAGCAGTTAGCTCTTGATGCTGTTGCTCCTTTGAAGTTACTAAGTGTTCCCCAGAAGCTCCTTAAGTTTTCTCCTAATCCTTGACTACTAGAAGTTTCACAAAAATGTATTTAAATTTTAGTCTCTTTATTTGTGCCGCCTAGAATGCGCCAAGGTTCTTGAATCTTTGGGACAATTTCTTAGCAATTTCTGGGCAGATCTTATCCATCATTTCTCCAAATACTGCTTCTGTGCCTATTGGTTTCCCTTCTTTTTCTTTGATTTCAGTTAAATAGAGGAAACCTCTTGCTTTGGTCCACATAGCTCTTATCTTTTATTTCCAACTGTTGATTACATTGTGTGTTTTCTGTTTGTTGTCTTGTCTCAGAGTGTAATAATCGTTTCCTCTCCTCTGCCCAGCCTGTTGGTGAATGTATCCAGTGTGTTCCTAAACTCAGGTACAGAAAATCTTAGTTTGCTTCTCTGGTACTGTGGTTAAACACAGACCGGAAGAGCTTGGGGAGAAAAGGGTTTACTCTATCTTGAACGGGCAGGTATATCAGTGAGAGAAGCTGGGGCAGTAAGTGAGGCAGAGACTACAGAGGAGCGCTGTTTTCTTGATCTTGTTCAGCTACCGTTTTTTAGACTGTTGATGTGAGGTTTGTTTCATCTTACACCTTGCTTTTGGTCAGTGCTCTATCCTAGCAGCAGAGAGCAACTAGGACGCCATCTTTGTCCCTTAGAAAACACTCGCGGGTCTTCTGTACAGGACTCAAATGTCAGCTACTGCCTTTTCATCCCTTGTCCCTCCCTTCTTCTGGCTCATTTAATACATCAACTAGTTACCTTAATGTCGGCCATCTTCAATATCCAGATTACCTGTGGCTCTCCTCCATTTTTATCTTTTCTCTTGATTATGATTAACAGTGGTTCTTCATGCTTCTCTGACTGTCCAGTGGTTGTTTTTGTTGTATGCTGGCAATGGTCCGCAGAAGCACAGCAGAAGCTCCCTTCTCCCCCTGCTGTGGAGAGGGTTTCCACAGTCCTCTGTGGAAAGGCAGAAAGGATGAGGGTTTGTCTTTGAGCAGAATTGGGCTTGTGGCTAGAGCTGCAGCTTTGGGAAGCCTTATGCTGGCCCTCCTTACTCTTTGCTCTCCAAGCAGAGCTCTCCTAGGCTCTGGGTTAGGACCCATAGGAGCTGCGTCTCCTCAGTGCTAAACGAGTGGGAAGAACCTAGCACTGCCCTGGGAGGCTCGGAGTTTAGCTCTTTAGCCTCGCATCCTTTGCCTCACCGCAATATCAAAATCTGGACGCTGTCCTAAGGGGTGCTTAGCTATTTGTCTGAATGGCAGAACTTGGTACTCTAGGCAGAATTTCTCTCTTCGGCATCATGAAACTAGAAGGACTTTTGTTATGCCTTGTAGAATCCTTCAGCCAAATGTCCCAGCCTTCTTTGCATAGTCCCTGAACTCAGATGTCCCATGGGGAAAACCAGCCAAATTTAGCATAACTCAAGTTTCTAAATTCTCACACAAGCCCCGCATGACTGCCAAGTCTCTCTGGTTTCTTTTTCTCTAAAACGATTCCTTCTTTATAAAAAATAGTCTGATACTTTTGACGTTCAAGCCCAGAATTATAAAATGGGCCCAAAGGAAAAGACAGCCGCTCACTTACGCAGCCACCGTCCGTCCTCACTTTCCGAGCTCATTCACGTGGTCCTTTGGAAGTCATTCTTACGAAGGGGATTCCAATCTGCCATCAGCAGCGTCTTTTTTCATATATATGTACATATGTGTGTATAATATTTTCATTCTTCTGACCTTATTCAGTCATTGCTATCATAATATGGAGATTTATTATTTTATTCAATTATACCATATATATATATATTTAAGAATAGTATTAACATTTTAAACCAGAAGCACACCTATTGTTCTGACCTTTTAAGTTTTTAGTTCTTTATTATATTTTGGTCAGTTGAAAGGTATCTCTAGTTTACTTATTCTAGAAGGTATATTGGTATTTCATTAATATTCGAGTGCCTGACCACATCTCCAGTTCTCTTTATAAATGAAAAGAACCCACAGACTCATCCAACTATGTTTTGTTCCCACAGTTCTAGAACAGAAAGTGCTTCCTCTATACCCGTGGATATCTGGAGTTCCTGGGAGCTTTATAGAGTTTATCCCTGGCCATTACAATGCTAGGACCCCCAAATATATCAGTAAATTGGGATTTCTAGATATGGGGCTTTCTCAAACACACAGCTCTTTGGGATGAGAACTCCTTGCTTGCCAACCACACCGTCATTTCCTATGTGAATTCTGTCTTTCATTGTCATCTGTGTGTGTATATATATTCACTATACATGTACACATGTATGTCTGTATGTATTTGTTTTTGAAACAGGGTCTTAGGTATCCCAAGCTGTTCTTGAACTTGTTATGTGGTTGAGGCTGACTTTGAACTCCCGCTCCTCCTGCCACGATGCTGGTAATTAAAGCCAGGACTTCAGCATGCTAGGCAAGCACTCTGCCAACTGAGCTACATCCTGGCCTTCTCTGCTTATCTACCTGTGTATTCTCTTCTTTACCATCCTTTCCCCTCTCCTTTAACCTGAATTCTCTCCTGCTGGCTGAGCTCTTTACTTCCCCCGCTCTGACGATGGAATGGATGGATGACGGCGAGTCATCCGACATTTTCTAAGGCAGCTTTCTGAACTATCTCGGCACTCCTCCCTGTCCACATGGGGCTGGATCATGAAGGTGCTGGTGCTTTAGTCTTCCAACAAGATCTGTGTGGTCCCCAGGTGATGCCCCTTCCGGGACTCCCCCCCCCCAGCTTTCACTTCAGCCTGCTCTTCTCTCTTTCTGACACTCGCCACGATTCTTTCTTTCACTCTTGCTCTGTGGCTCTCAGTCTCCTTCTCGGTAACTTGTGGAATGGCCCTTCCTAACCTCTCTGGTTTCCGCTGTCACCTGCACAGAGACATGTCTCTGTATTTGCAATCGTGTAATCATGTCATCTTTCGAGTTGCTAGAAACAGAAACCACCTCTCTCTGGTAACAAAAGGGAAGGGGAACTTACTAGAGAATGACAGAGGTTTCTCAGAGACCAATAGCCCCGAGCGTTGGCTCTGGAGTCCGGCTGAACTTAATGCCAATAATTCCTAACTTACTTATTTCTCTCTTCCAGTTTCAAGTCCCTGGATCCCCTGTGTGTGTAGAGATGCAAGGTTATGCTATGTAAATGAGACTACCCTTAGTATGTCTGTGTCTCCAGGATGCCCTGGAGATACACAGCACAGTAACCTCCAGCCCGTCCTCTGACTCTTCCTGGAATGGACTGCAGGGACAGCTGCCATCGCCATCTTCCCACTGACATCTGCTGATCTCCATGGTCCCAGAGTGCCACGCTGCAGGGAAGCCCAGTCCAGGTCCTCTGACTTTTCCAACACTAAATCTCTTGCTTGATGTTCCTACGTGTCTGGAATCGTTACTGAGCACAGCAGATCAAGTCACAGTTCCACTAACCTAAATCTATGTGCAAGTTAAAAAAGGAAAACAACCAATCAGAAGAAACAAAAACTTTGGTGATGATTATAACTCACAGGAATTTTCAGCTGGAATTGGGTTTTGAGCACAGTAAACAGAACTATATACATAAAGTAGACATTGCCTATTCATCTCTCTCTCCATTGAAAACATTTTGTGGGGTCAGGTGTTGTGGCACATGTGTTTAATTCCAGTACTCGGGGAGGCAGAGGAAGGTGAGTCTCTGTGAGTTCAAGAGCAGTCTGGTCTACAGAGTGAATTCCAGGACACCCAAGACTACACAGAGCAACCCTATCTCAAAAAAAAAAAA
>NC_022029.1:45785848-45792618 GCF_000317375.1 Microtus ochrogaster
GAGAGAGAGAGAGAGAGAGAGAGAGAGAGAGAGAGAGAGAGAGAGAAAGAAAGAAGAGTGAGAAGATCTTGTAGCCTGGAGTCTGGGCTGATTTCTATTGAGGGTTACACAAAAAAAGGTGAACAGTATCAGCACAGTCCTAACTATGAATCTTCTGACTTATCAGAAATGAGCAACGCCGACTGAGTGCCCTGACCGAGAGGTACCAGGGTCTATGACGACAGTTACTGGGAGGTCAGCAGAGTGCCCTCGTCTCCCCCTCCCCAGGAACTGATGCTCCTGTTGAGGTCAGACCAGGAAAGAAGTTGTCTGGGAGGGAAGCAGGTTCTTCCAGACAGCCAGCAGGCTGTGCGTGGGCTCTGGTGTTCAAGGGAGCCTGGTGCATTTGAGGAACTGGGAGCTCAGTGTAGACTTGAGAGCAGCGGGGAAGAGGCGATGGGGCAGCAGGAGTGGCCCTCAAGTGAGCAGGTGACAGACTTCGCCAGGAAATCGCTGGCTTCTCTTAGGTGGCAGTGTAAGATGATCTTGTTCAGTTTTCAAAATGGTCCGTCTGGCAGTCCTGTGGAAAGTGATTGGGACGCGCTGAATGAGTCTAGAGATAATGTCCACCTAGCCATGCACTTGACAGAGAGCCATCATTTTCTCGTCGTTTAGTGGATATTTTCATTTTAAACCTGTCAGTCACCCCAGTTCAGTGGTTGTATGAAGAAAATAGTAACAACGACAAGGCAGGGGTTTGCCCCAGATTATGAAGCCATGAGATCAAGTATGAATCATGAATAACTGCCAGGTTTCTCACTCCAGCCAGTACGCAATGTTGGAGTGAGTGTGTAGTTGTGTCCCTTACCTCCTGCGCAGGCTGTCCAACAAGGAGGAGCCATGTGGTTTTGCCTTTTCCCTAATTTCTAACTCAGCATACATATTTAATGGATTCCCTCTGCATGCCTGCTTGTTTTTTTCTGTTTGGAGAACTATCTGCAGGGAACACCAAATCACTCTGAAAGGTAGCCTTCAGGGTTCCAGGGCAGTTTATGACCCACTCCAACTCGAAATACATAGAGACTTCTTAAACTAGGGTTTTAAACCGTGACTATTGCTTCCAATGGAAGGGGGGTGAGAACCTGCCTGCACATCAGCTTCTGGGAATGGGGACACATCAGAGGCCCGCATAGCACAAGGACAGAGCTTCTTAACACAGTTGTGTTGGGTTCATGATTATTTCAACAGGAAATATGGCATTATGGTTCCGGTATTGCAAACTCATAGTAGCAGAAAATCTAATTTTCCTATAAACGGTTAAGCAACTTCTTTTTCCCCCCTTCTTCCCTCTTTTTATCCAATTAGTGTTTTCAAGGCCGAGCACTGCTCATGACTAGGAAACTTTCAAAAGCAGCATGGATATAATTTCTCCACTCTTGGGCTGGGGAGACAATTACATAAATACAGTTATACACTGTGACAAATTCCTGGACGAGAAAGTACAAACTGCCAAGTTACAGGGTGGCAGACCAGGATAGGGCTCTTTGAGGAAATGGCAGTTTTAGAACTCAGACAGCTACATCTATTGAAGGGCTTTGAACTGTAATGTAAAGTTATTTAACTGGTACCACAAGACTGTCTTTACTATAAGGACAGTAGTTTGGAAGAGATTCAGGGAGAATGAGTAGGAAGCTCTCGGGTGTGTAAGCAGCTGGTCATGGAGGTAGAGATGTTAGATGTGACAACTATGTTACTAGCTGGAACAAGCAGACTTGGTGTTCCAGCGACTACACCGGTCAGAGGATGTGGTCAGGGAGAGCCTGTAGGTTTCTGGCTGAACAGTTAGGCAAATGTTAGCATCATTTGGTGAGTGGGACAGGTCAGAGGAGAGTTGTGCTTTCAGGAAAGGACAGGGAGATCCATTTAGATCTGTTGAGAGTCCTATGCCCATGGCTTTGGAATTGAAAAAACACCAGTAAAATTAGATAAATAAGCATGGAAGTAGCATATATTAAGAACAGAAAACATTTAAAGTCACTAATAGTCATGAGTTAACGTAAATGGGGAAGAGAAGGGTCAGAGAGAGAAGCCTGCAGACTTCTGATATTAGAAAGGAAGAGCCAGGAAAAGACACACTGAGAACCAGGAGAAAATCCCAGAGGAGTGGTACCATGGAAGTCAGAGAATATTTGAGGGGAGGGAGTGTGTCAGTTGGTAAAATGCTGGTCACTAAGGAGAATTCAGACGCTCAGAATCCATGTAAAAGTGGGTGTGGCGGTGTGTGCCTGTAGCCCTGGTCTTGGGAGACAGCATGGGGACTGGGAGATCCCTGAAGCTCATTGACCAGCCAGCCTGGCTGAATCCATGGGCGTCAGGTCCAGTGAGAGACCCTGTCTTCAAAACTAACAGTGGATGGGACTAGTGAGATGTCTCATTGGGTAAAAAGGTGCTGTGGCAAAGCCTAACGATCTGAGTTTGGTATTAGGAATCCATCAATGGTAAAAGAGAATAACCAATTCCACAAGGTTATCTGATTTCCACACATGCACCATGACAAGCCCAACACACATATATACACTAATAGTAATATTTTTAATTTTAATTTTTTATGTGTGTTAAATTTATATCATTTCCTCCTTCCTTCTCCTTCCTTCAACCCTGTCCACATGCCCTACTCCCTCTCAAATCATGCTTCTTTTTCTTTATTACTATGCACATATATGTATATATAAGAATGAATGTATAATATAACCTGCTGAATCCATTTAGTATTGTTCATGTATATATATTTTGTTTTATTTTTTGAGACAGTTTCTTTGTAGCTTATGAGCCTGTCCTGAAACTCATTCCGTAGACCAGGCTGGCCTCGAACTCAAAGAGATCTGCCTGCCTCTGCCTCTCAAGAGCTGGGATTAAAGGTGTGTACCAGTGTACCACCACCACCCAGCTTGTATATATTTTTTGTTTTGTTTTGTTTTGTTTTGTTTTGTTTTGTTTTGTTTTGTTTTGTTTTGTTTTGCTTTGCTTTTCGAGACAAGGTTTCTTTGTAGCTTTGGTGCCTGTCCTGGAACTAGCTCTTGTAGACCAGGCTGGCCTCGAACTCACAGAGATCTGCCTGAGTCTGCCTCCCAAGTGCTGGGATTAAAGGCGTGCACCACCACCATCCAGCTTGTATATGTTTCTAATGTTGATCACTTGACACTGGGTAACCAAACAGGAGCCTCATCCCAGGGGAAGACCAGTTCTCCCTCTCTCAGTAGTTAGTAATCACCTGTAGGTCTTCATCTGGCGTGGATCCTCTAGAGGCTTCCCCTACCACCATGTTACCAGCGTCAACTGGTATCACTGTTTAGGTCTTGTTTAGTTATACTTACTATTGCTGTGATGAAACGCCATGACCAAAGCAACTTGGGGGAGGAAAAGGTTGGTTTGGCTTACTCTTCCATGTCACTGTTCATCATCAAGGGAAGGACAGGAACCCAAACAATGCCAGAACCTGGAGGCAGGAGCTGATGCAGAGGCCATGGCTTGCTCCCCATGGCTTGCTCAGCCTGCTTTATTATAGAGCCCAGAGACACCAAACCAGGAATAGCCCCATGCACAATGGGCTGGGCTCTTGCCCATCAGTCACTAATTTAAAACCTGCCCTACATACAGGCTTGCCTACAGCCTGATCTTATGAAGGCATTTTCTCAATCAAGTTTCCTGCCTCTCAGATGACTATAGGCTGTGTCAAGTTGACATAAAACTAGCTAGGACAGTAGCTATAACAGAAAAATTTAAGTAATAATAAAGGTGGAAAGAAATTGCGGGAAGATAACCAATATTGATCTCGGGCTTCTGCAGCTGTGCACACATGTGCACTCATCTATGCATGTGGATGCATGAGAGGGAGGGAGGATATTGGAAGGAGAAAGTGGCTGCTAACTTTTGAGCTGTATTGAGATCTCTAGAAAATTATAACACCACAAAAGGCTCATTATTTGGCAACATGGAGATCACAAGTGTTGGGGAAGAATATTTGGAGATGAAGAAGGTTTGGAGAGGAAAAGCAGTTTGCTGCTACAGCCGGTGAGCAAGGGTGAAATGTGGAGGGAGGGGATGGACATAGTTTTCATTGAGAGTGGTGACTGTCTGCTGCCCTGCGGCTGGCCCTTGCCAGCTTCCCTCAAATGGCATGCGCTGGTCCAGTTCCCCCACTCCCACTTTTTTTCTGCATTCTTCCCTTCTAGGCAGCTGTGAGATTTACACCTTGCCTGCCCTGGGTTTGTTCTAAAGAAAAAAGTCTGATCGTTCAAGAACCTAAGGAAACAATGGTGAGGGGCTGGAGGTACACCTAAGATCACACAGTGTTAGTTAGCCCAGAGTTTAATTCTCTGAACTGCAAAAAAGAAAAAAATATAATTAATATACAATGAGTCTTAAACACCAACAAGATACTGTTGAGGTGTGGGGGCATGTGTCTGAAATGCCAGCAACTTGGGAGGCAGAGAGAGGAAGGTCAAGGAATCAAGGTCATGGGGGTATGGGCTAGTTAATTCAGTTGTTGAAGGGAGACCGTTTGTCCCGGCTGCTCAGCCCTGGAATAATCACACATATATTAAATAATAAAAAACTATATTATTTAAATCAATGCTTGGCCCATCAGCTCTAGCTTCTTATTGGATAACTCTTATATATTAATTTAACCCATTTCTATTAATTTGTGTATTGCCACATGGCAGTGGCTTACCAGCTAAAGTTCCAGCGCCCATCTCTGGCAGGTCTGCATGGCTTCTCTCTAACTCCTCCTCCTTTCTCCCAGCATTCCCTTTAGTTTTCCCCACCTAGCTCTGTTCCCCTATAGCTCTGCTATAGGCCCAAAGCAGTTCCTTTATTAACTAAATGATATTTACAGCATACAGAGGGGAATCCCACATCATTCAGTAGCTCAGTCAGTAAAGTTCTTGTCTTACAAGCATAAAGAGTTTGCTCCCCAGAGTCCACATAAAAGGTGCTGGCATGGTGGCATGCACTTGTAATCCCAGAGCTGGGGAGGTAGAGACAGGTAGGTTCCAGCCTGGCCTACAATGGGCAGCTCCAACACAGTGATGGGCCTTCTCTCCAAAACACAAAACAAAATGAAACCACAAGGCAGGTGGCAGATGACAAGCTGCCCTTGGTCATCCACGTGCATTTGCATACAGATCATGCAGACATTTGTGTATGCATGATGTGAATGCATGCATGCGTGTGCATACACACATACAGGTGCACACATGAAACTGCTAAACTTTCAGCTTCCAATACACTTAACTTAGCCATCCCTCATTTTGGACTCCTGCATCTTACTTCTACTCTGGCTCTTTGCTTTGTGGCTAAAAATGCCTAAGAAATTTATGGGTTTCTTTCTTTCTTTTTTTCTTTTCTTTTCCTTTTTGTGTGTGTGTGTGTGTGTGTGTGTGTGTGTGTGTGTGTGCCTCTGCCACCCACAGTCAGGGGATTTAAATGGAAAGGCTGATCCTTGGCTGAAGGACAATAGGAGCTGACAGATAAAAGCTTTTCTCTTTCATCTACTGGGTGGATGTGCTTGAGGCAGATTTCGTGACTCTAATCAGAAAGAACTGAGGATAGGGTGCTTAAATGCTTAAAAGAAGAATGTCTATTTCTTGTTTTTTCTGTCCCTCCCCCTTACCCTGGGGTCACTCCCGGCTACACGCCAGCATTTGAAACACAGTAGAACTTGACAGGAAGTGGAAGAGGGAAAGAGTGACTGGTACAGTCCGGTCTCTGAGAAGGCGAGAGGAGCCCAGTGGGGACTTCCTGTTACAAGGAGGGGGGGGAGGGGGGGGATACTTCTCCTGTGTGACATAGGCGTGCAGGTAGGATGGATTAGGGACAAGTCTGTTTGGAGTGTGGACCTTCACGTAGGAGAGGCTGCCTGTCTGCAGTTTGGGTTCATCCAGAGGGAAAAAAATCACACACACACACGCACACACACACACACACACACACACACACACACACAATTTGAGTATCGAGTATTTGTAACTCCATTTGTTTCTATAGGAAAATCTGTTGTAAGGAGCTAGCTTATGTAATGGTGTTGGAAACTCCAGAACATAGAACAGAAGGCCAGGAAAGACAGCCTGGAACTCCCAGGCACAGGGTAGAACTTCTCCAGACCCGGATGCCTCGGTTCTGTTCGGAAAGCCTTCAACTGATTAGACGGGTCTGCCCAATCATTCAGGATAGCCAACAGATTACAGATTTTACTCATGCCCACTAAATGCCTACACAGCAACACCCCAGTTGGTGTGCAGTGCACATTGTGTGCACCTCAGCCTAGCAAAGCTGACACATCCCAAGTCTATCACACTGTGAATTTTATGACTAGAGATGGGCTATAATAGAAAAATGTTCAATTTAATTAATCAAAATAAATTTAAGAAAATGTTCAATGTTGGAAAATGTTAATGTTTAATGTTGGAAATGGTTTCTGTGTTGTCCTGTGTGACAGCTACTGGCCATCGGTAGCCATCAAGTATGGTGAACTGTACAACTGAGAAGCTAAATTTTGGATTTTATTTAATTTTAGCTTAAATCAATTCTTTAGGCTCATCAGTTGAAGATATTATTGTCAGTTAGGAAGAATAAATTCACTGTGTGACACACGCCTTTAGTCCCAGCACTCGGGAGGCAGGGGCAGGTGGAGCTCTGTGAGTTCCAGGACAACCTGGTCTACAGAGCGAGTTCCAGGACAGCCTGGTCTACAGAGCGAGTCCCAGGACAGCCTGGTCTACAGAGCGAGT
>NC_022029.1:45792772-45805399 GCF_000317375.1 Microtus ochrogaster
GAGCGAGTTCCAGGACAGCCTGGTCTACAGAGTAAGTTCCAGGACAGCCTGATCTACAGAGTGAGTTCCAGGACAGCCTGGTCTACAGAGCGAGTTCCAGGACAGCTGGGACAAAGAAACCCTGTCTCAAAGCAAAAAAAGAAAAAAAAAGAATAAATTGATCAAAATATATATCAAAGGGCTTGGTGTGTTCTTGTTGCCCCCTGAGACACACAGTGGGTGCTTTCCCTCACAGCTATTGCTGTCCATGCTGAATTTACAGTGTGCTGATATCGTGAGACCGCTGGTCTCGTGAGCAACCCACACAGTGAAGGTGTGTACTTCAGCATGGAGCACAAATCAGGCTGCTTGTCCCGGGGCACAGGGCCTTTTCCATATGGTAACCATGCTAGGAACAACCACGATTCATTCACCAACTCACATCCTCTGACAGACAGGCTGAGTCACAGCTACTTGTTGCTATGAGAACATATGTGGTAGAGAAACAAGAAGACTCAGGGATTTCTTAAGACTTGTGCTCAGCCGGGCATTGGTGGCGCACACCTTTAATCCCAGCACTCGGGAGGCAGAGGCAGGCGGATCTCTGAGTTTGAGACCAGCCTGGTCTACAGAGCTAGTTCCAGGACAGGCTCCAAAGCCGCAGAGAAACCCTGTCTCGAAAAACCAAAAAAAAAAAAAAAAGACTTGTGCTCACGGACCACATTCCCCAGACACAAGTCAGCAGGGCTGGAGCTCAGCAGCTTCCTAGAGCGCTTGGAGATGGGAACCTTGCTGGGAATAATTCCTGGGTCAAAAAGCTTCAAAGAAGTTATGCCTTTCTAGATAACTGATAGCAAACTACTAGATACTGGGCCAGAAGATGCAGCCAAAGCCTCATTCAAGAACTTTGCACACTGTTTTTACATTAACAAGAGGGGGAAAGGCACATGCAAATACACATTCAACTCTAAAAGCCAAAAATTTACAAATTAAGATTAAACCAAAGAAAATAGAACATAGAATTTAAGACAAAAATAAAACAAATAAGAAATTGATCAGTAAGGTTGACATTTTCTTTCTTGTTTGTTTGCTGTGCTGGTGAATAAATTAAGGCCTATCTGTCATTCCAGGCATGCGCTCTCCGCTCAGCCACCCAGCTGGTGTCAGGGTCTCATTAGCCCAGGCTGACCTCAGGCTCACTATTTAGGCGAACTCTGGGTCCTTCTACCTCCGCCTTCCAAATGCTGAGATTACAGGTTACAAGGTATGCCTGGCTAGGCTTGTGCTTTTAAAATACACTCATATCTGCAAATTTCTGCATAAGAAAAGAGAAGATGGAAAATACAGTGTTAGTAACGAGGAAGAATAAAGACATGGAAATATTTGTGTGGATATAAAAGTAGCCAATATTTAATAAGGATTTTCTGTGTTACAGACACTGTTGTTGCAGTAAAGTGTAGTTAAATAAATTACTATTTTTTAAAAAAAAAAAAACAGTGTGTGTGTGTGTGTGTGCAGCCATTACACAGAAAAAATTAAAGCCACATCTAAAACATTGAAAGTTATCTCCATCATACTGACACTGGAAGCCAGCTTACAAAATGGAATTCACATAGGAGCTAATTAAAAACTTTGTAAATTTCTCTCCATCTTCACTGATATTTATATTTCGTTAATGAGTTTTTATTTATGTGTATGTATCTGTGACTGTATGCTATGTGGTATGGGTACTTATGAAGGCCAGAAGAGGCTGTCAGATCCCCCAGATCTGAAGTTACAGACGCTTGTGAGCCACCAGATGTGGGTATTGGGAATCTAACTCAAGTCCTCTGTAAGAGCAGCCAGCACGCTTCACCAGTACGTCATCCCTTCAACCACTGACATCAGTATGTTAAAGCCCAGAACAGCCGAGAGAATATTCGGATGAGAACCTTCCTGCTCTAGCTTATCCTCTTCTCTGCTGCTCGGCTTTTCCTTATCATGTGCACAAATTGATTTTACTAAGTGCATAGATGATAGTTTAAAATCTCTGTGTGAGTTAAACATGGCATTGGCTCCTGGAACACAGCTGCATGGAGAACATTAGTTCCACTAGGGACCGTGCAAAGCAGCGAGCCTCAGCCATTTCTGTTGTTCCAAATTACTTTTCAGCTACACTTGGTGTGGCTTGTGCCTGGTCTGTTTAGTGGTAGTTGTAGTCAAGTTCTGTTATAAATTAACGGTCTTGATAATGGCACATGCTGCTACGTGAATGAAAACCAGTGATGAATTTCAGAGTGCCTAAGGGGTAAAGTTGAGACACGCAGATGGAACTGGCTCCTAGACTATCTTAGGGAACTCAAGTTGGTCAAGACCTTCAGGTGGCCATGCAGGAGGGTCTGAGGGGGATGCCCTTGTCAACAGGCACAGGCACGGAACGGGCAACTCTAGAGCCACCCCACCACAAATCATCTCAGCCAGCCGACCTGGCCTGGGCTGTTTTATTTATTTATTTTTTTAACTTAGCATGGTTTTAGTTTTCTCTATGTCGATTTCAGATGTGGTTGTCCCTTGCTTCTGGCATAGGCCTTGTGTTCATTACATTCCTGTAGAGAATTTAAACACGTGTTCTGATAATGACTTCCAATTCTGCCTGAGAGCAGCAGCTTGAATTATCAGCAAGCTATTCCTCCGGGGTAGGAAGCATAGGCTATCATTTCATTGCTCACTGATTGAGCGACTGATAGCAGAATTTCTAATTTAAAGGAATCAGCCATCTTAAATCATTAATTAAATCTTATTGCCAGGGGATGGTGGCACACGCCTTTAATCCCAGCAGTAGGGAGGCAGAGGCAGGCGGATCTCTGTGAGTTCGAGGCCAGCTTAGTCTACAAGAGCTAGTTCCAGGACAGCCAGGGCAAACAGAGAAACCCTGTCTGGGAGAAAAAAAATCTTACTAAGACTCTCTTACGCTCCAGATCTCATGTCCGTCCTCAGCAAGCATTTCTCTTCCTTGGTGAAGAAGCGCACTACCAGTGGGAACCAGGGTTAGCTCCAGGCCTTGCTACCACAGACTCAGGTCCTACCAGAGTTTCTGACTATACTCTTTATAAGTCTAAGAATGAGCATCAACCTGCCTGGTAGGTGCTGTATAAATCCACTCTTGCGTAGTATCATACACTAGAAACTTAACACTAAGCGACTTAAGGCTAGTGGGAGTGTGGAAGGCAGGGGCTGGGGAAGAAGTGTGTCACAGGAGGCACGTCTTCGGAGGCTAATCTCTTGGCCCTGCTCCTGCCTGCTACTTCTCTATGCTTCACAGCTGCAGTGAGGTAAACAGCCTCCTTTACAACACAGCTTGCATGACGACAACCACAGGCAGAAACCTGTGAGACTGGGAACCAGAGTAAATCCCTGTCCCTTTTTTGTCACAGAGACAAAACATGGATTCCATAGAAAGGCAAACAGAGCTGGTGAGATGAATGGCAACAACATATCATTTGCCCCCTTAGACCGGAAATGATGCCATTGCAACATGCAATGAATACTAGAAAAGCTGTGGGTTACTTTCTTCACCTTTTGAGAAGCGGGGCTATGATAGTTTGAATGCCATTGGTCCCCATAAGCTCTTAGGCAGTGGCACTATTGGGAGGTGTGGTCTTGTTTGAGGAAGTGTGCCACTGTGGCAGGCTTTGAGGCCTCTTTTGTTTGAGCTCTCTTCAGTGTCACTGTCCACTTCCTGTTGCCTTCTGATGCAGGTGTAGCCAACACCATGTCTGCTGCATACCGCCATGCTCCCTGCCATGGTAGTGATGGACTAAACTTCTGACCTGTAAGCTGCCACCACAATGAGATGTTTTCCTTTGAAAGAGTTGCAGTAACAACCCTACCTAAGGAGCCGTACCTTGAAACCTGCTGTGTAGTTTCCACTTTCACTAAACCTCAGGCAGAAGCAACAGCACTCCAAGGGCTTGGCGCCTTCTGCTATTTTATTGGGCAGTGCTCCTGTAGGATGTCATAAGGTCTCCTGTTAGAACAATTTTTTTTTGCCATGACATACCAAAGAAATATGATAATATCCCGCCCTAACAGGGACTCCCTAAGACTACCTTTTCCGAACAATGTATAAGAGGTCCAGAATAGTTTGGTAGAGCTCTTACAAGATGATGCAGTTGGTATAACATATTTGATAAGAGACAGATGCTGTATTTTGGGAAGGAGAGTCAACTTCAAGTATAGCTCAGTGCCTTGTTCACATTTACCTAACTGGGCTCCAGGAGTCCAGGAGGAAGTGGAGATGCTAAGAAAGAACTGTAGCACACTGCCTTGGTCATCCTCGGACCATGAACAGCATTCTTTCAGGATCTTTGAAATAGAATAGACTTTAAGTCCTCAGTAAGGAGTGCTATGTTGTCCCTTCAAGTTTCTATAGAACACTGTACCACCCTGGTGTGTTCTGGGTTACACTGTGTCTGGAATGGCAATGCCGGTTGGGGGTTGAAGGAAACAGTAAAGCAACGGCAAAGGCTAAAATAAACACTCTTGTTCAATGAGTACCAAAGGCAGGGAACTTCTAGACACATGGGTACAGTGGCACATAGGTAGGGGCTGAGCTAAATATAAATGTGGAAGACAAAACCAGCAGAATATAACTTATTGTCATCAGGGTGACCCATTATGGTATATTTTATAGGCATATAGAAGAAAGATCTGGTGGAGATATCAGAAAAGGATACACAGAGCTGGTCAGGCTTGAGCTAAGATTGGTAGTTATGATTAAGCAAAGTTGGAAGAAATTTGTGGAATTGAGAGACCTTAGGTAAAGGAAACAGCTAGGCCAAAGTGGATCAAAAACATTTTGACAGGAGCAGTGTGGTCTTGGAAGACAAAGGGATAGGGTTGCCAAAGATGAACACAACCCAGCCATGTTGGTCGTGGCATATCAGGCTTTGGGTTTTTGCATTTTCCTTTGTATGAAATGTAAAAGGCTTTTGAGCAGGGCAGCATTGTGATTAGATTGCAATTACTGTCAAAGGGAAAACAATTTTGCAGCTAGACAGAGATGAAAATATTTTGACGAGAGATTATAGGCAAGAAGACCAGCCTTGCCCACAGGAGAGGGTCAGGACCTACATGAGCTTGAGAAGTAGAGGGAGGGGTATAAGTGGAACTGATTGCATTTCTCACTGATGATGATCGCGGAGATGGGGGTCTGAGTTTCTTTTTATTGCTCTGACGAAACACCATGAGCAAAGCAACTTATGAAAGAAAGAATTTAATTGGGACTATAGAGGGCTAGAGTCCATGAAAGTGGAACAAAAGCATGGTGGCAGGAACAACTTGCAAGCTTACATCTTGATCCACAAGTGAGAGAGAGAGAGAGAGAGAGAGAGAGAGAGAGAGAGAGAGAGAGAAAGCATTCACTGGGAATGGCACTAGTCTTTTGAAACCTCAGTGACTGACCCCTGAGACACCTCCTCCAACAAGGCCACACCTCCTAACCCTTACCAAACAGTTCCACCAACTGGAACTGTTGAAACACATGAGCCTGTGGGGCCATTCTCATCCAAACCACCACAGCTAGGAAGGCAGAGGGGAAAGGTAATGGTTAGAAGGTGTTGAGGAAGAAAACAATAAGAAACTGGGGAGAAAGATGAGAGAATCGGGAATGAGAGGGAAACAGAACGGGGAACTGGTGTAACTGACACAGTCCTGCGACCCAGCACTTGGGAGGCAAAGGCAGGAGGGCCACATTAAATTCAGAGTCAGCGTGGTCACAAAACCAAACAAAGGAGAAAGGGAGAGGAGGGAGAAGAAGGAAGGAAAAGGGAGCCACAGATGACCCCAAGGATTTGAAGGTGGCAGGGCACAAGGCAGAGTCTTTCTAGGGAAACGCTAGCACCATCTCTCCAGTGTGCTCTGGGTCTTGGGATCACCTCCTCTTCTGATCCACACATTGGAACTAAAGGTGATGGTTATGTTTGCTTTGACTATGACCCTTTTCTGGTTGTTATTGGAGGATCTGCGAGCACCAGAACAATTATTATTTATAAACAGTCCCACAAGAAGGTGGTAAAATGTCTGTTGCTAGGAGATATGGCCTACAATCTTCTGCTGAGAGAGAGGGAGAGAGAGAGAGAAATGGTTATTCTCATTAAGTCAGCTAATTCTCAAAAAAGATTTTCAATTCAGATCAAGGCAGAGGTTGCCCAAATTTTTGATTGCTTTTAGACAGAAACTAGAGTGCTCTAATTCCAGGCAGCCCCCAAGGAATTAGAGCCCCCACCTTTTCTTGCCAGCAGTCACTGTCACTGGGCAGGTCTCTCCTGGGCTGGCCTGGCACCTTGGGCATGTCACAGGTGCAGCCGTGGAGCAGCTGGCCCCTCTGCCTGGTGCTGTGTCTCATCTCTCACCAGCCTCAGGTAGGTGCCCCTGTCATCCCCAGGTGATGGATTCAAAACCCAGACTCAGAGAAATGGCTGGAGATGACAGCAAGCCTCTCTGCAGGGAAATCTGAGCCCTTCCTTCACACTGTTGAGCCAAGAAAGAGGAAGAAAGGGGAAAAGGAAGGGGGAACATAAGAGAATTTTGTTTCATTTTGTCTATGGATATATTTTTGACCATTTCATGGTTTCTTTTAGTTTTGGTATACTTTGTGGGAGGGATACAGCAAGGCATTTGAAACCACTTGAAACTCATTAAAACCATGGCATTTGGTTGATAGAAAATTTACCCTTTTGTTTCCCTGGAAGAAATCCAGCAATGGGCTGTTGACAAACATTCCCCTTTGCTGCCCCAGCTCCTCTTGAAGCCAGAATGAGGTAATCAAACTTCTCTAAGCAAATATGTAACATGCTAATTTACATATTATTTCCACGAGAAACAATGCAGGGATTTTTTTCTCCTATGGGAGAAACCCAACCACGGAACTTCTTGCATTTCATCTTGTTTCTTACTTCCTGCCTTCGTAGTCCTGTGAGATTTTCCCAGCCATACTGTAATTTCAGCTCCCACCACACCATTCTCCAACTCTGGTTTAACAACCAAATTAAATTACCCAGACCTTCATCCTGCGTAACTGCAGGAAATCCTTTCGCATCCAGAATATAACGGAGGACTCCATTGCCAGCATGGATAAGCTGCGCAGGTTAATTGGTTTCCCACAACGAAGATAAACTACAAAGCACAAAAACCTGTGTCTGGGTCTTGTTTCCAGGAGGCCTCCCTCTCTTCTCCCAGGTCTGGCTAGTTGCTGGTACCTATTGTTTTACTGGGAATGTCAAGGCCATCTTTGCTCTTTTCCCCAAAGGCTCAGGTGCCAAACCTGGAGGAAGGAAATGAAAACGCGCTAGCAACAAACTAACAGAACTCTCTTCCCAAGAAATCCAACTAGTACTTTTCTACTCTCCAGCAATTTTCTCCTTTTCTAGTATTCTTTTTTCATTTCAAATTAGCCTAGGCTTTATCCCAGGCCATCCAACAAAAGAAATGCCTTCCTCTAGAGCTCAGTCAACCCCCAGACAGCAACAGCCTCAGTCTGTGGACAGTGTTTTGCTCCCACAGCAAAATCATTCTAGAATATTTACTTCTCTGCTGCTGAGAGCCTTATTTATAGTCAGTGGAACAGGGCTCATGTGCACCAGGGGCAGGTAGTATTTCTGGGATTGATAAGTGGGAAGGAAAAAAGAGCCAACAAGGAAATAAGTATTTATCAAGCATGAAGATGTTCACACCTGATACAGTCGTGCAAGGGAAGTTGCTACGTCACAAAATCCCCACTCTTAGGGTTCAGATGGGTGGCACACTTGCATCCACTTATTTTGTGTCCTAAGTCAAGTTTCTGACCAGTAAAGCAGGAATCAGAATGAGCCTATAGAACAGGTTATTAAATTAAAAAACAACAACAACAACAACAACAAACCGATAGAAAGCACTTGGCACCTAGCAGGGCTTCAGTAAACACTGCTTTTCTTCTTACACTAACAGACTTGTGTTGTTCCCTATGAATGGGTACCTTACACTCTCCATGTTAGCCAACTAGGCAAAAAGCCCATTACGAAGACTAGAAGGCAGTCCACTGAATCTTTCTCCTTTTGGCTAGTCTTGTTCCTTTTTTCATTAATATTTTTAATTAAAATACAAAATAATGGGTTTCATTTCAGCATATTTTTGTATCAGTCATTGTGACTAACTGAGATCATACCCATCTTCCTCTGTCCCTCTTCCCTTGTCCTCCTGTTGTCCTCTTCCTCCAGACAGTCCCTCTTCTGTGTAGAGAAGGTTAGATTATTGATATGTAATTTTCAACGTGTAAAATGTTATTTAAATAATTCTTATTGTCTAAATTATTTATTGCATTAAATGAAATTTATGATGAAAGTATTTTATCAATCTAAGCTCAAGTGCAAGCCTCACCAACAGAGAGGCCAAGGGATTGAACTGACCTGTGAAATACTGTGATTTCCCCCAATGGGAGATGGGGGGCTGTTTACCAGGGGTTAACCTTTTAGTGACACACTTCTCCTTCAAGAATTGTAATAAAAAAAAAAAACCCTTCAAACCTTCAAACCAAAGTTATCAAAATTTTGTTGTTTAGCAATTACTTTTCTGAAGTTTAAATTTAACTGTGTGTCCAGTCTAAAAGAAACTCTATTTCCTCAAAAACTAAAGGCAGAAGGTTCATATGGCTATCTGTGGTGCCTGTTAGCATACCAACGCACAAGCTGGCCTCCAGACTCAGTATCACAAGTACCTGTTACACATTTCAAAGTCTATGCTAGCACCAGGCCTTTCCCACCTCCTCCCCTACTCTAAACTTCCCCAGCTACTCCTCCTTACAACCCTGCTATTCTGGCTGTGCTCTCTGTCTCTGTCTTCCTACCTGGACCAGTCATGCCATCAGTTTATACATTGGGCACCCTGGTTTTCTCCAGCAACTATCAATTAGAAAAATTTCCTTCAAAATGCAGATCAATAAGGTCAGTGCTCTGTTGACTTCCTGTTTTTTTTTTTTCTAAAGAAAAGCAAAACTCTTTTTCCATAACCTATCCAGGCTGCCTTGGCCTTCTTCAGCTTGGAATTCCCTTTTTTGAGCCACTGTACGGCTGCTTCCTGTCCTTCAGGCTTCAGCTTGGGCATCTCTTTAACCAGCTCTCCTCTGTGGCCCACTCTGAAACATCTCTGCTGTGGGGCTTTGCCCCATGACTTTTCATCTTCTTATAACCCGTACCCCATGCGGAGATGCCTTGCCTAATCTCTGCCTCAGTCACTGAGCTCCATGAGATTTCAGATCTTGTTCAACCTCTTTTCTGGTCTCAATATTTTAAATAGCATTTGGTACCCAGTAGCTCAATAAATACTTGCTGGGTAAATTGCATCTGTAGTTGAGCATAGAGAAAGAGTTCATTGATCACTGCAATGCTGCTCTGTTCTTTTGTCTCCAGTTCACTGGTGTTTCTATGTATTATAGAAGATGAGAGAAACTGCATTGTTGATTATTGAGTTGGGTTTAGTCTGCACAGACACGCTAAGAATAAAATGTCCATGACCCACTACTGTTGACAGGTTTCTGTCCAGCCCTGTCCTGTAGCCATTCAGTCCTAAAGAAACTCACAGAGGTCTACATTAATTATAAACTGGTTGGCCTATTAGCTCAGGTTTTCTTTTAATTAACTCATACATCTTATATCAGCCCTTAATTTTTGCATGTGTTAGCCACATGGCTTTGTACCTTTTATCAGCCAGGCATTCTCATCTTGCTTCCTCTGTGTCTGGGTGAGGAATGTAGACTGGGCCTTTCCTCTACCCAGAATTCTCCTATTCTAGTTGCTCTGCCTCTACTTCCTGCCTGGCTACTGGCTAATCAGTGTTTTATTAAACCAATACAACTGACAAATCTTTACAGGGTACAAGACTATGGTCCCACAGCACACCATCAAGAGAAGACAGTAAATTACAAAGTAGTATGAGGAATGATCCTTGTAACACTCATAACACATGTATCTATTGGGTGAATCATACTTTTTAAACATGTTTACATACAAATGTCCGAGAAATGACTAGGAAAATAGACACATAGAACATAAAAAGTGGGTCTTCCTGGGCATGGGGTTATAAATAGACTTTTTTTCCTTTAAATTTACTTGATCATTTGTATCACATAATATCAACATAATGTATCAGCAAAATAACATTTTGTATCAATCAGTTACATTGATTGTACAGAAAATGAAATCAAGCTATTTCTGTTTTTTGTTTGTTTGGTTTGACTTTGGATTTAGTTTTTTGAGACAGGGTTTCTCTGTATAGCTCTGGCTGTCCTAGAAGTCGATCTGTAGTCCAGGCTGGCCTCGAACTCACAGAGATCCACCTGTCTCTGCTGGGAATAAAGGCATGCGCCACCACTGCCCAGCTCCTATTCCTGGGATGTTTGTTTGTTTATTTGTTTCACTTTGCTTTGTTTCAGCCTGTTTAATCTTTTTATTTTTTGTTCATTCTTCTTTCATATACTACATCCCGACTGCAGTTTCCCTCCCTTCTCTCCTCCCATTCCATCTCTCTCCCTCCTCCCTTCTCCCCCAGCTCCACTCCTCCTCCATTCCCCTTCAGAAAAGGGCAGCCCTCCCAGAGCCGTCAGCAAAACATGGCATGTCAAGTTACAATAAGACTGAGCATATCCCCTCATATTAAGTAAGGATGGGTGAGACAACCCAGTGGAGGAAAAGGACCCCAAAAGCAGGCAAAAAGGTCAGAGACAGGCCCCACTCCCACTGTTAGGAGCCCCACTAGAGCACCAAGCTACACAATCATAACATACATGCAGTGGACTTGGTCAGACCCATACAGGTTGCCTGATTGTGGGTTCAGTCTCTGTGAACCCCTAGGAGCCGGCGTTAGTTGATTATGTGTGCCATTTTCCTGTGGTGTCCTTGACCCCCCTCTAGCTCCTACAATCTTTCCTCCCCTCTTCCACGGGATTTCCCAAACTCCCCTCCAAAGGACACTCCATCCTACCACAAGGACACTTGCTCAACCATGTTCATCGAAGCTTTATTCAAATATCCAGAAACTGGAAATGACAACTTATATGTCCCTTAAATAAAGAATGGATAAAGAAAATGTGGTTCATTTACATAATAGAGTATTATTCAGCTGTTAAAAAATAATATCATGAAATTTTCAGGCTAATGAATGGAACTAGAAAAAAAAATTATCCTGAGCAAAGTAACCCAGACACAGAAAGACATACATGATATCTCCTCACCTATTTCTGTTTAAAAAAAAAAGAAAAATAGGTTTACCTACAAGAAATTTAATACTTAAAGTGAAGTTTATTACAGAATTGGAACTGTAATAGAAGACTGACAGAAGAAGAAGTCCAAGTGCCTTTAAAGCCAGATGTTCCTAGTTTCTGCAGCTACTCCAGAGCTGAAGATTTGGGGCTAGGAGCCTCCGGTGAAAGAATACGTGGCTTTTGTCTTCCTGGGTCAGGGTTACTTCACTCAGTATCATCCTTTCTAGCTCCATCCATTTACCCACCAAGTTCATGGTGTTGATTTTTATTCTGGCTGAATAGCATCCCATCGTGTGTATGGACCACATTCTCAGTATCCCTTTGTCAGCTGAAGGACATCTAGGTTGTTACCATTTCCTAGCAACAGTGAACATGATTCTCTGTGGAGCAGGAGGTCAGGCCCTTTGGAAATGTGCCAAGGAGTGGTACAGCTGGGCCATGGGGTAGCTTTATTAGCTATTTACTAACTCACTACTCTACTTTCCATAGTGGCTGTGCATAGTGGCTCCAGCAGTGGACAGTGATTTCCTTTTCCCCACACACCCTCCAGAATTTGTTGTTGGTTGTTTTTGTTGATCTTTGCCATTCAGAAGGGGGTAAGATGAAATCTCAAAGTTAGTTTGATTTGCAGTTCCCTAACTGCAAGGAATAATGAATGTGTTCTGAGATATTCCTTAGCCTCAATCACACACAAAGAACTTCATTCAGGCAACTAAGTAATGCTGAGTCTGAGACCTCGTCTTATGGGAAAGAGCGTGCATCTGATGATAAGAAGACGGACGCTTGCGTGAACAGGGAGTGGGGGTCATTTACTAGAGCAAGAGCCACTTACCAGTGGCTATAGCCTGAAGAAAATGTCTCTTCCTGTCCAGAAGCCACTGACTGCCTTCTCCCTTTAAATCCTAGGGACAGGAGCTTCTCCCTCAAGAGAGTAATAACTTGTAGTACTTTTTAAGGGTGTAAAATTCAAATATCTGTCTCTATTTTAAGAAGTTTTCTTAGAACATGGTTATGTTCACTCAGTTTCATATTTCCTGTGGCTGCTTCCACATTACTATGTTATCATTGGGAGCTGAGAGGGACCATGCAGTGGGCAGCATTAAACTTATTGTCTGGACCTCTGGGGAAAACATTAGCCAAGCTCTGTTTACTGAAACCCTCTGATAATACAAGACATAGTATAATATAATATAATATAATATAATATAATATAATATAATATAATATTCAAGATAATAATAACTTGATACATTCACTTTGTCTGCATGGACATGTGTAAAATGAAACACTTGGCCTGGCAATCCTGTGTGTGGCCTGGGAGAGGAACCAGAGTACATAAAGAGAATATACAGAGGGTATAGAGTATATAGAGGGAG
>NC_022029.1:45806611-45825199 GCF_000317375.1 Microtus ochrogaster
TATAGAGTATATGGAGGGTGTATACACAGGGTCTGGAGTATATAGAGGGTGTATACACAGGGTCTAGAGTATATAGAGGGAGGATACACAGGTTCTGGAATATATTGAGGCCAGTGAAAACTAGAGCTGGAGAGCTCCCTCTATATGACCATGAAGCCAGCCCTCATCCCTGCAGGGTAAGGCTTTTTGGTGCATCTGGTTTAGGGGGGAGTGCCACAACCCTGTAACCCCTCGCCTATTCTCTGTAAGGAAACCCAATAAATTCAAGTTTCCTTAGAGTGAGCTTTGGCAGGATTGTGTCTCCATTTGCCTTTGAGACCTTGAGAGAAGAATCTGCCCTTGGGAAGGAATGTTTAACAATACAGAGACACCATTATGTACGTATGAATATGAATATAAGTATTAATAGACTACTCAGTCTGTGAATTCTTCCCCAGGGAATAGTCCTGGGATGCCTGTTTCCATTTTTTGTTGTTGTTCTTTGTTTTATCTATATTTTTAATTTTTTTTATGTATGAGTATATGTTTGTGCACTTGTGTTAGGGTCCAGCCTCAATGGGGTTTGCACGTTCCAGGGTAGGGGGCATGTGTATTAGAAATGCCAGGCAGACAGAACAAGATACAAAAGAAATACAGAGATATAGGATAGAATTTGGAGGGCAGTTCAGTGAATACTGAATTTATCTGTGTTTATTTTTTTATATTTTATATACCTCATTCCAAAACGGGGAGGGAAGAGGGCAAAAGACTGCTTTACCATGATACAAAGAACAAACAGGGCAGTTACCCCTTCAATACCTGACACATTAAGCAGCTATTTCCTGAGTTAACTATCCTGTTGTTTAGGCAGTGACCACACCTTAGAGCTGGACTGGCAGGGGCAGAAGTGAGGGAAGCCTATAAATCTATCATTCTTTAATAATCTTGATATTTAAATCACCAAATATATGATTTTTTAAAAAACTTAAGAAATGGGAAAAAGCATTCACAAGTGATGTACCATTAGTCTTTCTCAACGATCTGATCCAGACCTCTCCCTCCCATGCCTCCTCTTTTCCCAGCAGAAAGGGGAGGTGGGCAGGATTTCCTACTCCTTACAGCTATCTCTAAGCTGTCAGGAAATAAGTTTCCTCCTTTCTGCCTTATCTTTTGGACTCCGTCTGACCTCCTGTGACCTCCAACGGCACCTTCCTAGCTGCTCCCGGCCTCTTCCATGCTTGTGTTCCTTCTTCATGCAGACCATTCACCAGCCTCCATCACCCTACGTCTTTCTCCTTTCCTTTCACGTTGCCTCTGGCCACAACCTTTACCCACCAGAGAAGCAGCTTCCTCATCAGAAGGCCTCTTGGGGAAATCCTCCACTTCTGAAACAGGGGCAGGTTTCGGCCTTTGTGAGCATGTCACCCAGCACTCTGAAGTTGTTCGAGTCCATTCTGCAGACTTGGCTCCCAGAGTGAATGTTCTTAGGGCTTCAGTGTCCTCTGTCTGTGGAACCACCAAAACTGTTCTTAGTGCCAGATCACGTCACTGTGGCCTTACCCAAGCCACTCCCCTGCTTTGACCTCTGTAGTGGAGGCTACACAATGTACCCATCTGGATGGGCTTCTGTTCTCTGATTTCAACCCATGAACGTTTACAGCTTATCAAATGCTTACTCTTATATTTCCAAGGCTAGTTCCCTCATCTCATTTCCCCCTTTAATTCTAGTGAAGTAGTTACCCAACACTGACCTTGACTCTGTGCTTTAGATCTGAAGTTTTCCCCCAGATGTTTTGGGTTTAAGATAAAGGCTTGGTCTCAGTGTAGCCATGTTCAGGGGTGGGGCTTTTGGAAGGTATCAGATCGTCAAGACTCTTGATGGGTTCATATTTAGATGGAATCACCAGGAGGTGGTGGAAACTTTAGGAGGTCACACTCGGATGGACAAACTGGGTCAGAGGACACTTTCCCAGGAAGGGCTTATCTTGTCCCTAGTCTCCTCCTTCTGCTTCCTGTCTTCCATGACATAGGGAGCTTTGCTCCACTGTGTTCATCCCAGCGCTGTGTTCTGCCTCACCATGGCGTAGAGATGATGGAAGCCAGTGACCAAAGCTGCTGACACGAGACAATAGAATCTTTGCCTATTTAAGCTGATTAGTTCAGGTCACAGAAATGAAAAACTAAGACATCTAGCCAGCGCAGCCTCGTCTGCAGAGCTGTCCACCTCACCAGATCTCTGCTCCTGACTCACTACGTGTGTGACCTCTGTGCATTTCCTAGTGACCCTTTCTTATCACATCTACTGCTCTTTCATCAGCGTTCCTTTCATAACTCGTCAGACACCACACACTTACTTCATCTAGCTCTTCCTTGTTGCCTTTTGCGTCATGCCATTTTCAAGTCCCCGCTACTCACTTTCATGATCTCCCTCTCTCTGTATGTCCCCCCCCTTTCACTCACCATGTGAGTGTCCCCGAAAACCACAGTATGTGCATGCTCCTCTTTGGAAGGCTTCTTTTTTCACCTTAGAGAACAATTTCCACATTAGTAATTGAAGCACAAGATAGATAGATGCTATACACACACGCGCAATTGAAGCACAAGATAGATAGATGCTATACGCACACACAGGCGCGCACGCGCGCGCACACACACACACACACACACACACACACACACACACCACTTCATTCCATGGTTTGAGTGGTTGATGGAAATGAGCACATTGTGTCCAGGAAGTGTCTCAGATTAGACAGTTTCTGGCAAAATCTGTATCTGGATGGGAGCAGGGAAGGACAATGGATCCAAAGCCTGTCTCTGTGGTTCTACTGGGTCTTGGGGACCCCATAGTCATTTCCCATGACTCCACTTTAGCATTATTGCCTATATATTACCAGTTAATAGTCTATGGTTGACACTCAATGTAATTGGAATAGCGTTTACAAAAGGAAAATTGGAAATGCCCTCTTAAGAAATGAGTGGCAGGACTTTACTCAACTCTCTAGTGCTATACCATTGGACACCAGTGATTTTCTGCTGCAGGGGGGAACCTTTTGCCCTGATGTAGTCATATAATGGGAACTGCCTTAGAGGTGGAAGAACTCCTCAGAAGTCAAGTTCACGAGTCATCCAAGAGATAGCGCTGGGCACGCTCCAAGCTTCCCCAGGGCGGTCATACTTACATTTCTTCCATCTAATCATCCAGTAATCATTGTCTGGGGTGTTTAAAGAAACCTTTATCAGGTGCTGTTCTAAATGCTGGTGACATAGATACCAATAAAAGTCGCCCCCTTCCTCCCAAAAGATCACACTCTGGTACCCATAGAACTACCTGTTAAATTTAAATCAAGAGTAATCTAGAGTTAGACCATCTTAAGAGAAACAAGTACAAAGCGTTATTGTATTGGATGTTGTCTTTGATGTTTACAACCTGTTTCACATCTATTACTATGCTCCATATGTACAGTACTTGAGAGGAGGAAGCAGGAGAATTGCAGTGACTTTGAGATCAGCCTGGCTTACTAGTGAGTACTAAGCTAGCCTAGGCTACACAGCAAGACCCTATCTCATTCCATCCCAGTGAAGTGGGCAGAGAGTTGTGTGGAACCAACATTAGAGGAGAGGATATTGAGGCACGAAGAAGTCACATGCACAATTGTGTGTCCAGACTATGGCTGAGAGCTGGGGCAAGAACCCAGGGAGTCAGATGGAATTCACTTTTCTCTACCCGGTTCTGCTTCC
Source organism: Microtus ochrogaster (assembly GCF_000317375.1). Taxonomy (NCBI): domain Eukaryota; kingdom Metazoa; phylum Chordata; class Mammalia; order Rodentia; family Cricetidae; genus Microtus; species Microtus ochrogaster. The sequence continues at coordinate 45,810,332 of NC_022029.1, forward strand.
CTTCCTGAGCTGCATAGGGAAAGTACTAAAGTACTTCTCTTGTTTCCTTCCCCAGTGAGAATCTCTCCTTCAGTTCCTGGCCAGGAGACACAAATGAACCTAAAACTTGGGAAGCATGCCCAGGACACCTGTTGTAAAACTTCCGCCAGATAACACACCATTCTATTGAGAACACTTTGAGGTGCAATGAAACCAGACCAAATCTTAGTCCGTTGCATCTACCATGCCACAGAAGGAAAATTTCCAGGCTTCTTTCCCCAGGTCTCTGCCTGTCCCAGGAGGACAGAAGCAGGAAGCAGACTTTGGTCGCAAGCAGCCATCCTCCATGTTGCTAACAGGACTATGAGCATCCTATGAGCACAATGCATTGCTGAGGAACTAAGGAAAAGATGAACACAGGTTACCTCTGAGAGAGAGGAAGCTGCATCCTTGGTCGGTGGTCTCCACCTCTGTACACGCCCTGTGCTTCTCAAGGCACCCAGCTCAGTATATCGGTGTAAACTCCATGACTGTTGTATAGGGCTGACTAAGACGGGTGAAGAGAAGCGAGAAGAAAGGAAGAGGAGAGCATATCAAGGTTCATAGATGCTTCCGTTCCTACAGATGAAGAGCCAGGGCTTCCCTGGTGTGCATCCTCATCTCTCAGCATCCAGACGAGCGTGCCTCTCACACTAGGTCTATGAGAAACGATGCCCAGGATCCTCATGAAAACACTATGTTCCGGGAAATTACCCTGAAGTCACAGGAGAAGCAGAGGCTACAGCAGCGACTGACCCCACATTCCCCTGGAAAGGCTGGACGCAGCTCTGTGTTATTTTTAGGCTCTCTGGCTCAGGAAGCGCCATTGGATGGAAAGACTTTACCTTCCCCCACCCACCAGCCCCAGCTCCCAGTGCAGAGCTGTGGTCAGTAGAGAACACTCAGTTTGTGTGTCTTAAGAAATATGGGACAAGTCGACGGGTGGGGTACTGCCGGTGTGACAGTGGAGGTGCGTCAGCGGGCTCTATGTCAGGTGCCAACAGCCAGCCTGGGAATCACTTACAGTCACAGAGGTTACTTTCCCTCCTGGCCACTGTCCACTGATGGGAATGGGGCAGCTGACAGCCAAGCCAAACAACAGGACGCTAGAGGAAGATGCATTGGGTAACTTGCACATGAGTTTTTCCATTGTTGAAAAACTGCCCAGAAAGTCATATTTGGAGGAAGAATTTGTTTATTGGCTGCCTTTCTTTGTTCTTTCTTTCTTTTTTTAATCTCTTAAAGACATTTCTCTCCTGATCCCTTGGGTAGTATGCTTGCTTGGGCTGCCATATTCTTGTCATAGTGAAGATCTGCTGTCCGCCCACTAGGCAGGAACTGGCTTTGGAAGAATGTGGGGACCAGAGTCATGACTTATTTGTGAAAATACGTCCGAGAGAAAGTGCCACCTCAGTTGGCTATACAAACTGGCCTGTAGTTGGCAGCCCCAGGGCAATCTGTCAATAATAGATTGAGGTTGCTAGTACTGGAAAATGCAAACTGAGATAACCTCTTATCTGAAATATGGGATCCATGCTGCCCATAAATTCTCCCAACATGCAATTCAGCAGGCTATGCCTACATTTCAGGTCTTGGAAAAGAGAAAGAAAGTCCTGGTCTACACAAGCAGCCGGTTTCTGTGATGTAAATATTCTGTTGGTGGCAAACTTGCAGCAACTAAGGGGATCTGCTCAGAGCTTTGCTAAACACACATCAGCTAAGGGGATCTGCTCAGAACTTTGCTAAACACACATCAGCTAAGGGGATCTGCTCAGAGCTTTGTTAAACATACATCACCTCATACTAGCAATTCCACAATATCATTGACCAGGACAAAACCAAAACTGTAACTTGCTACTTCCAGGCTTGGTCACTTACCAGACACATGCCCTTGGCAAGTCCCCCTTTCCTCCCGCACAGCTGTCTCTGCAGTCCAGGTGATGTAGCAAATGATACTGGCATCTCTGTCAGACCTACAACATCTCTTCTTAGAGACCTGCGGCTCCATGATGCTCCCTCATCACGCCATATTTGGACCAATGGACTCTGTACCCTAGACCTCAGCTGACTAAATCAGAGCTGATCCAGATGCCAGGGGAAGTCGCAGCATTGTCTGGACAGTGGCCGTCATGCCTCTCCCTTGATTGAGCAGAACAACCCAGAAGTTAGATTTTGGGGGCGGGGAGGGAAAGAAAATAAAGAAGGGAGAGGGAGGAGGGACGGAAAGAGAGGAGAGAGAGAGAGAGCTTTCTTACCTGTTGCTGCCATCAAGTTCATTGAGTCACAGTTGAGAGTGAGAGGCATCCAGCTGCTGCTCACACATGCTCGCAGGTTCAGGCCAGTCTGGGTGGGACTGTGGGAACTGCAGCCAGAAAACTGAAAGCCAGGCAGAAACAATCCTCCAGGCCTCTTGGAGCCCTGACCTTACACAATGGTTCCCTCTGTGCCTCAGACCAGCAGTGCTGACTCCACCTGGACACTTAGAGGGACCAGCGGGGACCCGACCATAGGCCTGCTCAGTCAGTGGCTCTGGGGTGGGCCTAGCAAATACCGGTGACTGTATCCACCTCCTTCGCTTTGACAAAGAATGTCTATATTACTATTCTGAGAAAGTTACATTTTATACACGAGAAGCATACTCTGGCTGATGCAGGGATATTTTCTGGCTAGCTTATTATATGAAGGCCAAAAGATTACTTTAATTAGCGAAGTGTTTAATTTTTAAAAATAAAACCTAGGAGCTGGAGAGATGGCTCAAGTGCAGTCAGTGCGAGCATGGAAACCTGAGTGTGGACCCCTGGCATCCATGTGAAGTCAGACATAGCTGGTTAAATCTGCTGGAGGCAGGAGCAGGTGCATACTGCCACATCTGTAAGCCCCAGGTTCAAGGAAAGCCCGGCTCAAAACTAAGATGGGGAACAAGCGAGGAAGACACACGGTGTCAGCCTGTGGCCTCCATGTGCTTGCTCACACATGCGCACATGCACCACACAAACATGTACAAGACACACAAAAGTAAAGAGATATGATATTACTTGAATTAAACGATAGATTCCTTTATTAAAAAAATTAGACTAGCATTCCAAAGGCTAGCCTAAAGGAAGAGAAGGGGGGCTGTGAAGACTCAAACGCCGCCAGCAAATGAACAGCAATGGAAACCAGCAGGAGCATTTCAGAACACCAAAGCCAAAGATAACTCAGAACAGATGGCCCCGGGGCCGCATGGTTTTGAGTGGACAGGATTTCACAAAATGTGCCACCGAGCACTGAATGACTCATGATTTCTGGCTCTAGGAAACAGTTTGGTATCCACTAGAGGATGATTTGCATAAGTACAGTAAAAAGTGAAACGGGAAACTGAACACTGACCTCACTTTATCCTGACGTCTGTCAGAGAACTCTTCGTTGTTGATCTTGAGTCATTTGGTAAAATAGGAATTTTCACTTTAAAGTGCTCTCAAGGGGCGTTTTTTTTTTTTTTTTTTTTTAACTTCTGTTAGTCTAATTCAAACAAGCACAAACTAGAAGCTGGATTTAAGAGGAGGGGAAGGCAAGGAAGGCAGAACTGAGGGAAAAATGGGTGCTCTGTGCCTCTAGAGAGCAAACTGCAGGCGGGACAAAAGGGTTCTGCACATAAGTGACCAGGGTTGCCTGGAAGGGCTGTAGCGCCTTGCAGCACCTGGCATGGCCGTCTTCAGCAGTTCCTGTACCAGCCACGGTCAGTCCCCGTGCTAATGGTGGAGGGAAGGCAATGGAGAAGGAATGGGGTTGAAATGAACACCCTTTGCCCCGTCTCAACAGCAGAGAGATGAAGGGTGGGGACATTTCACAGAGGCGTGGCTTTCTCAGTGATTCACACTGAGACCTCAGGCCACTAAATGTGTGGCAGTTATTCCCACTCCCAGCAATACTTCAGTTCTCTGCAGACAGCACCTGGTGTTAGTTCAAATCCTAACTAGCAGTGAGCACAGACGCCAAGAGGGGTACTCACTCCCACAAGACTGTCTCCCGCAGTCAAACGTCCCAGGTTGTGCCCGTGTTGTCGCCAGAAACTCTCTGACCCTGTCCTGTTGACAGGATATGGAGCTTCATTGTGTATGCATGACTGACTGAAGTAGTGGCCATCGGAGATGAAGTCAACCACAGAGGTTAGACTGGAAGTCCAGTCCTCTAGTCACAGGGTGATTGGCTGCCCTGGCAGCTAGCCTCCTTTCCAGGCAGTCCAATAGCCCCTATTCATTAACATATAAAAAACTGCATTTTTCTGAGACTCCCCATCCCATATTTGAGGAGTTCTGTCAGGAAATAGAGAAAAGACCAGATATATATTTCTAATTATAAACCATGACATCCACTGACCAAATATATATATTAATAAATTGGAAAATCAAAAATTGGGGAATGCCCCTCCTTGAAATGAGCCACTATGTGCACCTCTGAAGAATGGGCTGTCATTTCCAGCCTTCAGTGGACGGATCCTGGGCTTCAATCCCAGTTACCGGGTAAGTGACCTTGGCTATTTACTAAACATAGTGTTCTGATGTCCTCACCTATAAAATGGAGACAACAGAATTTTATTTTATTATTTGATATCATCATGTCATTTTAAAAAAGTGTGTTTGGTTTCTGCCGTTGGTACTGGCACAGGGCTCCTGAACTACACAGCCAAAGTCATTAGATGTGTGTTCCCTTCTGCTCTCTGGTTCTCTTCCCCAGGTCCCTGCCACGGAGGTGCTGGCCTTTTGGAATTTCCTGAGTGAGAGGAGAACCTCTTATTCCAATGAGCTAACTCTTGCAGGATACTTTACAGAAGGCAAAGCTATTGTGGAATACTACTTTATGTAAAGGTGTGTTACATGTGTTTATGCTGTGGAACACTACTTTAACCAGGTAAAGGTGTGTTACGTGTGTTTATGCTGCATTTGTTTAATGATGTAAAAATGCGTTGCTTTATCTGCCTAAGGCACCAGACTGGTCTAACGAAAAGCTGAACAGCCAATAGCCAGGCAGAAGAGAGACAGGCAGGACTGGTGGGCAGAGGGAATAAACAGGAGGAGAGAAGAAGAGAGCCAAGAGAATGGGGGAGAGGGAAGTGCCAGAGAGACAGACAGACACAGAGGAGGACGCACAGAATGAAGGAGGGTTAAAAAGCCCGAGGCAAAATGTAGACGAAAAGAAACAGGTTAATTTAAGTTCTGAGCTAGAGCTAGTGGGACAAGCATAAGACAAGGCTGAGCATTCATGACTAATAATAATAAGTCTCTGTGTCATGAGCTGGTTGGCGGTCCAAAAGAAAGCCTGCTACATTAAAAGCCATGATTAGAAAATTAGGACTTGGAGGAAGCTGGAGAGATGGAACCGTGAGGTAAGTGTGCTTGCTTGCTAGTGAGAAGTTGAGAATTCCAATCACCAGCCCCGAGGGAAAAGCCAGACATTCCTGCATATTTGCCTGTAACCCATCCCTGTGGGAGTCGGGTGGAGATAGGAGGTTCTGGAATTTCCTGGCCACCAGCCTAGCTGAAAAGCTGCAAACAGGCAGAGTGACAGAGGAGACATTTGACAGTCTTCCTTGTCTTCATGGAACACACCCCACACACCACAAACCAGATCATACACCACAAACAAGATCAGCTTCACCTTTATCCTCAGGCAAGGGGAAAGGACTTAATTAAGTTACCTGGTAAGCTGGGCAGTGGTGGTGCATCCCTTTAATCCCAGTACTTGGGAGGCAGAGGCAGGCAGAGCTCTGTCTGTGAGTTAGAGGCCAGACTGGTCTACAGAGTGAGTTCCAGGACAGCCTGGGCTGTACAGAGAAACCCTGCCCTGAAAAAGCCAAAAAAATAAAAATGTTAATTGTTGAAATGACCCGTATGATGAAGAAAGAAAGGAAAAAACAAAGTATGAAAACTGGAGGCAATCTTGGTTGAGGGCCGTCTAGTCCTCATGCTGGATGGCTGGCACATGCCAGCTCCAAGGGATAGAGGGGCCTGTGCCCAGAACTTTCTAGACCTTGCCCCAAGTATCAATTCATGCAATTTCTCTATTTTCCTTAAAAAAGAAGAAACAACAATAACAACAGAAAAGAAAAGCAGGGACTCATTCCGTAGTAGACTGGTCCCTAACTCACAATGCCCCTCCCTCAGCCTCCCGAGTGCTGGAACTATAGGTGTGCCACCATGGCCACTGTATGCTGTGCTTCACTGTGGAATAAGCTGATGAGGACTAAGTGGACCCCCACTGTCCTATCAAGGCTGTCCTATTATCAAGGGGTTCAGCTCAGAAAGGAAATCATAGGGACTGACATTTAGCTTGTAGTCAGACACAGTTGACACCTGGGACTTGTGATTGAAGTCTGAATTGGAGGTACAGACCTGAGCAACTGACCCCCTAACTCATGATGTGCAACACCAACCCTACTTAGTGCCAGAACTGAAAAGAGCTGGAGAATACTTCGTGTCCAGTGGAGAAACCCATACACCTGGTCACAAAAGTGTGCTGAGTGTATAGAGAACATGGAATTTGGCTTTTTTCATATTACAACAATACAGTGTGTCTTGAGGATTCAGTGGGCTGGTTTGCGTGTTAAAGCAGTTATCATTCTGAGCGCTTAGCATATTTTGCAGTTTGTCTCTGACATACATGAAAAAGGGAGGGCAGTGTCCCACTATGTAGCTCTAGTTGCCTTTGAACTCACTATGTAGACCGTGCTGGCCTCAACTCACAGAGATAATGTCAGGTATTTTTGATGCAACAAATACACGAGAGGGGCAATGTAAGGAAGGAAAGTTTTGCTTGGCTCGCTGGAGGTTCGGGCTCCATTAGCTTGGCTGCATTGTTTTGGGGTTTGTGGTCAGGCAAAGTGTGGCGGGAGAGAGGGTGCATTGTTCTCACCTCACAGAGGACAAGAAGCGAACAGATCTCTCAAGGAGCAGGAGACAACTGTCTTCCCAGGACACACCCTCAGAGAGCTTGCTCCAGCGGGTCTCTAGTGTTCTGCCACACTCCAATACTCTATGAGGAGATAGGTCTGCTGCCTGGGTCCTCAGGATCATCGTCTCTCCCCTAAATCCCTCCAAGCCTTTGCCAGACATTTCAGATCACACTACAATCAGGAACAAAGGCAGCTGAGGCAAAATGGAGAGGAAAACCAAAACAGCTGGAGGCGTGGCCACACATGTAGCTGAGGACCCATGGGTGCTTGCTAGGCCACTGTGCGGGGCAGTATCATTCTTTATTGGGTTAAGGCAGGGGCTGCTCTTTTAGCTCGGGGAGTCACGGGGATGACCTTCTGGGCCAAGAGCATTTTTCTATGGGCTGGGTGCAGCATTGAAGAGGTCAGGGGGAACTTCCATACTTCTGACCTGACAAAGGTGAAGTTTGTCCCTGAGGTATCTTGCGCAGAGGAAAAGGCGAGCTTGGTGAGGGAAAAAAGAAGCATTGGTCAGGACACTTGATGTTACTGCCACATAACAAACTGTCCCACGCTTTGTGAAATGAAGCTACAGCTCACTGTCACCTTTCATGTTCTGCCCATAGACTGGGTTCAGCTAAGTAACTCGCCGTTGCTTTTGATCTTGCAGTCGAAGTGAGGCCCTCGAGGTTCACTCTTGTGGCTGGTACTTGAGGCTGTCCCTTGGCTGGGTGCCCAGCAGGAGCAGTCTATGGCAGTGCCAGATAAACTGCCCGCCTTTCTCTGGATAGGAATTATCGATGGAGTTGCATTCCAAGAGATTCAGGTAGAAGCTCCACAAAATTCCTGTGACCTAGCTGTTAGGATTCAGACATTATGCTGACCTACCCGTCACCTGGCAGGATGCCCTCAGGCAGTACCCTGGCCAGCCCAGGGTCCTATGGCTGCTACATCCCTACGCGGTCTGTGAGTCACTATGTAGTCTGTGCCCAGGTGCTATGCCGCCCCCCCATTTTATTTTTATTGCTTTTATTGAGCTCTACATTTTTCTCCACTCCCCTCCTCTTCTCCTCTCCCCATTCTACTCTCCCGTGACCCCCAAACTCCACGACAGACGCTCTGTAGTTTGTAGTCATTTCCAGAGAAGGTGGTAGAAGAATGAGTGGCCAGAACATTGCGTGTGAATCTATGGACAAAGTCACCAATATTCAACGTAAGTAGGTAGCAGGGAATGCAGCAACGGGAAACAATGGGTTTTTTAAGTTGAGTTTTTGATTATCAGTATTGGATTTTGATTATCAGTATTGTGTACAGTATTGTATCTAATTGATCTTTCAAGATAATGGATCTATTGTTAAAAGAAAGGTTGTTTTTAAAGAAGAAAAGCAATGATAGTGGTAACAAAAACGGGTCAAAGGAAGGCCCATGAAACACAGTGGTGCATTTTCTACGATTAAATCCCACGCCAAAAATTCAACGACAGCAAATACCATCATCCATTATTCTAAGGTAATGTTGATAATTTTCCTTTCAGTGGTTTGTATGCTTGCTTTATAAAACTTGGTTTCTAAGCCACATGAAAGCTGTGGGTATAAGTCATTTGAACTGCATTATGCTTACAGAAACATAATTGTGGCAAGAGAGAAGGTTTACTAGTTAAGAGGACCTGCTGTTCTTCCACAGAAAGAGGTGCTGAGTTGAGTTCCCAGCACCCGTGTTTGATGGTTTCCAAACACCTATAAGTGCAGCTCCAAGTGACCCCTTTTCTTTTCCTAGCCTTCACAGATACCCACACACATGTGGCATTCACTCAGGTACACACACACATAAATTAAAATAAATCTTACAAAAGAAATGTAATTAAAATGACTAATCCTCACACTGAGTATTTAAAACTTTCCATTGAATGATTGCTTCATTTTCATACTTACAAAAGATTGACTTAGGTGCAGCAATGTTCACCTATAATAACCCCTGCTATTTGAGAAACTGAGGCAAGAGATTTCAAGTTCAAAGTCAGCCTTAGCCATAGAGCAAGACTCCATCTCAGAAAGAAAGAAGAAAAGAAAACAAAAAAGAAAAACACTTTGATTTAATGAATCATATCATAAATTTAAGAACCATTCTCAACATGCCACCAGGAAGAGAAAACACAGACATACTCACACACACACTCACATGCACACAGACACATGCACACACTCATACATACACACTTCTTTTTTCTTTCAAAATGATTGTTGCCATTCTTGTAAAATTCTGGGTCCAGCAGTTTTTGTTACTATTGTCTTATTTTCTTTCATGAAAGCTCTTTCCATGTGCTTACAATGTTCCGAGGACATTTGTTCGCTGTGCTCTGGCCATACCAGCTACTCTGAGTCTTGAGTCTGCACCACACTCCTTGCTGCTCCCAGGCCTGCACAGCTGCTGTGTTCATCCTTTTCCCGAGCACCTCCCTGCCCCTTTGCACAGCTAGCTCACCCGCCACTTGAACATCCCCTTACCGGATGCCCTCCGCAGCCTCAGACGTAAAGCGGTCGAGCTGTCGCCCCTCACTGTCTCCTTATTTCCCCTGTTGTAACCTCAGGATCTCTTGGTTAAAGTGTTTGTTTTATGTATTCAGCGCCTGCTCCTTCATGAAACTGTAAGTTTCTGGAAGACAGGCTCCACAGCCATCATCGTGTTTGTTTTCTTGTGGTTTTAAGTGTTGGGGATCAGAGCCACCTCAAGCACCCTGGATGAGCACTCCGCCATGAACCTGTAACCCCAGCCCTGTAACCACAGTGCTGAGCACTGTATTCTCCACGTCCAGCTTACTCTATGATAGATAATAGAAGCCCAGTAAATATTGGGAAACACGGCAATCCCTGCATTCGTGATGTAGTGTATTCCTGGACACCACAGCTCCCAGGAGGCCCTTAGGAAAGTGTCGAGAACTATTTCCCGTGAAAAACATTCAGTGAATAAATAGAAGGAGCCCACAGGGGGTTGAGATAAACTAGGGGAGCCTAATGACTGTAATCTGAAGCAGAGACTGACTTCTCAGCAGACTGAAGCTTTGCTGTTTAAGCTACAAATGCTCATTTCTTCTCCTTGCTCCCATGGGCTACTTTGCTCCATGGTTTCATGTGAGAGAAGGTTGTCGGGGCAGGGATACTACTTTAGGGGTCAGAGTGAGATCAGTGCTAGCTGGTGCTCTGCCTTGGCTGGGAAAGAAGGGGTGGACATTGCTGAGTGTGGCTGAAGTGGTGTTCAGAAGGGCAAGCAGGTCTTAAACCCAGGTGTAGATGGAAGTCTCTGTCCCACCAGGTCCTGTAGCCATTCAATCCCAAATAAACACACAGAAGCTTATATTAATTATAAACTATTTGGCCTATTGTTCAGGCTTACAACTTAGATTAACCCATAATTCTTATCTATGTTTAGCCATGTGGCTTGGTACCTTTTCTCAGTAAGGCATTCTCATCTTGCTTCCTCTGCATCTGACTTGGGACTGCGTCTCTGCCTTTCCTTTTCCCAGAATCCTCCTAGTCTGGTTGCCACACCTATACTTCCTGCCTGGATACTGGCCAGTCAGCATTTTATTAAACCATTATGAATGACAAATCTTCACAGTGTTCAAGAGCATATCCCACAGCTCCCCGGTATCTGCCTCCTTACATCTCTGCTGAACTGTGTCTTGCATTCTTACCATTCCTCATTAACTCTAATATGTTGTTTCTTCTGAAACTGATTTTAGCAAATGCTGCCGTGCTGTGGCTTACTCAATTCAGTGGCCCTTTCCTTTTTTTGAGAGTGGCTAAAACTGTGTGCATTTGACAGATGACAACACTTTGGAATCCATTTTAGAAAGACAGGGTGATGGTCTCGTAGTGCGTCCAGTGGAGGAGCTTGGATGCATTACAGTAGGAGCTGGCACTAGCGTGCTTTCTCTGTGGAACAATAAACAACAGAACGTGGACTCCAGCGAGGCCCAGGACAGCTGCACAGCAGAGGAGTTGCTCCGCTCTGCGATTCTGGGCTGCCCTTACATTTGATCTCGCTCAGTAGAATGTGGGTGAAGATCACTGCATGACTCCTTGGGCCTTCCACAGATGTTCAGGCTGGAGAATCTGTCATCCTCGAACAAATACAACCACAGAGTGATGAGCGACTCTGCGGTGGAGAGAGGCACGTAGGAAAGCAAGGCCAGTCCACGTCTTCCAGCCCCCGATGATGTGGTCCAGGCACCATGAAGGCTGAGATGAGTCACCCACAGAGAACAGCCTGGATTTCCTAACTCTCAACACCATGAACAATAGGACGGCTTTTATTTTAAGACGCTGAGTTTTAAGGTAGTTAGTTACTAACTTTCTCCCAGTTTGTCAGCAACTCTCCTTCAAACAGCCTCTGATGACCTGAGCCCTAGAGGAATGGCTCATGTTGGCCTGAGCCAGCAAAGCATTGGAGATGCTGTCGGAAGTCGCCGTCTAATGACAAATCCTGCTGGGATAAGTTCCTCCAACACCTTTTCACTGGCGATTGTTTCTGCTCAGTGACAGACACAGTGCATCACTGGGTACCAAAGGCTCCCAAGAGAAGCTTGGCTGCCCAGCCTGATGGAGAGCCTCAGGACTGCCAACAGCATGGCCTTCAGGAATCCGATGCCTCTCCTTGGCTAGAAGCAGCAGTTCCTTCACAGAGCCTACTCCGGTGTCTTATTCAAAGACACCGAATTGAATTGAGACTTACTGAATTGAATTGAGACTTATTCAAAATCTGGCCTGGATCTGACAGTTTTCAGAGCTGAGTGGGCCCAGGCAGCTGCCAGTCCACCCTCTTGAGAATTGGCACTCGGAACAGTCACCAGTGACCGAGCAGGATATCCTCAATGTGAACGGCAGTTTCTCAATAGGAAGTGTGAACACCAGGGATATTGCAAAGGGAGGACCAGCACCCCAAAAGATGAATGTCTGGTAAAATGCAGGAGGGAAACAAGCCACCCCAGCAAGGAAAGCTGTTCAGTAGCTAAGCATGGAAAGAGAAAACAGAATGAACCACAGGCCGAAAAACTAATGTACAGGAATTTTTGAGTCTGGCCTTCCAAAGATTATATGATCTTTTGAAAAAGATTTTCCTCTATTGTTCCATGAAATACGTGTATGTGCGTATGTTTATATTTGAAGATAAACCACATGATGTCATTAATTCCTATTATTCCTATCCTGTGGAATGCTAAATCCATGTATGCAATACAAGAAGTATGTTTCTTAAAACTTCTCTCGGCAGGCCAACATGGTTCTTTCTCCTCTGTGACCCACTCAGCTTCTTAAGTGACCCCTACAACTGAGAAAACTGAAATTTCTTTTGTAGTCTCTGACTGGCACACGAGGTCTTCTGCAGGTGCTAACGTCTCCACAAGTCATGGTACAAACCAGTCAGCCAGCCCAGAAAGCAGGCCATCTCCTCTGTCAGATCCTGTCTCGAACATCAGTCTGCTGATGTGTGCAGTCGGGCTATGACCAACACCATCTTTCCTAGAACACAGAGCAGCGTTCTTCTTGGGATTGGATTGCTGCATAACTCTTCAGAGGCACAAACCCAGGAGAAACAGAATGGAACCGTTCGCAGGAAAAAGGAAGCTACAGAGATGAGTGTGCTGGAGGGCGGGCTCAGTCTGCCATGCCTCTGGAGTCAACAGCTCGCTGTGGGGAGCAAGACCACTGTTCTTTGCCAGCAAGTGCAGAAGTCCATTGTCACTTGGTCATTGCAAAGGACATTGATTGGCATTGTCTAGACAAACCTCTTCTGAGGTAGGGTAGGCAAGCCCCTTCTGAGACCTCCTGATCTTTTCTGTGGCTCTCAGGCCCAGGACGAGCAATGCCAAAACGTCATGGGTCACACACTACAAATCTTTGTTCGAAGCTAGACGGTCACCTTTGGGTTTTCTTCAAATAAATATATCGAGTTCACATCAAGTCAGTGGTGCAAAGCTGAGGCTCCAGAGTGTGACAGAGAAGCTTAAAGTGACCGAAAGAGTAGAGGATGTCACCGGGACATCTCCCCAGTCCCCAGCATTTCCCCTCATAGTACCTGGGTGTTTTCACTTCTCTTTCTGACACCCTGCTGAAAGACCACCAGTTTTACCTCCTTCTGAAGATGCAAATATCGCTGGAGGAGTTTGGGGAGCAGGAACTGCTTCGACATCTCTGTACTCGGAACAGAAAACGGAGAAATCGAGGCCCAGGAAATGTGTGTTTAAAGCTGCAGGCTGGACATACATGGGACAGTGGTCTTGTTGGACTCCAAGTCTGTCACATGTTTGGACGGTGAGATGCACGTGGAAACTATTGAAACAAGGCAGTTGTCAGGGAGGAACCACGGTCCTGAGTGGGCAGGACAGGACAGTTAGGGACAGTGGGCAAGGGACCTTCGTAGGTGGCAAAACCAGAGGTGGGGGCTAAGAGAAATTTTCAAAAGTGACTGTAGTCAGGGTCAGCCTGAGATGCAGGGAGGGTGTGAGGGAGTGCTCTTCCTGACCCCAGGGCCAGAACTGCAAGAACCATGGACCTGGGGATTCACATCATGTTGGATTTCACCAGTGAGTTGGGCATCATCAGTGCTGTGGACGAGTTCCAATGAAGCCAGCCATCCAGTTAATTCACTGCACCACACGGTCCTGACCCTCTGCAAGTTGCCGGCTTTTAAGTGTATTTCACCATGACCTTGAAGGTGAAGCTGTGCCTCTGGCCCATGGGAGATTTCCCAGGGTAGATTATAAGCAATCGTACCATGAGTCTTACCAGAGCCAGGTCCCCTTTTGTTTAGGGGCCCAGTAGCTAGCATGACAGGTCTGGAGACTGCTGAGTAACATGTCAGCTTCTGCTAGCTTCCTCTGCATTTCCGTCAGTCAGCATGACGTGACAGATTTCCTCGAAAGACCAAGACAAAGACACAACCCAAAATTCAAAGAATTCTCAGAATACTTCCCATTGTCTGTGGCTCGTGGTATGTGTTTTAATATAATTTATAAGTGCATAGTGTATGTCAAGTTGTCAGAGCCAGAGGAACTGCCACTGGAGATTAAATACGGGTACTGAGTAGTCGAATTTGTTTCTCGTCTATGTTTCTAAGACTTTCTCCCTAAAGCAAAGTGAAAAGTGGAAGCTTCCAGAGCAAATCTAAACCCTCAAATGTGAGGAGAAGGAGTGGAGACTTTGCAGTAAGTGTAGAGGCCATTGTTTTGTTTTGTTCAAGACACGGTCTTACTACGCAGCTCTGGCTGTCCTGGAACTCACTCTGGAGACCAGGCTGGCCTTGAACTCAGAGATCTGTCTGCCTCTGTCTCCCAAGTGCTGGAATTAAAGGTGTGTGCCACCTTTAATGCCCATCTTAGATCAATATTTTAATGTTATATTATGGATTAAAATCTTGATGTTTAAAAATTTTTTTCCTTTGCACGTGTGTGTATATATGTCCAGGTATGTGTGTGTGTGTTCTTGTGAGTCCAGGTATGTTTGTGTGGTGTGTGTGTTCTTTTTTTTTTTTTTTTTTTTTTTTTTTTGAGACAGGGTTTCTTTGTGGTTTTGGAGCCTGTCCTGGAACTAGCTCTTGTAGACCAGGCTGGTCTCGAACTCACAGAGATCCGCCTGCCTCTGCCTCCCGAGTGGGTGTGTGTGTTCTTGTGTGTGAGTCCAGGTTTGTGTGTGGAGGTTAGGGGATAACCTTGGGTGTTGTTTGAGACAGGGTCTTTGTGGTTCACAGGTTCTTAAACAGGGCTAGCTCTGATCTTCCAGAGATTCTCTCTGTATAGGAGAGCAGGGATGACAGATTGTGTCTGCTGTGCCCAGAGTACCCCATCTCTGTACAGGAGAGTAGAGAAGTCAGATGTGTGTCTGCTGTGTACCCCATCTCTGTATAGGAGAGCAGGGATGTCAGATGTGTGTCTGGCTGTGTCCAGA
>NC_022029.1:45825640-45830487 GCF_000317375.1 Microtus ochrogaster
TCACACCTACTTGGCAAGCACTCACTCACTGAGCCATCCCCCTAGCACTTAAGTATCATTTAGGGTGGTGGCACATGCCTTTAGCTTTCAACATTCAGGAGACAGAGGCTGACAGATCTCTGAGTTTGAAGCCAGCCTGGTCTAGAGGCAAGTTCCAGGATAGCCTGGGCTACACAGAGAAACCCTGTCTCGAAAAAGCAAAGCAAGCAAACAAACAGACATGATCTTTAAGGTCCTCAATATTTTTAAAGAGTCTAAAGTCCTCTGATACTGAAATATTTGGAAATTGTTACATACATCTTCCTAGTTGGTTTTCCTAAAGTTAATTCTTTAAACTTTGTAGCCATCTGCTGTGGTTTGAATATGGTGTAATGATTCGTTCTCTCAAAAGTTTGATCCTTGGTTTGGCTCCGGTGAGTGAAAAGTACTCACTCAGGCCATTGGGTCACTGATCGTGGAAGAGATTAAGGGATCTCTTGCAACCCCTAAGATTTTACAAGAATCAATTATGAGAACAAGTAACCCCTGACCTTCTCCTTGGTTTCTGCTTTTGAGATGCGGCCTCTTTCTTTCACATGTTCCTACCAATGGCACCCATCATGTGGGGACCCAAAGGAGGCTCTCAGCAGAGCCTGTGCCATACTTCCTGGACCCTTAGCATCTCCCAAACTATGAGCTAAATAGAACTCTTTGTTCTTGTTGGTCACCCTGCATAGTTCCTTTGAATGATGAGAAATGGACACATACACCACCTAAAACCCTTTAGCTTAGACCACCTTCTGCCCGCAGGCTCCTTGCCACCCCAACACTGTGTTCATATGCAAGGACATTATAAAAACTATGTAACAATTGGCGGGACACAGAAAGCTACTGACAGTTGCAGTGTTTTCCCAACCACAAGCCAAGATTCTGCCCGAAAAGAGTAGGTTCCTTCCCAGTCATCTCTGAGCACTGAGGGTTTTCCCTCCCCACTTGTAAACTGTCTTCCTTGAGTACATGAGAATTCCTTCTCCCCAACACAAGCCTATTCTGCTTGCAGGAGAATCCTGGGGCTTAGCACTGTACATAGTGCCTACCAGGCCCTCACAGATCTGCACTCTTCTGTGTCTGAGCACGAGCTCTTGGCTTCAGATAGCAGTAGCTTCCAGAAATTTGGAAGAACACAACGAAGGGTTTTATAATAGTGACAAAAAGGAAACATGTCTCCAATGTCAGGAAACGGTGCTTCAATATTGTGACTTGTTTGATATGTAAGTGTCAGGGTCACTTCATCAGAGGGAATGAGTGAAATGCTTCAGGGGTCTGGCTTTTACAAATCTGCCAAACTAGTTTAAATAAGACCCGATTCGCGCATTGCCCAGAGCGCAGAGGATGACTCTGTCATCAGAAATGTAGGGAATGCACTTAGATGTCTCTTTTTCTGTGGGATGAAATTCTGAGAATTGGGGAAGCAGAGCAGGGAATTTCCAGGGGTCTGAGGCTAAACACAAGAATGCCAAGTCTGCACACTTTGATCCTGTTCCTCTCGAGTGAGTGACTCCTCCAGCCCTCATTCTTCCTTCTTATGCTTTTATGAATGAAACTGTGTCTTCCCCACAACATCCCTACTAAGATGTTGAAGTGTTAGCCATACTTCTGCAGACTGTGTTCTTAGTTAGAGACAGCTCTTTACTCTTTAAAATGAGGGTGAGCACCAACCGAAGACTGGTGTTTCTATAAAAATAGGAACTTCAGACCCTCCAATCCATGCAGAGGAAGACAATGTCATGACACAGGAAGAGCAGGTGTGCATGAGACAGGTGCCTGAGAGCCATGAGAGAGGCCTGAATCCTTCCTTCACATCTCTCAGAAGGAGCCAACCTTGCAGGCAGCTTGACTTTGGATTTCTCTCTTGCAGCATAGTGGAGACAGGGATTTTCTGTTTTTAAGTCATTCAAACTGTGGGACTTCATTGTCACCTTGGGAAACTTCTTTCAGGTTTTCAAATACAGCCAAAATTTCAGAGAACTGGCTCTAGGGGGGAATAGATCTGAGGAGCCCTTTGCTTTGGTAAGTGAGGTCTAACAATATACACATTTCCCCTATTGCAGCCCTGACTGCTGCCCCAGCCACACACAGCTCACAGCCTTCCTCCACCTGAGACCTAAGGGCTCTTCAGTAGGAATAAGGAGACTTGTGCTCACTTGATGCTGGAGAAGAGGTGTGTGGCCTGGATTACATGAAAGCCAGACTCTGATTCCCTAGCTCCTGATCCCCGTGTGTGCCTGGCCCGTCCACATATCCCACACTGTCTAATCACCAGCAACAGGCACTTTCTGAAGACTTTGGTGTTGCTTCTGACCTTGACTTAGTCTACAGTTGTCTTCTCTCCTTTTGTGACCACACCCTCTTTGCCCCCTCCCTCTCAACACCTCCAGTTCTTCTCATGGCTGCCATCCAAGGTCCTCTGTAGTCATTGTCACCGCTCCCATCTGTTCCTGACTCCTGCGGATGCTGTGGGCTTCCCGTTTGGTCTCCTCTTACCTCGTTGGCCCACAGCCACCAGACTTGTTCAGGCCATTGGATGACAACCCTCAGACACCAGGCAATTCTAACATGAGTTCTTGGAAGGGCAGTATAAATGGTAGAAGCCAAGAAGGGATGGAGTGAGGGTCAAGAATGGACTTGGGGATTTGGGGCCAGGTAAACGAATGGACATGAAGAATGGCTTGCATGTACCCTTTACATATCTTTAATGGTGCTAAAAAGAAGTTTAAGGGGCTGAAGAGATGGCTTAGGGATTAAGAGCACTGGCTACTCTTCAAGAGGTCCTGAGTTCAATTCCCAGTAACAACATGGTGGCTCACAGCCATCTATAGTGGGAACTGATGCCCTCTTATGGCATAAAGCCAATACAGCACTCGTACATAATATAAATAAATCTTTTTTTAAAATTTAAAGTTCAATATTTTATTTGAGGTGATTAAAAATTGGTGTGAGCTGGGAAGTGGTGGCACATGCCTTTAATCCCAGCACTTGGGAGGCAGATGCAGGCAGATCTCTGTGAGTTGGAGGCCAGCCTGGTCTACAATAGCTAGTTCCAGGACAGCTAGGACTGGTTCACAGAGAAACCCTGTCTCGGTTTCAAACAAAAACAAAAATTTGGTGCACATGTCAAGGTGTCAACAACTACCAACAAAATGGAAATGTCAGAACATTATGGATTATTGCTGAAGTTCCAACTTGTTTGAATTTCCTTTCCCTAATATTATATTCCCTGCCACCACCTTTAGTTATGGTCTTGGTTAAATGCTCTGTTTCACTTGTTGAAATGCCCTTTCATGGTCAACAAGTGTTAACTGAGCACGCTTCTTAAAACTGCGATTTCCTGCCCTCCTCTCCTACAACTCTTGCTCCCAATGGTATTTTAAAGCTGATTCTTAAAGAACAAATCATCAAATGTGGTGCATCTGTATAGACACGTGTGGCAACTTCAGCCTCTAATGCCCCTGGCATCGGTTTTTAGCCCAGTTACCATGGCAAAGGCACCACAGGGCGGATCCTGGATGGCTGCTGGGGTGAGTGCAGGGCAGCCATACCCTCCTTTGACCTCTTTTCATTTATAGGATGAAGTAGGGAAACATGGGGGCGTCTCCCCAAATGTAGGCCTCCTCCCCCTCTCATGTCACTGTTGTTTGTCACTTTACAATTTCCAGTTGTTAAGTCTGAGAACTCCTTTTGTATAGATCTGGGTGTGGTATGTGTGTATGTGTCTGCCCATCGGGCATGCCTGTATATGAGCAGGACATGCACCTGTTCAGGGAACCTGTGTGCCTCCCTCCATCACTCTCTGCTTTATAGGGGAAGCGGGGCCACGCACTGACCCCAGAGCTAATGCTTTTAACTAAACTAGTTAGCCAGCTTTTGCCAGGGACCCCTGCCTCTATGTGGCCCTCCTCCTGCTGTTCCTGGCCAGGGAGAGGGGGGAGGAGGGAAAAGGAGGAGGCCACTACACCCATACAGCTCTGTGTGACTTCTGATGATCATAACTCCAGGCCTCATGCTTGCCCAGGAAGCACTTTACTGGTTTGAGAACTTTGAAGCTGACTTTTCCAAGTTTCTACAAGGTGAACCAACACAGCCGCTTGCCTGGTGCTGTTCTCACTGCTCAGCTTGGTAATGTAAAGCAGCTTCCAGTTTTTAACATGGAAAGGCAAGAGTTCTGTTTTTTATTGTCTCCATTTTTCTCTCTCAATCGCTTGTGTTTTATAAAGATATCAGTCAGTCATAATAGGTTGTGTGTGTGTTTTGAGGGGTCAATTGGTTAAAAATGTGTGATAGTTGTATTAATTATAGTTTTTTTTTTTTTAATGACTACAGCACAGACCTCACAGAAGGTCAGGAATGATAAATTCTGAGTGTTTTCTGGATTAAGCCAATTTAAACAACAGCTCAACATTGCACTGGGCAAGCACGAATATGGAGGCTGTCTGTGGCAAGCTGCCCAATCTGTCATAGCCAACAGTTCCTTCCTGTCTCGGCTGGCTTTCTACATTAGGAGAGTGTTGGGAGCAAGAGGCTGTGGCAGAGGGAGGAGGCTGGTGGAAAGTGCTCAGTGTTTACCCTCAAGTCTCTCGGGGAGAACCGGCTTGTCTAAAGTTGCTTGCATAGTTTTAGAGAAATACCTTGCACATGACAAATGCAATTCCGGTCATGGAAACAGAAACTTCTTTAGACTGCCCTGGGGTCACAGCAAGAGGGACCAGGAAGGGGAGCTTCAGTCAAGGCATGCTGGGCGAGGGGAAGAAGGGGAGGGAAGGAGGAAGGGAGAGAGGGAAGGAGAGAGAGAGAGAGAGAGAGAGAGAGAG